>NW_022196891.1:74240165-74258209 GCF_008632895.1 Mastomys coucha | reverse complement strand
CAGACCTCCCCATTCCCTGGGGCCCCAAGTCTCTTGAGGGTTAGGTGCATCTTCTCTGACTGAGTCCAGACCAGGCAGTCCTCTGCTATATATGTGTTGGGGGCTTCATATCAGCTGGCCTGTGCTGCCTGGTTGGTGGCTCAGGGTCACCCTCCTCCTCAGCTTCTTCCAAGTTTTCCCTATTTCAGCCACGCAGCGGGGGGCGTGTTACCAGCTTCTGTCCATTGGTTGGGCCTGAAGAACTTATCCTGATGTAGAAATCCATGCAGACCACTGAAACAAGGACAGTCTGTTCAGAGCTTGCATAGGACAAGTATCAGGAAACAGCTTTCCCTGCATTTGAGTTTCAGAAGTCCACAGATGAGAAAGCTTGACTGTGTGGTGAGGCAATCCCTCATATGTACTCTGTGAGTGGAGGCTGTGGGCACAGGACAGGTAGAAAGAAGCCCTTAACTTTCTCTCTGGTGAATTCTGAGTTGAAAGCATGAGCAAAGTCTAGGAAAGTTGGCCGTTTTGCTTAGGCCTCGATCAGTTTGAACCCTTCGCTCTCTAGTGCTTGTTCTTTGGCTGTTCCCAGCTGGATGAAGTTTAAAGGTATGAATCCTGAAATGAGTACGAGCTGCTAGAACATACAACAGTGTGCCTTCATTTCAGTTTGCAGTGGGTAGTTTTTAACGTTCTGGAGACTTAAATGTAAAAATTTATGCTATCAAAAGAAATAATACCAAGATGTTTTTATTTCTAAGATGAATCTGTAATGCTCCCATTCTTACTGGGAAAACCAAAAATATCTATGAAGAAAATTATGTTTTACATTCAGGATAAGTCATTAATGCTTTTGTTTTTCCAACTTTAGTGTGTGTGCATAGTTTTGCCTTTTTGAAATCAAATGTTTTGTACTGAGAACCAAAGTCTGGATTAAGGTTTATCATTACTTTGTGTATGCATGTATATGTACATTTGTATTTGCTTGAAGATCATGCTGCAGTTCAGGAGTCAAAGAATTTTATAAATTCTTGATATGTATACGAAATATTTGATGGATGTTCCCAGAAGTTTCCACAATGAAGAGTCAAATCATTTGCTGGGGCTATATGTCCTGAAACAATAAAATTGTATTGATATATATAGTATGTTGTTCAGGGATTTAATAGTTTCAGTCTACAGTGTTCAGACTGTCTGTGATTTCCCTCAGGATGATATATCACCTGTTAGGATGGAAGTTCTCTACTTATATCAGAGAAATGGAGTTGAGTTCCATGTCCTAGATTAACTTTGTGGCTGACAAATCTGTATTGGAATTTTTAAAAATTGTTTGTATGTGTCTGTTTGTGTGAGTAGGGGATGTATGCATATGTCTATATACATGAAGTGATGAAGCCAGAAGAGGATGTTGGGTATTTACTCTATTATTTTTGTCCTACTCCTCTGAGACAGAGTCTCTTACTGAACCTAGAGTGCATGTGGTGGCCAGAAAACTTGTAGTCACTCTGTATTCAGACTTGGGTTATAGGCAAAAGACCCCACCCGCCTTTTAATATAGGTGAGTGGCATCCACACTCAGGTCCTCCTGCTTGTGTAACTTTTCCCTCCACCACTCTAGCCTCATCACGCTATCTCTTTCCTTATGTCAGAGGTGGGTAGGTTTTGAGTTTGATATTTGTACATTTCTTAGGACATATTTTTTTAATTTTCTAAAAATACTGTGAAATACAAGGGTAGAAATTCTTTTTCTGAAGATGAAAAAGTTGAGAGCTTCATAAGTTCTGAATATTTCTACTCTGTTCTTTGAAGAATAGAGTTTTCAACTTAAATCTTTTGATGTATAAGTTATAAATAAATCAAGAATATTTATACTAATAAACCTGTTGTTACAATCTGATTTATGATGACTGACTCTGTAAGTCAGTGTCCCCTATCTGCTTTTTTCCCTTTCTTTTAACAGCAGATGTCAGGCTAAGGTGCCTTAATCTGCTTTTGAGCAGTAACATATATTCAGTATGTTTATGTAGGTTAGGTTCTGTTGTTATTATTATTATAATTATTAATTATTTTGTTATAACTTAGTGTGTGCAAGGAGCCTGTTGAAGACTGAGCAGGCTGATTTTTACACAGTCCTGACATCTCTGCGTTGCCCTGGAAGCATCCATGCCCAGACTGTCTGTGCAAGTGCTTGAGCTGAATGGATCCATAGAATCACCTTACTTGTCTTGATTTGATATTGGTAGAATGTGTTGAAGAATGCTAAATGTTTGGGTAAGGCAGGTTCTTTTTAAATTCTGTTTCTATCTCTAACCCATATTTGTCTCTGTTTTCATAAGGACTTCCTACCTTTAAGAGCTGGGTGAATAATGAGGGAGGACTAATAATCCTCTTTCTTAGTCTGGGCTTTCTGATCCATGTTAGACCTTGCCCTCTAGTTTTTTCTTCTCATTTACTTTGGTAACTGTGGCCATAGGACTGCTGATAAAGGACGTTCTCTTGGGTTATAACTCTTCGTGGCTACAGGACTGTTGATTAAGGACTTTATTTTGGGTTACAACTCTTTGTGGCTATAGGACTGTTGTTGATAAAGGACTTTCTCTTGGGTTGAGAAAGGCTATATTGCTTGGTAAGACTGGAAAACCACAACATGTTTCTTAATAAAATTGAGGCTTATTACTTTGAGAGATTATACTTGTAAGTTTTAAAAATTGAACTTAGATAGAACTAAGTCACCACATTGAATAAGTGACATATTTTTAGGTTGCTATATGTGTTGAGTTTATATTTGTAAAACATTTTTAGGTTTAGTAGTTGTTTGAAATGATTTTTAAAATTATACACAGCTTTTAAAAATTATATTTTACTTAAGCATCATCTAATATGAACGTAATCAGTGCCTGCCTGATATTATTCTGTTTAATCACTAATCTTTTAAAAAGGAGAGTAGACTTTCTGTTCTAAGTTCCTGATACCCATAACCACCTTTCTTTGTACATTAATCCTATGACTTGAAAAATTACATACTCATAGGTATTTAGTATTTGTAAAAGTATTTTAATAAATTTAATAAGTCAAATTTTTAGGTAAAGCATTATTACTTATTGTTGTGGGTAGCCCTGGGCCTATTTGTAATTTGATGCTAATTCTGTTCTCCTGAGAGGGCTAAGGAGGAAAGAGTCAGTACTCAGGTGATTTCCTGTAAACCTTCTTCACATGTAAATTTGTAAAATAAAGGCAGGTGATTGGACTGATGAAGGGAATGTGGAGCTGAAAGTTAGGAGAGAGAAGGAGGAGAAGGAGGTGTGTGTATGAGAGAGGGGAGGGGGAGGGATGGAGGAGAGACAACGGAGGAGGATGTGGAAGGAAAGCTGAGCAGAAGTATGTGGCCTGGAGAAACCACAAGTTATAAGGGGTTTCATAGATGGGGCAGATGGTAGTATCTTGTATTCATATTAATTGAGTTGTGTTTTCATTGCTGGGGCATATTTGGGTTGGAGAATTACTGAAACAACTTATAAATATTTAGTATTTGTAAAAATATTTAAATAAGAAAAGCTTTTCATAATTAATAGGTACTGTTTCTTCACATTCCTTAAAGCAGTTGTGAGAGGGTTTTTTTTTTAAGCTGTAGTGTATGGATTCTTTTTATTAATACTGCTAAATCATATAAGGGGACTTTGGAAGAATTAAATACATTTGAGCTACATGTTCAGAAATGCACAATGGTCTTCAAAAGAAAGGCACAGGTACATGATTTCTTCAATGTCAGTTATCATGGAAGACCCAGCTTCTTTTGTCATGTCTTCACTCTTAACCCTTAGAAATTCCATGTGCTGTTAGTGATGTCCTTGCTGTAGGGTGTTAGTCTTCTCTCTGAAGTATAGATAAAACTAACTGAGGCTCACTGATCTGTTAATCCAACAGGTACATCACCTTTTCTCAAAGAATGGCATGCCACTCTTTTCCCCTATCCCTTCAAAAGTAGCACTATGCGCCCATGGAGTTAGCTGGCAAAATGTTCTTTCCCATCGTCAGAAGGTAGTTCACTAGTCTTGATTTACCACCTCAGGAAAAGAAAAGTTCCCTATGGAACATTGTAGCATTTTATCAGAAGTTTTCTTAGCACTCCAATTTTGCTACTTGTGTCCACGACTCCCTTTCCTATTACAAAGTATCTTAGAGTAGTTCTTGTTTTCACCCGTCTCCAAGTAGTGTCCAAGGAATTGGCCAGAGCAGAGTTGAATGAGCTTTATCTTGAACCCCCTAGAATATGTATTAAAATTTTAGTTTTTCAGATTTAGAAATTTTGGATTGGGATAATGGAAAGTGGGCATAAGTAACCTTAGTCATTTATCTACATAAAAATTTAAGTCTCTATCATAAGTTATTATAGAAATGAATAACAGGGTATTTTAGTTGAGATGAATTTATTTATAATTGTTAAAAATATAACAATATCTCATAAAATATAGAAAAGTATTCATGTTCTGTACCAAGACTGATAATCTCTGAAAATTACCATATTGATTTTCATTTTTTCTGCTTGATTACTGATTAGTTTAAGAATTTTCTATATACTAGGCCTACAAAACTAAGAAATACAACCAGCAGGACTTGTAACTTTGTAAAGTATAAAGAAGTAGTAATCTGCATATTCACTAGAAGGGTAGATTTCTTGTTGTTTGAATTTCCTCCCCTCCCTCAATTTTTCTTGAATTTGTCCCTTGTATTGTTGCAGATTTTGTTTCTCTTTCTCCCCAGACTTACTGAGATGCTGGGTACAAACCCAAAGCCTTGCTTGCACACGTTAGGCAAATTCTTTTCCACTGTCCTGCATTCCTACTTGCTTTGTTTTTCTTTGTGCAAATCTTTGGTGGGCATTGGGCCCCAATTTCCCTCACCTGTCTGACTGAGCAGTATCATAATGGTGCAGAAAAATGTTCCTACATACAATAATTTTTAGAATTATTTATATCTTTTAAAACTTTTCTGGATTACTTGGAAAATAAGGGATTACTGTACTATTTCTTTAAGTGCTGATGGCTAGTCTCTACTTTTAAGTATAGGGATCAAATCCTTAAGTTAATAGAATTACAAGATGAGAGTATTTAATGCAGTGTTGTGAATGAGTAAGAATTTCTGTAGAAAATTTAACCTGAATTCTTAGATCTGGAGATGGAGGGACATTGAATGCCTTCGATTAGAACATAGAAAAAATAGGCTTAAATCCACCTACAACCCCTCCTTCCTTTCTTTGTCACGATGTGACAGCCATCTATGAATACTGATGAATTCAAGAAAACTCCTAAGCTAGACACTATCTTGACAGTTGGTGGGCAGATGCTCCTGACTTGAGTGTGAGACTGAGGTATTCAAAACACTCTCCTATGCCAGCCAACATTCTTTTCCTTATATTAGGATTTTTTTAAAGCTACTGTGTAATAATAATTATTGATGAAGCACCTAGTTATAGCTGGATAAATTATTTATGGCTTTAAAAATATAACAACATAGAGTCGTCACCTTTGAAAAACTTCTTTAGATCTTGATACTTGGAAACTGATGGTTTATTTTTTAAGAAAACAGAGAGAATATATATCTTCCACATTTTTATAATGCATACTTTAAAAGAAAATAACAAATGTTGACTAAAAAGTAGTTTTGATAAATTTTGGAAATAGTTACTCAAGGCTTGGGATGTAGGTCACTTGGTAGTGTACTTGGCTGGCATGTAAGAGGCCCTGGTTCAATTCCTTGTACCATATTAGTGATGGTATGCATCTGTGATCCCTGTGTTTGGGAGGCAGAAGAAGCAGGAAGATCCCAAGATCAAGGTCATCTTCAGCTACATAGAACATTCAAGGCTAGGTTTTGGTAGAGGAAACCCTTATTTCCTTCTTTTCCATATGAGAGGACAATGAAAATAATTGTCCAAATTTATTTTTTCTACTTCTTAGGATATTTTCTCTTTAACTTAGGTTATAAACAATTCCTTTATTATTGCTCATGCCTAAATAATAAAATATTTGAGGTAGCTTGTCGTACTTGCCTTTCTTAGTCAAAGGTTTATTGAAGGAAAAAGTCTTTATATTTCTACATTTAGAAAGATAGTTTTCTAGTGAGATTGGGAAGGTCTTCTAGGGTTGTCCATTTTGTAATCTCTGTGTGGTGTGTGTGTGTGTGTGTATGGCGAGAGCGTGTGTTGTTTTACTGAAGTGATTTGTTTGTAGTACGAAGGCCTTCTTTGCCTTTATTGTGTTTATTTTTTTATATGCACATGTTGTGTCACGTGTATGCAAAGGCACATGCCTGCCACATTGTATATGTGGAGGTCAGAGGACAGCTAATAGCATTTAATTTTCTCCTTCCACCATGTGGTTTCTGGGAATCAGTCTCAAGTAGTCAGGCCTGGTGACAAGTGCTCTTAGCCCCTGGGCCATACTTGACTGGAGATTTTGGTTTGGGAACATAGATAGTTCCTGCAACGGTTGAACAGTATGGGTTTTGAGAGGATAGTTTTTGTAAAACAAATTTTGGTAATTATGTTGTAACGTGAATATAGACAGATGTGCCAAAATATAATAAAATTCTTAATGTTAAACATTTGGCTCATGAGAATAACATAATACCTGACCTTTTAAACTATGAAAACTTTAATGACTGGAAAATTAAAATTATTAATTATAAAAATGTGTTTAGAAATTACTTAAAATGCTTTGTTTGGCTTCTTAGTGATTTCGAGTTGAAAATGGAAATTTATAAACTGCCAAGGATACCTTTGTCTGGAATCTTCATTCATTCATTCATTCATTCATTCATTCTTCAGATTTTATTCCCCTCCTGGTCCACCTCCTGACTGTTACATCCCATACCTCCTCCCCCTGGCTCTCCCTCCTCCATGAGGATGTCCCCCCAGCCCCCCAACCAGACCTCTAAACTCCCTGGGGACTCCAGACTCTTGAGGGTTAGATGCATCTTCTCTGACTGAACCCAGACCCTGCAGTCCTCTGCTGTATATATGTTGGGGGCCTCATATCAGCTGGTGTATGATGCCTGCTTGGTGGTCCAGTGTTTGAGAGATCTCAGGGGTCCAGGTTTATTGAGACTGCTGGTCCTCCTTCATGGTCGCCTTCCTCCTCAGCTTCTTCCAGCCTTTCCCTAATTCAACTACAGGGGTCAGCAGCTTCTGTGCATTGGTAGGATACAAATATCTGCATCTGACTCTTTGAGCTGTTTGTCGGGTCTTCCTGAGTGTGGTCATGCTAGGTCCCTTTTTGTGAGCACTCCATAGCCTCAGTACTAGTGTCAGGCCTTGGGACCTCCTCTTGAGTTGGATCCCACTTTGGGCCTGTCACTGGACCTTCTTTTCCTCAGGCTCCTCTCTATTTCCATCCCTGCAGTTCTTTCAGACAGGAACAATTATGGGTCAGAGTTGTGACTGTGGGATGGAAACCCTCCCCCTCACCTAATGCCCTGTCTTCCTGCTTGAGGTCAGCTCTATAAGTTCCCTCTCCCTACTGTCTGGCATCCATTTAAGGTCTCTCCCTTTGAGTCCTGAGAGTCTCTTACCTCCCAGGTCTCTGGTGCATTCTGGAGGGTTCCCCCAATCTCCTCCTGAGGTTGGTTGCCTGTTTACATCCTTTCTGCTGGCCCTCAGGGCTTCATTGCTTTTTCCTCACCCAATATCAGGTGAGCCCCCCCCCTCCACTTTCCCCTTCTACTTTCCCTCCGGTGTGTGTTCTTTTGTGATTGGGTTACTTCAGTCATTATGATATTTTCTAGTTCCATCCACTTGCCTGTAAAACTCAGGATGTCCTTGTTCTTCATAGCTGAGTAGTATTCTATTGTATAAATGTAACACATTTTCTGTATGCATTTTTCTGTCATGGGACATGACTCTCTGAACAGGGTGATCTGTTTTCATCTCACCTGAGCCAAAAATTTGCGCTAAGCCACTAAGATCTTCTGTTAGTCAGGCTTTGTCACTGTGACACATAATGAAGATGGGCTATTTGTGATATCCAGAAAATATGGAATGTCAGATGGTTAAAGGAGCAGGTCTGTAATCCCAGAGTGCAGGCTGAATTTTAGACTCATTATTTGAGTTATTTCTCTATTCAGCTATAATCTAAGGTACATGAATAAGTTCTAATATTATATATAAAATATTAAAAAGAATATTTATAAATTAATATTCTTATTGAAGTTTATAGAATTTAACGTTTTGGGCCTCAGAATTGGAAATTATCAAACATTAAAAGTGGAAAAATAAAATGTTGTATCTTAGGTTGCTTTTAAGAACGATAATAGCTGTAAATTTGGGTTGACTGTAAACCCTGAAGTCAGTCAGTGTGAGTGAGCACTAGGATTTGCTGTTGACTGTAAACCCTGAAGTCAGTCAGTGTGTGAGCACTTAGGATTTGCTGTTTTTTGTCAGGTGGCGCTGTTTTTCCCCGCTTCCAGTATTCTAATAGGCTTTATTCTTTGAACATTAAAATTCATGCATATTTTTAAGGACTCCAGAGTGGGTCCTACACCTTCCCTGGGTAGTACAGTAGAGCTGGCCCTGGTATGTGTTGGGCAAGGTGAGCCAACCCCACGCACACTGGATAGCTGCCTCCCTCCTGTCCTTCCTAGTGTGTGAGAGTGCAGGAGAACAGGAGAACTGGCCCCAGCACTCCCCTGAGCAAAGCTAGAGAGCTGGCCCTGGTGGCACAGGCATAGGAAAGTTGGCCAGCTGACCTACTCAGCTTCCACGTAGGCCCAGACCCAGGGCTCTGAGTAGGCCCACTGCAGCATTCACCCCATCTCGGAACTGCTAGAGCACATAAAGGGGCTGGTCCTACAGAGTCAAAGCTGCAGAAGCTTCATGCCATAAGGAACAATAGGACAGCCAAGATGACTTCTAGTGAGAATCCAGTATTGAAAGTGTTAGAAGCCAGAGGCCTCAAACCAGACCAGTGACCCATTGCAATAAACATTTGCAAATAAAGCTGTTTGGGTAAAAAGGTATACTGTGTGACACACTGCAACATACAACAACTTCCATGGAAAAATTTTGTTTTTTAATTTTAATTTTTTGTTTTCTTTGGGACAGGGTTTGCAAGGGCCAAGGATGGATGTGAAGGGCCAGGTGGATAAGTGGGATTGGGGATATGATGTGAAATTCACAAAGAATCAATAAAAAGTTAAACCAGTAGACCAGATTCTTTTTACAAATGTATAGTAGTGTTAACAAGAAGATTATAAAATAAATTGTAATTATATTGTAGTCGCTTGTATACTTCTACAATATTAATGTTTTTCCTGAACATTTTATGTGAAGAACTCAGCAATACAAAAGACATGTTATATTTTAGAATAATGAATGATACACTCAAATTTGTCCTGCTTGGATGCTTTTATAGTTCTATGTAATAGTCATGAAACACAAATGAGTTGGGCTTTTTTACTAACACAGTTAATGATGTTACAAGGCCTTTAATTATTAATAAATTTTCCAACTGCTAAGATTAACCCAATAACACAACTAGAAATCTGTTCAGTTCCTTTTAACTATTCTTTTTACTTTTCTTCTAATTCCAGCTGTCCCATCCCTCTTCTTACCTTGTGTATCTTTGATTTGTCAGTGATTATTGCTTCATACAAGCTTAGCCTTTTCTAAGAGAAGTTGGCTAGCCCACTAGTCCTGTTATTTAGGTAGATTTGTCTGTCCCCAGACAAACTGAACCATAGACAATTGGCCCAAGAGCTCCTGGAAGGCCTAGAGTATAAAAGATTGAAGCAGTTAAGAGAAGAAGTAAAACTAGCATTTTGGGTAGGCTTTCCAGAACGGTCAGACAGTCATATAATGATGGAATAGAAAACGCTGAGCAAGCTTGGAGTTGTGGAGAGCTTGTAACTAGACAATTCACGGAGAAATGCAACTGCCCTGGGGTGGAATGAGAGACAGACAAGGAAAGTGATGGACACCAGACCTCACAGAGCCCCTGAACAAGACAATGGGACCTTTTCTGTCACTTTCCAGATCTCACTTGCAGGAAGTTGGCTCTATACTGTCACACAGTGCCGCCCATTCCTTGAATAGCATGTTTCCTTACAGTAACTATCTCATCGTTGCTGTCTGTGGTCATCATCAGTATCTGTTACTGTTAGTCAGCATCGTCATCCTCATGACTGAACTTTGTTCCTAGTCGTCTAGAGTGCTGCAAGAGCAGTAAGGTTCAAGACAGAACTTGGGTAGGCCTCTGCTCAGAGGCCTGCTTTGGGCACTGTTGTACATTGGACTTTTCTTCTCATTAGGTTTACGTCATATTGCTTCTTTTTGACTTCTGGGTCTTTCAGTTTGAGAGCTTGTGATAGATATGCTTATTGTTTAATCTACCTCTTTTAATAAAAGAAACACATTGTTCAAAATTCTACTCTGGAAGTCAGTATAAATGTTAACATTACAAAGCCTTACATAGGCATTAAGCGATATTGTTAATGAACTGATAGACCACTGTATACCTAAGTACTTTGCCACAGTGCTGAACAAATATTTAAGAGTACTCCAAATATTATAAATTGTGTTTGGACTTAGACACCACCTGAAGACTTTAATTATTTATATTTAGTTAAAACCACTCTGGTACTTTAGTGGCATATATGAGCTATTAACTATACATTAAGGTAAATCAAAATTCAAATGTTTTCTATAATTATGTGCTATGAAAGTTTCTTGCAAGTTTGTCTTATATAGCGTTTGTTCTCCTTCATGCCTGAGGTAATGGTTGTCACAAATTTCTTACATGAAGGACACACTCTCTTTAAAATGTTATCTGGTTTCTTGACAAATGTTTAAAAGAAGATTTTAAAGTGGACAATGAAATTTGGAAGGTTTTTGTTGTCAAAATGTAAAACAGCTTTAGGTAGTTTAGAAATGGAAAGATTTACCTACAAACTTTTGATCAGATTCGGGAGCAGCAGGACTTCAGAAGCCACACCCATCATTATTCCATTAACATTTCAGAGCTGGCTTTCAGTTTAGGTTTTATACCTAAGTGGAGCTTTTAGCCTTCAAGTATACTCCTAACTTGATTTCTTTGTAAATTAAACCAAATTCTTGCTTTTTATCACTATGTGAATGATGAGATCAGTCACACTTTTTTTCAAAGATATTTTTATTACAGAAAATGGCCCAAATTGTGTCATATGTCTCTTACATATATATAAAGATAAACTTGGACTAGTGAGATGACCTAGTGAGTTGAAGAGCTTACTACCAAACCTGATAACCTGTGAAAACAGAACTTATTTCCACATGTTGTCTTCTGTCCACCACACGTTACCCTAAAGTAAATAAATACAAGATAAATTAAACAAAAAAGGCTTTACAAAAAAAAGTAACCCCAAAACAGCATGCTTTCAACTTACATAGTAGAAGATAATTTTTAATTGCTTATTTACTTCTTTTCTTTCTTTACACTCCAGATTTTATTACCTTCCCTGTCCACCCTCCGACTGTTCCACATTGCATACCTCCCCCAACCCCTCCCTGTCTCCACAAGGATGTCCCACCCCCTACCCAACCAGACCTCTAAACTCCCTAGGGCCTCCAGTTTCTTGAGGGTTAGATGCATCTTCTCTGACTGAACCCAGACCCTGCAGTCCTATGCTGGATATGTGTTGGGGGCCTCATATCATCAGCTGTGTATGCTGCCTGGTTGGTGATCCAGTGTCTGAGAGATCTCAGGGGTCCAGGTTAATTGAGACTGCTGGTCCTCCTATAGGGTTGCCCTCCTCCTCAGCTTCTTCCAGCCTTTCCCTAATTCAACTACAGGGGTCAGCAGCTTCTGTCCATTGGTTGGGGCAAATATCTGCATCTGACTGTTTCAGCTGCTTGTTGGGTCTTTCAGAGGGCGGTCATGATAGGTTTCTTTTTGTGAGTGCTCCATAGCCTCAGTAATAGTGTCAGGCCTTGGGACCTCCCCTTGAACTGGATCCCACTTTGGGCCTGTTACTGGACCTTCTTTTCCCCAGGCTCATCTTCATTTCCATCTCTGCATTCTTTGAGACAGGAATTATGGGTCAGAGTTTTGACTGTGGGATGGCAACCCCCTCCTTTATTTGATGCCCTGTGTCCCTTCTGGAGGTCAGCTCTATAAGTTCCCTCTCCCTACTGTCAGGCATTTCACCTGTTTTCTAAAACAAGTTTTCTTATTTTTCTGCCATTCAATTATACTAAAATAGTTACTATATAATGTTTCTCTGTATATTTTTAGAAAGGAGGTGATTTTATCCCTTTAGTGGATTTATACCTTTTTTGTTTAACACTAAATACTATCTTGATCTTGTTAATGTAATTGTATTTACCAATATTGAAAGTATACAGGATCACAAATGTTGCTAGTCAGTATTTCCCAGACAAATCAACAAACCAGTGATAATCCAACATAATGAACTTTTAAGACTTACTCATATTTGACAGTGTTTAGTAAAGCAGTATACAGAGATGGTTGTATGACCCAGTAATAGTGTCATTAAGAGAAACTACCATACTGTAGTAAAGGATAAAGCTTATCTCTTTTAAGCCAAAGTAGAAGTGCATTATCGAACTTGGTTGTTGGTATTTGCTGGGTGGAGTTCCTTGTTTCTTCTCACTGTAATCATGTCTAATTTCTAGAGTAGGCTAAATCTTCTAGCGTATTGGGATCATATTATCACTCATGAGTATATTTCAAAGTGTAGCCTAAGTAGAGATTTTTGTTTTTTGTTAGAATAATGTTTCTTTAAAGCATTTTACTTTAGCTCTCTCTCAACCTCTCACTCTTCTTGTCTTTACTCTCACCTCTTGCTCCCTCTCTCCCCTTCCTCCCCCCCCCCCACATGGACATGGCCAGCCTCTACTTTTCTACTCTCTCTCTCTCTCTTCTATAATAAAATGCCATAAGACCAAAAAAAATTTTTTTTACTTTAAATGTCCCCTACATTGATCAAGAAGGGTACTTGCAGTGAATTGTAATCGTTTAGACTGCACTTTGACTTCTCTAGCAACTTTGAGAATTTCTATGAGTTCTAGTTGAATGGTGTGTGTTTAGAACATAGTTGATAGTAGCTAAATAAACACACGACACTTTTATCTGAAGAAGAACATTGATCCCATTAAAGTAAATTTATCTGTGTTTAAACCAGTAAACTAATGGAACATAATTTTCTAGATTTTTTTTTTTGTTTTTTTGTTTTTGTTTTTTTTTGTCAAAAGAAAAGTTGATAGATGTCGGAGCTTGATAACAGTTCATTAATGCTGCTAAACTCTTTTTTTAAGCAGTAAGATGTTAAAGAATTTTGAAGTAGACAAAAATATTTTCAATTTATTCTTAGATCTTATATAATAAATACTTATATACATACATATATAATGTGTGTATATGTCTAAGCATAAATATGCTTATTTATATGATTTCTATAATTTATACATGTCAACCATAAATTATATGTGTGTGTATATATATATATATATACACACTTGTGTGTGTGTGTGAAAGCTATTCTGTACTGTATTTTGTCAGTCTAGAACAGTGCTTGGCACATTACTATGTAATAGCAGTATTTCTAACAAAACAAAACAGCTCTAGGGCACATACAAGGAAGTGTCTCTTCTAGGTTTACTAGTATATATGAGTGAGAATTCTATGTGCATAATGAAATTAAACAGATAAGGTTAGTAAAAGGTCATTCTCATGGAGGCCTTATCTTTGAGGTTGCTGTAGAAATCTTATCCACTATTGTACTTTATTCTGTTGGAATTTTCAGAAGTACTAACAACTTAAAAACCCTTCAATGGACTTGTATTTGTTAAGGGTTTTTTTTTTTTTCTGAGTTAAGAAAGACATTTTACAAAGTGGACTCATTGTTTAATTTTGTTTTGCATTTTACTAGATTGCAGTGCTAGGCCAATAAATTAAACCTAGGCAGTTCTGTTGCTAATTACACAAAACTTCTCTTGGTATCAGATATTCAAATCCATTTTATGAATATGGTAGAGAGAATAACAACTGTAAAACAAAGCAGTATGGATGTAAGTGACTGTTAGCGTGCATTTCAGAAAGGATAAATGCTCACCATATGGTACAATTACTGTGTCCAAGTTTTCAAATTAGCTTCTCTCATCCTCCTTATTACTGTCTTTAAAAAGAGAGGAAAAAACCCAACATGATTTATCTACTCTGCAGCAGAACTCTTGACGCAAAACAGCAGCCCAGTTCTGTCCAGTTTTTTTTTCCTTAGCATAATAGAGGCTGTCGGACTTTTTTTTATACTAATTACTGTGTGAGCCTCAGATGAACCCCTTCAATTCACAGGGCTTTGTTAAGGGAGGAGCTGTCAATGTGTCTGCCCGTTTGCAGCTGTGCCGTGGCTTTAGCTTGCTTAACATTATGCTGCTTTTTAGACTTGACAGAAGGGATTTTTTTTTTATTAAGGCAAAGCAGCCTTGTAGCGAAATGGTTTAAGCAGCTGCATTGTAGGGAAGCACAAAGAAGTTATTATTGTGTCTGTTTTGGGGGGGCGATAAAGGGGGAGATATTCGGCTGCTGTTGATGCCGATTGTTGACTTGCCATCTGCCAGATAGGGAGAAGAAAAAAATGACAGCTCCAGCAGGGTGTTCAAGAGGTTGTTTGGAGAGACGCATAAACATGTGCAGATGTCGAACTGAATAATAGCTAGAGCTGGAGACGGTTTATGATGCTGCTGATGTTTGTGCATATACAGAATGAATGTATGTGTGGATTTGGTTAACCAAGGGTACATACTAATTATCATTGTTTTCCTGCATGTCCCCTTCCTCTGATTTTGTTAATTAGTTTAGGAGTGTAATACTTCCTCTTCCCTCTCTTGTTCATGTCTAAGCTTTAAAAAAAACAACAACAACAACAAAAACTTTTCTTAAATGGCAATATAAACTAACTTTCTTTTCTACAAAGATGGTAGAAACCCAGTTTGCTAATGTTAGATGTGAACTTCTAACTGGTAACAGGGACTTTTGATTAAGTAATCTTTTAGTTCAGTTACCATCTTCTTAATGATCCCACTGACAGCTTAAATAGTCAGGGCTTAAAACCAGTTTACTACTAGAGTAACTTAATTAACTTAATATCACATTTATTTTCTTGAGTAATTCTATAAAACTTTAAACCTAGATGTTCTCTATGCTGAGAGAGAGACAGAGAGAGACAGAGAGAGTGAGAGAGAGGGAGAGAGAGACAGACAGAGAGACAGAGACAGAGAGGGAGAGAGACAGAGAGACAGAGAGACAGAGACAGAGAGACAGAGGAGGGGTGTTTCACAGAAGCTTGGCCTTTTTTAAAAAAATTCTTTCTCTTTGTTTTCGTTTTTATTAATGAATGAAATTCTCATCAAGCATTAATGAGTTGATTTTTTTCCTTGGTCTTTTGTGCCATTAGGTCTTAGATTTTTGAATATCTGGAATGCTCTTAGGTACATATGTAGAAGTAAGTGTATTTATCCAAATGTTTTACTTTCATCTCAGATAATTGTAATGATACAGTGATGTTATATAGAGGTTTTCATAGTTGTTTTTTTTTTTTTTAAAGAATACTTCAGTTTTTGGTAAAAGTCCAATAACTGTGAATGAATGACTAGAAAAGAGAGCCTCATTTTTTAAATTTCCCCTTTAAAACACTGTAGGGTTTTTTAATTAAAAAAACTGCTAGAAGAATTAATGAGAAAGATTGCTTACTTTGAGTTTTGGTATACTCTTGATTTTGTATACATGTAAGGTTTTGTTGCATATTTGTTAAGTGAAAGTGCATGAAGTGAGGTTGAAAGGCCAACACCCTGATACCTTTAGGTCCATGATAATGTTTTTCAGAAAGGGTTATTTTCTACTCCTCATAAAGAAGTCTGGTCTTTCTAGGGGGAAAATGTACTTTATTTTCAGTTTCTTCTCCAGCAACTCTAATCTGTCCTTGCTGAGAAACATAGTCGCCAGTGTCACTGGACCTCTTCTTTGCCTTTGTACTTCTTTAGGAAATGCACAATTATGCACATATTATTTGTAGTTTCACAGCCAGTCCTGAGACCCTTCCTAAGTTTGGGACAAGCAGCTGACATTTTTCACATAGAGGTTTTGTCAAATTGAGAGTGTGGTTTGCCAGAGGTCAGTATGTTAATGAGCAGCTGACTAAAGCAAGCTTGAAGAAAGCAAGCTTGGCTGTCTGCGCTGTCCTAGTCACTTATTTGCTCATTTCTTCCGAGCCATGAAACAAACCTTAATATAGGCATGTACACACAGAGAAGTGATTGAAATATTAAAGGCAGATTAATTTTGAAGTTAAAGGGACTAGATTTAAGTATTACTTATCTTAGATAAGTGAGCTTGTAAAAGTCACTTAAACTGTTTGAATCAGAATTTAGTCTACAAAGGAAACAATAGCTGTCATTGCAGGAACTTGAAAAGACTAAGTGAGATAGTACAGTTAACATTGCGGGAACAAATTCAGGAGTAGCTGTTAGGATTTTATCTTCATTAAGTATTAATGAAAGTAAAGATCGCAGATACTGCAAAGTATTTGTAAAGTGTTCTATTGGGAAGTAAGTACACAGATTTCTAGAGGAAATTTAAGGGAATGATCACAGATAGAAGGTTTTTATCTTGGAATCCAGTGTTTAGTGACTTATTGTTGTCCCATAAATCTGAAGGGAAATAATTTGTTTAAAGAGAATGTGGAGAAAACTGTTAAATGTAAATATTTTTGGAGATGTATTGTTCACTGATAGTTTCATAATTTATATATTATAGTCACTTTCCTATTTCAAAATAAGTATGCATTTGTTAAGAATACATTAAATTACAATGTCTTTAATAGTAATCTTAAATTATTTTTGAAGTATGTTTTTGTCTGCTCCTGCAAATACTAGTACTGAACAAATAACCCTGACTACTGTTTATCTCCTGGAGAAGTTTTTAAAACATTATTGGATTGTCTAGACTCTTTATTTTGTAGATGAAAAAAAACTGTCAGTCCCCACGCCCCCTGAACAGAACTGCTTGTTTGGAGGGACTGAGAAGAAAGGCTTTTGTTGAGCTAAGGGAGTCAATGAATTCCCTAGAGCAGGAGTAATCCCCACAGGTGGAGGTGGTAGTTTTAAGCTTTTTCTTTTCAAAATGTTGTTTTTCTTATGCATATAGTCTATAAATATAAAGTATGAGTCAGTAATTTTGGATGATGACTGAAGCAAGGTGTGTTGTTTCTTGGAGACTGCCTTAATTAACACTGAAGATTGCTTCAGAGGAGTAGAGAAACTGACAATAGAGAATTTCAAACAAGAAATTGGTTGTACTAGAAAAGTGGTGTATGCCTTTAATCCTCATAATCAGGAAGAGGAGGCAGAAGCAGTTTAATTCTATGAGTTTGAGGCTAGCCTGGTCTACATAGCAAGTTCCAGAACAGCCAGAGCTACAAAGAGAGACCCTATTCCTAAAACCAATTAATAATAATAATAATAATAATAATAATAATAATGAATATGATGATGCTTTAGTGACATGATACTTGTTTAAGATGGTGTTTACAGGAAGTGATTTACATAAGAAGAAATGGGACTGTCACATATGTGAACTGTTGTATAACAGATGAGGAAGAATCCACTTAAAATACACGTCGAAAGGCATTTTTATAAATGAATATAATTGTACTTCATGTATTTTCAGAACAACTAAAAAAGATTTAGGATCTTCTAGCGTATATGATATATGAATGTATTTGAATTATGCCTCAAGAAAATGCTACATGAATCGTAATTTTAAAAAATATTGGCCAGTATGTTGAAAACAGAATATTTCACTGTCTGACATACTCTTTAAGGTATCTTACAAAATGTTTTGGCTTAAAATTTTTAATGAGTTTTTAGTCTCAAGAATATCTGATTAAAGATGTTGGTAAGTAAGCTTGATAACACAAATTAGAACAGAGGATGATGAGATTAGAAAGTAGGAAAGGCATAAACCTATAAGTAGTTTGATGGCCTTCTTTCCTTCCTTTCTTCCTCCCTCCCT
>NW_022196891.1:74224713-74240155 GCF_008632895.1 Mastomys coucha | reverse complement strand
TCCCTCCCTTCCCCCCTCCCTCCCTTCCTTCCTTCCATTTATTAACTAAGCAAGTCATTTGTTTGAGACTGGAACATAACACATGGAATAGCAGCTGTTGCTTCCTGCATCTTTGTGAAAAGATGTTAGTGTGTGCATGTGTGTGTGCTTGTGTTTATGTGGGTGCACATGTGTGCAGGCCCATGAGTGTATGTGTATGTGCGCATGTGTGTATGCGTGTTTTTATGCATGTGTGTATGTGTGCATGCATATGTGCATGCATGCACATGTGTGTGCACATGCGTGTAGGTCCATGAGAGTTTTTGTGTGTATGCGCATTTGTGTGTGTATGTGTGTGTGACAGAGAGAGAGAGAGAGAGACAGAGAGACAGAGAGACAGAGAGAATGAAATTATAAAATGACCATTGTTTCCTTCTTTCTATTTGTGATATATTCAACACACAAGGTAATTAGCTTGGTCTACTTTTCATTTTAGTTAAAAGGTATTGGAATTTAATTTAATATTTTTTTTACCCTAAAACATTCAAGGAATTTTATAGTTTCAAAGTAAAATAATTGTTTAATTTTACTAATAACACTGTTAAAACCTAGTTTTTTTTTCTAAGTTAGCAAAAGACAGTTCCAAATTAAGAATTATACCTTAAGTTACAGGGGGAAAGGGGAGGCTTTTCTTAAAAGTACATGTAAAATCTATGTACAAGCCCATTCCTTTTCTATTTGAACATATGACAACTGATTGGCTGTATAAAATAAATTTTCTATCACTCGCTTGTAGTAATTTTAATCTCCTTTCAGTATGACAGTTTTTAAAAGGTAGGATTTTTCCTTTTTTATGTAGTTGTGTGTGTGTGTGTGTGTGTGTGTGTGTGTGTGTGTGTGTTCATGCAAATAGTGTGAAGTTTAGGAATGAATAATAATCAATTACCTTATACATCAAGCAGTGATGGTAAGATTAGGACTTTTGTTAAGCTAAATAAAAGCTTTATCACACCATTGGAATTTTCAGGTCTTTTATCATAACGATCAGTAAATAAATTATAAAAACATTTTCCCACATACTTTTTAAGGAAAAGTAATAAAATATCTATAGTGGGATGAGCTAGTGTAGTAAAGTTAATTTACACTTTTAGAATTAGTTATGAAAATTCTGAGCTTTGACTCTATACTATTAACCTACTTTTATATTATATTTTACTCTTACTAAGTGATTTTTAACAAATAAGCTTATTGGCAGTTAGCTGTTTTCAAGAAGAAATTTTGGGATTTATCTTAGTTGTTGATCTGTGAACTAGTTTATCCTTATGAATGTATGTTGCCTCTTAATTTAAAAAATATTATAAGGCCACTGATCTACAGAGAAGAGCGTGATAGGATATACATATTTACATAGTATTGAGTCATTATTTTAAAAATATTTTTGGTTACTTTTATATGAGTCTTACAAACATTTTTCTTACTGGTATTTTGGTTTTCTAAAAAGTTATAACAAACATTTCAAAACAATCATTTTTGATGTCCAATTACAGATGATAAACATAAAAATTCTAATACATAATGAGCAAAATTTTTGCTCATTTCTAGTTTTTAAATTAGATTTTTATTAGAATGGTATGTAATTGTTTTTTCCTGAAATTTCTGACTTTCTGTTATGTAATACTGCCCTCAGAGGGCCAAGGTAAGTAAGTTCATTTTTAACATTTAAAGGTGGCTTTCCTGGTATTTATTTGATGTTAAGAAGCTTGATTTTTGGAGGAGAGTAAGTCTATTTGAATAGTTGAGTAGTGTTTTGTTTCTTATCGCATTTCTTTGATTTGTTCTTTCTTTTTGAACTTGTTAAAGATATCTGGGCATTTCAGTTTGATGACAACATGTAAGCACAGTTCTCTCTTGAAGAAATATTTAACAGTTGACTGAATACAAATTGCTGCTTTAATTCCATATACAAAGAGGATAAGAAAATCACCCACCCAGAAAAGTCAAAGTGATTTTACTTGTGTGTGTGTGTGTGTGTGTGTGTGTGTGTGTTACTCTTTTATGTATTTAGCCATAGATATTAAAGTAATTAAATTATTTGTATTTACAATAATTTGCATCCCTACATTTGGATTTGTATATATAACATCATTCATTGAAATGGAAACTTATTTCCCTTTCAATTAAAAATATAAACATATTTAACATTTTAATCCAATAAATATAAGATAAAAATAATATATATAAAATATCAGCAGTTAAAAATGTACTTTTTTCCAAGTAATTTTAAAAGCCAAGTGTAATATGTAGTTTAATGTGTTTCAGAATTCAGAGTGGGATTAAATTGTACCATAAAAGATGAAGCACAGGAAAGGAATAACATCAAAGGAAGGAGGTGTAGCCTTTTATTGTACTTTTGTTTGTATTATTTTTAATGACAGTAGAAAGAAATGAAATGTTTGATAGTATATCCAATTTATTGCCTTTCAGGGTCATGTGATATTGAATTAAAAAAGGATTTCTATGAGAGTATTGGCAGCTATTTTCTTTTAAATCAAGATCTTTGTTGGTGCAATTGGTGGATAAAAACAGGACCAAGTATAGTAAATAATGAAATGGAAGATTTTCCTATATGGTGTGGTGTGACTGTGTGGAGGCCAGACTTTGGTGTCAGGTGTCTTTGTCCGTCAGTCTCTGTCCTGTCAATTTTTGAGGTAACTCATTGGGAGCCCACATGGTCTGCTAGACTGACTGGTCCTGAGCCCAGAGATACTTGTCTCTGCTTCCCAAGTAATGGAACACCAGCATTAACATTATGCCCAGAATTTTATGCAGGTTTTGGGGATTGAACCTACGTCTTCATGCTTCTGTGGCAAAAACTCTATCAATTATTGCCCTAGTCCCTAAATTTATTTTATTTGCCTTTAAAAAAAGAATTTAAGACATGACTGTAATGTATCTTCATATCCTTCCCTCTCATAAGTCTTTTGCATTGGTTTTCTTTTTTAAGAAATAAGACATTTTAGTTTATTAGCAAATAATTATATAATTCTTACTGTGAACAGATGATCTGTGTGAATTATAAATTTTAATCTATTTTTCTATTACTGTTGTCCCCATTTTACAGAAGAAGAAGGCATGAATAGAATGATATGCCCAGTTTGTCACTCCCATACTTAGTGTAATAAGTGGTGTAATTGTCACTTGAGTCTGGATAGTTGGGTTCAGAACCGCTGTGAGCAGGATGATAAAAGGATGTTGTTTGTTGTGCTGCCTATTCAAGCATCATCTGTGTCTTCATAGGCTTTCCTCAGTTGCCCAGTTTCCTGGTGGCTGTCTCTGCAGCGAGGGTACTGCAATGCATATCCCTCAGTTGTGTGAAGGGATCCCTTAGGGTGAAACCTGAACACAGGGCTTAGCTGAGGATGTTTAAGGAAAGTCAGGTTTTCTTGTAACCTCATGGCAATGGACATCTTTGATTATTGTTTAAGGAAGCAACAATTTTGAAGGACATGAATTTACCCTTAAAATGATAGATGTCATGGGTTTGACGATATGGGTTTGACCCCACTAGAAGTTGATCATTGGAGAGATGTTTAGGTAAAGGTGTAAGATAAAGTGCTATACTTCCCAATAATTTTATAAAGCAGAGGTGAAATGACAGCAGGATGACCTAGCTGACAGCCCACCCTGTCCCCACGCCAGCACAGACCTCCTGGTTAGTGAGCTCTTAAGCTGTGCAGTACTGCACAGTAGAGACCAAAGGGATGGTAAGGAGTGATTCCAGGTTTTTTTTATACTGAGATAAGTTTTTCTGCCATGAGTGCGGCAGGATAGTGATAAGTTGTGTACTTATTCAGTTAATAGTTCTTTCTTAGCCTGATTTGTTCTAGGTGTTGAACAGACATAGTGAGTAGGTTTGTATTATGGTTACACTGCTTCCATATTTGATTTTATTAAGGCTACTTACTAAAATTATATATAGGCTACTACTTAGATTTAAGTACATAGAGAGTATGATGTGCTAAAAATAGAAAATGTTACAGTATGGATGTTAATTTTTTTCTAATGAAACTATATGTTTTAAAAGGTGAATTTCTTTGCAGATGTTTTTTCTTACTGTGTTGCTTTCTTTCCCTAGCCCTGGCTGTCCTGGAACTCATTATGTAGTTCATGCTGGCCTTGAACTCAGGAATCCGCTCTCCTCTGCATTTCCACATTATTAAAATAGTGTAGAAATGACTTCAAATTTAAATGAGGTATGATGTAGAAAGGGAGAGTTTTTGCAGTAATGTAGAAAAAGATCGCTCTGCTTTCACAATGTACAAGGGCGTAAGTGAAAGCAAAATAATAATTTAGCTCACATTTAACCCAGCAGGAAGCTTAGTACAGATTGAGTAATTCTCCACAACATATCTTCTTCTATGTAAACTAATCTCATGGCTTATTCTTCATTAAATTGCCAGGATGCTATTTTCTGTTGGCGAGATTATGTACAGCATTTTGTGTTCTCCACTCCCCCTTGATTTTCTCAGTGAAATTTGATACAATAATACTGTTAGCATGTTGTTTGTTTAAAAGAATGATTAAATGTATTATTTCTTGGTCTAAAGTTGCCTGAAAACCATAGGTTTCAGGGTTAATTATCCAGGTTGCTGAGTATCATTAAACAAATACCAGAATGCTTAAAGGTAAGGTGGTAATTGTTAAGATTATGGAACATTTTAAATAAAATGCAGATAAAGCACTTCCTTAGAGAAGTTAAAATTCGCCTTCTAACATCTTACAGCAGTGGCTCTCAGCATTGTAAACAATGCAGCCTGTACTATAGTTCCATATATTGTGGCGACTCCCAGCTATAAAATTATTTTTATTACTACTTCATACCTAATTTTGTTACTGTGAAGAATCCTAATATAAATCCCTGTGTTTTCCAGTCTTCGGAGATCCATGTGGAAGGGTTGTTTATCCTCGCCTGAAAGGGTCACAGCCTTGAGAGACACTGCCTTACAGTATTTGGTGCATAGATTTTTTTGAAATTACTTCATAGATTTTAACCTTCCTTAGGAAGTAGGCATGAAAACTATACTTAATATAAAACGACAAGTTCATGCATTATGCAGTGGAAGGAAAATTTCTTGACTATAATATATTTCTCAAAATAATCATGAAGAGACATATGGAAAAGCAGAAATGTGGGTACATCTGGAAAGCTTTTAAGGCATCTTGAAAGTATCATGCAGGTTTACCAAAATTGTAAACAGCTTCTGTGTTGCCAGTTGCAGTGGTGATATTGTCCAGTCTAGGAGTAGACCAGCCTCCGAGAGGGGAGAGCGGGCAGTCCCTCTTCATCTTAGAAACTTTATAGAAGCAACAGAATGTTGAGAGACTGTGTACTGAATTTGCCACAGACAACAAACAGTATCATCTATCCTTCTCTCTAGGAATGTGTATGGACATTTGGAAATGTCAGAGTCACAGATGTTGTATTATTTAATATGGTTAAAGATATTGCATAGATATCATAGTTCAGCACTGATTAGTTAAAGGAGAAGAAAAGGACTTATTTGAAGGAATCAGTGAAAGAAAATGATGCAACCATTCTTTATCAAAAGTGAGAAAATACAGTTTAAATTTTTTAAATTTTTATTTATTTATTTATTTATGGTCTTTCGAGACAGGGTTTCTCTGTATAGCTCTTAAATTTTCTCACCTCTTCAGATTTGAGTATATTTCACTCCTAATACTTCTTGCTATGTAGGCTTAGGTTTCTTTTCTTTTCTTTTCTTTTCTTTTCTTTTCTTTTCCTTTCCTTTCTTTTCTTTTCTTTTTTTTTTTAAGACAGGGTTTCTCTGTATAGCCCTGGCTGTCCTGGAACTCACTCTATAGACCAGGCTGGCCTTGAACTCAGAAATCCGCCTGCCTCTGCCTCCCAAGCACTGGGATTAAAGGCGTGCGCCACCACTGCCTGGCAGGCTTAGAATTCTTAAAACTTACTTTTAATAATGGTTCTCAAATGCTTGCCCCCCCATCTCCTTCTAGCCCCCTTTCCAAAGTTAGGGGAGAAAAGATGGTAAATAGGACAAAGGGATGTGGACCTGTTTAGAAGTAGTTGCTTGGGGGCGATTCCAATCTCTGTTAGTCAGGACACCAGCAGTGCAGTTCAGTAATGTCAAGGTAGCAAACACAGACCAGCAGCGGTGGCACGATCTAACAGAAACTGCCAGGTCTCTCTCTGCCAAATTGTGTCTGTTGTGCCTTCTTTATACTTTCTCCAGACATCACATGTCCTCCCATGGGTCTTGCCTCAGCAATACACCACGTGAGTTGACCTCAACATGTGAGTGTGTATCATCAAAACACCAATTGAGTCTGTATTACTTGACATAGCCAGAAACTTCCATTTCATTACTAGACTTAATATTTTATGAGGGTTGGATTATACCTGCATAATCCATTTACATTCTAAGTACTTGTATGTATTTCAACACCAAATTATTTAAAAAGTTTTAAGACTTTATTCTTATTTTCAATGTTTTGGTGCTTTGTCTGCATGTGTGTCTGTCCATCACAAGCAGAGGTCAAAAGTGGGCATTAAATCATCTGAAAGTGGAGGTAAGGGTGGTTGTAAGGTACTACACAGGTGTTGGGATCTGACCCTGGCTTCTCTGAAGAGCAGTCAGTACTCAAACACTGAGCCATCCCTCCAGCCTCACAAAACTACATTTTTAAAACTGATTAAATCTATTATACATCTTTATCCTAAATTCTAAAAACATGTTTTCAATGCATACTCTTTGATGTGTGGTATTCATTGATTATTTAGAATGAGTGACCTGGGGCCTCTTTGATGTGTTTTGTAGACAAATCTAGTTTTTGTTTTGTTTTGTTTTTTAGTTTATTTATTCTAACACATTTAAAGCCAGTTGATGAGAGTTGCTCAGAGACATTGGTAAAGATCACAAAAGAATTTAGCACATTTTATTTACTGAAGAATAAAGAAATACTGTATTTGAGTGACTCAGTGAAAAGGAAGTGACAATCTAAACATTAAAATTTGTAAAAACTATAAAAACTAAATTAGACCTGTGTATGAGTGTTCATGCACTCATGGATGTCACAATGCAGACATATAATCTCTATGTGGACATAAGTTTATTAAAGTTTTAAGTTGTATATAGAAATAATAAGAACCAAAATCTCTTTAATTTCTTTTGAATCATCATTATTTGTTATTAAATGTGTTGAATAAGCATGAGAATACCTTACCAAGCATCACTCTTAATGGAATAATTTACTGTTCTCAGAGTTATAAACTATATTCTCTAGATTTAAATAATATATTTTAATAAGGACAATATGCAAAAATCATTTTCACTTTTAAGTTATATAGTCCTTGTATATTTAAAAAGTAGTATAAAACTTTGCTGTGAAGAACATGAAATAAAATTACTAAGATTATCTTTAATATATCTATGAAACAATAATGATAATTTCAATGAGAAGCTCGTTTCTTCTCCCTGGGAGACATAAACAGGCTCCCATATATATCTTCTTTGATGCCTTTATATAAAAATACAATGTCAGGTTTAAACAATGCAGATGTTGTGCTATATTTACCATCTTGTACTTTCCTATATGATATTTGGTTTTAAGATAGTTAAGCTATATTACATACTGTTGCATTGCACAGTATTTTTTTGTTTGTGGGGATATTTGCTTATGAAATCCACGGATAGAAAAAGGCTTTATTCTTTTATGAAGTTCATGTGTTTAAATTAGGTTTGTGTTTGTCAGTAAACAAACAACAAAGTTTTTACTATAATGTGTATCATGAAATTAAAATAAATTTTTATGCAGATGGTAACATTAATTTGTTTTTTGGTTTTTTTTTTGTTTGTTTGTTTGTTTAGGTCTGAGGTTAAAAATTGAAGTCCATGAAGACTTTTATATTTTAGAGTACTGCTCTGTCTAGTTTATTGAAATATTTAAGTTTTATGAAATATGCTAGATTTTTTCTTATTGTTTAAAGGCATTTATTAGAATTGTGTGCATGTGTATATGAGAATGGGCACACATGTATGCAGGTGAACATACATTTATGTGCATATGAGTGTGGCGGCAAAGGTTAAAGTCAGGTGCTTTCACTTATCACTGTTCACCTTATATACTGAGGCAGTATTTCTCACTTGAACCCAGAGCCTGAACACTCTACTAGTTTAGTCATATCATCTCAAGGCTCTCCTGTCTTTGCCTTGCCATATTGGGATCCTAGCCTGGTGTTTTTGAGGGTTCTACGGATCTAACTCTGATGGTCAGGCTTGCAGAACAAGTGCTTTTGCTTGCAGAGCCATCTCCTCAGCTCCTAGAAATTCTTAAATTCATAAAAATTACTCATAAAACCAGGTGGGATGTGACTAGTGCTTGGGAGGCTAAAGCTGAGAGGGTTGCTTGAGCTCAGGTCAAGATGGACCTGGACAGTACAAGGAAATCCACCAATAAGGGAAGAGAGGTCTCAAAGCTCAGAGACTTGTGTTCACCTTTCTGATCTTTGTCTTAAAGAAGGAATAGGATTTGAACTAATGTTGTATTTAGATATTGCAAGTTTTTCCGTTTCTGTAGTCAAAACAAGTATTCCAGGCTGGAGAGAGGCACTCTGTGGTGAAAAGCAGGAACTTCTCCTCAAAGCACTTAAGTTTGGTTTCCAGCACCCATGTCATGCTGTTTATAACTTACGTTTCTAGCTCCAGGGAACCTAAACTCTCTTCTAGACTCTGGGGGTACCTGCAGTAACTATGTACATGCCCTTCCCACATATGTATTAAAAGAAGAAAAATAAATATTAAAAAGCTTTATAGACCTCTCCCCAGCTTAAAAGACTTTTGATTTATGATTCACATTTATTGTTTTCTAATTATATGAATATTCCTTGATAAGTACAATGCTGATTATAAATTTTATTAATTAGCAATGGTTCCATTTAATAACAAAATCTAGTACCTAATATATGCCAAGAAAAATTGTAAGAGCTTCTGTATTATATCCCCACATAATGTGTGTAGGTACTCTGACACTTCTCATTGTCTAGTTGGGATGTGGAAGATGGTAAGTCCCTTTAGTTAAGCAGTGGCATCGTCATGGTTCACATATGAGCTGTGTGCTTCTAGCTCCAAGCCATCACATTACAGTGTAATGTGACTCAGAATGGCATCAAACACATAATCCTGCCTCAGCCTCCAGAGTGTGAATTGTAGGTGTGTGCCACCATGTGTGGCCACTGAGAGAGTTATGAAGTAGAGTATTAGAGTAACCCCTTAATCCTAGTTTGTGAAGTTTGGTTAGCTTTTTAATTCTGTGACACATCAAGGAGGAGTCACCACTGGCAACTTAAACAGCACTATCATGCTTATCTCTTAATAAGTGATGCTTATTTACTGTTACTAATTAGGGTCTTTAATTTTCTATGGGGAAATAGGAATCTAGTCTCATGTCCTATCCCATGTTATAGGAACATTTTTAATATGATTTTTTATAATTGAATTCTAAATGGTTGATTTATGAGATTTGCGAAAATAGTGCTATAAATTATATCAAATCAGTTGACCTGGGTTGTGTCTGTTTTCACAAGGCCAAATTTATTTTACCTATTTGTTATTACTATATATTTTTAGCCTAGCCCATGTTAGCATAAAACGTTGAGGGTTGGTTTCTAGTTTATGAGTATGAATGCAGTGTTCTCTGCTGGTTCATCTTTCATCTTGCTTTTTACTTTATCTTTTTTTTTAAAGATAAAGCTTCTTTCATAAAACCTAACTTTAAGACAGAATTAGATATTTAGCACCCCAATTAATCCTTAAGAGCAGAAGGCTGGATTATGTTTAACCATATTTTCTAGTTAGATATCTGACGAAATGTAGACATATCCAATCAAATACAGCTCAGAGACTGCTGGAACATTTGATCTGCGTTTGGCCTAGACATACAGGCCCTAATTCTTATTGTGGTGCTTTCTGATGTCTTTATCAGAAAGTTTTAGAAACTGCAATGATTCTTTTTTTTTTTTTTTTTTTTTTTTTTTTTTTTACTTTTTTTATTAGATATTCTTTATTTACATTTCAAATGTTATCCCCTTGTTTCCCCTCAGAAAACCCACTATCTCCTCCCCCTCTCCACTCTCCCTGCTCATCAACCCACCCACTCGTGCTTTCTGGCCCTGGCATTCCCCTACACTGGGGCATAGAACCTTCACAGGACCAAGGGCCTCTCCTCCCATTGATGACTGACTAGGCCCTTCTTTGCAACATATGCAGCTGGAGCCATCAGTCCCACGATGTGCAGTCTTTGGTTGGTGGTTTAGTCCCTGGGAGCTCTGGGGGTACTAGTTAGTTCATATTGTTGTTCACCCTAAGAGGCTGCAAACCCTTCGGCTCCTTGGGTCCTTTCTCTAGCTCCTCCAGTATTAATGAATAATGGAATAAAGTTTATATATGTAGACTGACAAAAATGAAGACATTAAACAATGTAATTTGACACTAAATGAACAACTTCAGGAGACCTGGAGTTGGAATGTCTCCACCCCCAATATGATCCATTTGAATTGGCTGTGAAAAATTTTAGGCTTCAGCCAAAACAAAATTATCATTTGTGACTTTTTTGTAATAGTGGAAATTTCCTCATAACTATTGTGATCATGTCTTGTAATACAGGAAGTTAATTATTTATTAAGAAGAAAGTTGGCCAAGAACCCAACTCTAGAATTTTCATAACCTAGTAGAGCTCAGAACTGTTAGAAAGTAAGCATTTTCTTACAAACCTACAGTTCACAGATAGCTTCTCTACTGTTTATAAAGATGGTTTGGTGCTTTTCCTCTGCGTTTACAGACATTGTAACTGAGTACAGCTTTTCTCTCAGGCTAAAACAATCATGGATCATTAAATTTATTTTTGTGGTTATTGTATAAACAAGTCTTTGGGAGCTGGAGAGATGGCTCAGTGGTAAAGAACACTGACTGCTCTTCTAAAGGTCCTGAGTTCGATTCCCAGCAACCACATGGTGGCTCACAACCATCTATTATGGGATCCAAGTGCCCTCTTCTGGTGCGTCTGAATACAGCGACAGTGTACTCACATACATGAAATAAATGAATGAACCTTTAAATGAGTCTTTGATAAAATAGTACATATAAAAGCTGTCTTTCATTACTTAGGGTGGGTATATAACAACTACAGTGATGCCTTATAGCAACAAACACTTCACAGTCATCAACCACAACAGAGAACACAAGTCCTGAGCAAGGTCACTCTTCCTTCAAGAGCTTTCAGAGAAAGTCTGTCCTTTATTCTTCTTTCTGGTGGATCAAGGTTTGTTTTAGTTTCTACTAAATTTTCTGCCATTGTTTCCATGGTCACCTGCTTCCTCCCTTTCTTCATATGACGTGTTTGCTCTTCTATCAAATCAACTATGCTAAGTGTATTTTAAATTTATATGTGGCTACCCAGATAACCTAGGAAAAGCTGTTCTAAAAATCGGTGACCTCCTTGCCTCTCTTGCAAAATTAGATAATACTCTTCTAAGGAATAAGGTCATTCCAGAGATTGATTTATGCTGCATTTGAATTCTTTCATTTAGAATTTACATTTACATTACTCCAAAATGCCAGAATCCTTTTTGGGAAAGTAAAAGACCATACATGGAATGGTGGTCCCCTAATACTGATTATAGATTATAGAAATTATATAGTCATAGTAAAATTCATTACTTATGTGGTTGTGGTAATTTTAATGTAGACAAATCTTTAGAGCTGGTTATGCAAAAATATGCCATAATTATACAATGAATAATACTTGATAATGATTTGATGGGTATTGGCTTACATATTTTCTATACAATGTTTTGAAATATTATTTAGAGTCACTTCTTCATAAAAAATGGACATGGTAAGATAGTTCACTTTGTTTGGACACTAGTAACTTGTGTATATTTATCTTGACTTTTGATTGCATCATTTCTTCTTAGTCTTGACTTAATCTTATTTTGTTCATTGTAACCCTAGGAGCAATAGGTTATACGCATTCACTACACACACACACACAGCCAAGGAGAGTAGGTGTTCGGTGGCTGTATGATCTAGATTTATTCAGTAATGTTTGCATAGTGACAGTATTACCTAAGGACATACAACTAAGAACAACTCTGCCAATAGGCAAAGCTTGACTGTTCATTTGGAAACACTGGATTTCACAGTGTATATACCCTCTCATCAAAGAGGGTAAGGAAGAAGCATAAGTCATAGTAGATGATAAGTTAGGGAAAGATTGTGCTGGCAACTCTATCCAGTGTTCCTACAATGATTGTTGAAACTTAATATTAGCTTAGATGCAAGTACTATCTTTAAAAGTGGGATTATGGGGGCTGGGAAATGGCCTAGTCTCTACAGTACTTGATGTACAAGTATAAGAACTTGAGATCAGGTCCTCAGCACCCATGTTAAGAGCTGAGTGCAGTGGTTCAGACCTGAAATCCTGGCCTTTGGGATGCAGAGACCGAAAGATCCCAAAGCTCCTCTTCCTCTGTTCATGTGCACGGACACGTTGCAGCATCACAACTGAATGCACACATGCACATGTGCACAGACATGTTGCAGCATCACAACTGAAAGCGTTATGGCTTTCAGTTGTTAGTAGTTTATCTTAATGATTGATTACATGAATTTTTCTTATTATTCTGAGCATGTAGGCCCATAAAATCTAGGATTTTCTGCTTCTACTTCATAGAACAGCCGTATAACATGTTCTTTTCTTGAGCTCTTATTGCTGGAATTATTGCATTTGTGGCAGAACTATTTAGGTAGTTTTTCATGATCACTTGGACAAGACCCAGTTGGGACTCCTTTGGCTGTAGACACAGTTCTACCCAAGTAGTACTTAGTCTGCACTGTCCTCAGTGCCATGCCAGGGAGTCATGAAAAATGAACTTGTTACATAGTTTCAGGCTGGGAAAGCTTACCTCTCTATTGGGACTAGGGAAGCAACAAGAGACACTACGCTTTCTATTGTTGACTCACTTGCAGCCCTTATGTCCTATGTGAGGATCATTTGTCACACGCAAACTCATTCATTCCATCTGTGGAAATAGGAAAGGTATATTTAATAAGGCCAGCACACCATGCTGAAATATGTTTTTTTTTTCTTCAGAAGTTTTGTAGAAACCTACAAAAAAAAAAAAAGTTCTTTGTCCTCTGCTCTTCACTTTCGCCTGCAGAAAATATTTAGTACCTTTCTCCAGATGCTAATTAGGTGTATCTGACCTCTGGAGGAATACTGGAAAAAGCTCCATGAAGTTAGAGCTTTTGTCTTTTTTATTTTGGGTGGTGGGGAAGGGGTTACAAGTTGTGTTCCCAGCACCTTCAACTAAGTGAATGACCGACTGGATGAATGAATGAATGAATGAATATATTGTAATTTCATTTATGTTGTACATGTTAAATGACAAGAAAACAGAAAGCAAATTAGCAACCTCGATTGAAAAATTGACACTCGGGAAAACTGGGAAAGGAGAAATCATATGACATGTAAATAAAGACAATATCTAATTGAAAAAATTGACACCCAATTTTACTGTGGTGGCCAACTCAATTGCTGAGTAAATGAATCAATTCAAAATTATTAAAAATATATTCAAGAACACTGCTAATTTTTCATTGAGTGGAAGAGAAGTTTTCTGTTTCTCACTTTTTTCTTTGGAGGAAATAAGTTTATCCCTGTCTGCTTGTTATTTTTCTTAAGGGATATATAATAGAATCATTTTCACAGAACTTTTGACAGCTCTGAGGTCATAATTTTTTATTCACTATCATCTGAACATGCTAAAGGAAAATTCGGTTTAGAAATAAAAATTTTGCTTTTGCTTTTAATTTTACATTTTCTGAAAGAATGTGTTCAGTTCTGTTTTACATAAGAAGAAATTCTAATTTATGATTTGGTCTTTATACTTTTCAAATGAGTTTGCTTCATTTTATCTTTGGCATGATAGTGAAATTTATTGCTGTTCATCTAGACAGACATGTACTGTATCAGTATAAATCTGTTCTTGATAACAGTGGCCTTAGGAACCTAGATGCTGCATCATTGATCACATATTGGCACCTAGTAATATAAAATTATATAGGAATCCATCATTAAATAGGAAAGAAATAATAATGGCAGTCAACACAGAAACAACTTTTTGTGTTGAATAGGAACTGTGAACTTAAGTAAATATTATGTGATTGCTAAGAATGAATTTGTTTTTTAGTAAAATAGAGAAGGCATCAGGTATATGTGTGTTGAAATTTCTCTTATCTACCTATATGCATGTGTGAAATATTTATATATGCTTATATCTTACACTTATATGCTATTACTATCAATCAAGTGGTAGGCAGTAAGTAGAGGGTACTAGAGTATATCATTGCAAGTCAACAAAGAATGGCAGCAGTAGCTGGGATAATAAAACTGAGCTCCAAGGGCAAAGAGGAGAATTTTGGAAAACGAGTTTGCTATTGTGAGCTTTTAAAAGCTTCTCAGCACTTTAAATAGTTTTTTTAAAAGAATGAAATTGATTACTGATAACATATATAACTATGTAAAGTGTTTCAGCTGTGAGAGTTGAACTTTTTAATTCAGCAAACCAGTATCTGTATGACTAATACATGATTTTTGAAACTGTACAGTATACAAGAGTTATTCAAGATACAATCTGAACAAACTAGCAGCTATTTGAATAGGCTTCCCTCCTTCAGATTCCCACTTGAGTTTTATTCTCTTCTTAAATTTCAATCAGAGCAGTATACTCTAGTAGATTGAATATATTAACAGAAAAGAAAGTCCATCTATTTGTGTTTAGGTGTGGGTAGAAATGCTGTACAGTATGCTGCTTTTTACTGAAAGGTCAGGTGTAGCCTTAACTTGTAGTCCCTTGCCTTGGCCTTCCTAGTGCTAGGGTTAACATGCCACCATGCTGCTCAGGGAAAACTATGGATACCACACACACAGACACACACATATTATATATGTACATGTATAATCATATATATATATAAACATGATACATATGTTAATGTGTATATGTTACATTAAATGCAGTGAGTTTGCTTATTTTGGTTTTGTTTGTTTGTTTGTTTGTTTTCTGAGACAGGATCTTACTTTGTAGCCTTGACTGGCCTAGAGTTCACTCTATAGACAAACTTGGCCCTGAACGCAGAGAGATCCACCTGTCTCTGTCCCTAGAATGTTGGGATTTTTTTTTTTTTGTTTTTAGAGGTAGGTAGAAATGGCATCTTTTATTTCAATATAAATTTTGTGCATGTGTTTATACATGCTTGTGTTTATGCACATATGAGGGAGGGTGTGGACAGAGGTTGATGTTGTAGGTCTTTCTTGATTGGGTTGCATTCTTTTTTTTTTTTCATTATTTTATTTTATTTTTTTT
>NW_022196891.1:74183851-74224523 GCF_008632895.1 Mastomys coucha | reverse complement strand
AAAAAAAAAAAAAAAAAAAAAAAAAAAAAAAAAAACAGACCAAAAAAACAAAACCAAAAAAACCCAACAAGAACAAACCCCTGTTGCCTCCCTCCTCCCCATGCTTGCCACCCCACCCTCTCTCACTTATTGGCCCTGGCATTCCCCTACACCGGGGCACAGAATCTTCACAGGACCAAGGACCTCTCCTCCCATTGATGATCGACTTTGCAATCCTCTATTATACACATGCTGCCAGAACAATCAGTCCCACCATGTATAGTCCCTGGTTGGTGGTTGAGACCCTGGGAGCTCTGAGGGTACTAGTTAGTTCATATTGTTGTTCGTCCTAAGAGGCTGCAAACCTTTCAGCTCTTTTGGTCCTCTCTCTAACTCCTTCATTGGAGACTCTGTACTCAGTTCAATGGGTGGCTCTGATTTAAGGAGTGCTCCACATGCCATTCAAGTTGTGTTAGTGTATAAACATGTTAGAGCAGAAGGATTGGAAAAGCAATGGATATACACACAGATTAATCTGGAGCTGATTTGTTAGTAGAAGCTGTGGTGAGTTATGGGGAAAACAATTGAGAACATTAACAGAGGCTGGATGTAAAGCAGTAATAGGTCAGTTAGGTAAGGCTGGCCGGGAGGTACTCAGGAAGTTTGTTCTGACTTATTGCTGGTAGCATAAGGCATGGCAGAAGTCAAGTGCTAGGTTTAAACTTGGCCAAAAGAAAAAGCTGCTTTGTATCAAACATAAACTGTTGAGATTTTTGTAGTTCGAGATTCAGCACTTCCTAATAGCAGAAGACCAGATAACCACGTGAGTCCCTCCTCCCCTTCAGCTTTTCTTCTTTCTCTTCTACCCTTCTCCTTCCTTCCTCCCTTGCTGATGCACTTACTCCATAAACCTCCACCCCCCAAGTCTTGGTTTGTAGCTCAGCATGGCCTGGCATTCATATCAGCCTCTTCTAGTATTGAGAAAACAGGTGTGAACTGCTATGCCTGTTTGCCATTTAGCTATTAAAGCACTACTGTTTCAAATTGGGTCTATTTTGATAGATAGATGGATGGATAGATAGATAGATAGATAGATAGATAGATAGATAGATAGAGCTCATATGTAAATCTAATAAAATGTACATTTCTATAGAGTTAGTCATGCCCTGTATTGTGTTGCATTTGTTTCTGTATGTAACTTTGTGGTTTTGAGCTTCATTAATTCATGTTCTTTCAGTTATGTGACTTGGTCACAGCATTGTGTAAAAGGTTATTTTCCTAAAAGAGGAAGTTAAGGTCAAGATTAACAAGGAAATACACCCTATAGTAATCCTGGAGGCTGAGGCCAGAACAATTGAGTTTGAGGCAGTCCTGTGAGACCCTGCCTTTGAAGGGAAAAGGAATTAATGTCTTTCCCCTCGTTTGAAAAACAAAAGCCAAAAAGGGGTATTATTGATCATGAAAGTGAAACATGTATTTTACACTCTACTTATGAACTGTTTTCCCTGCAATTCATAAATACTATTCATGAAATTACTAATGTTTTCTAAAATGGCTGAAAATATGCTTTAACAGCTGACTGATACAGTGAAAACTGAATAAACTGTGTATTCAGAAGAAGGATTCTCTGAAGGGATGACAGGCCACATGAGTAATCAAAGTATGGGATCACTAAAAAAAAGTGTCTGGGGTTTATTCAGTCTTAATTGTGGACTTATTTTCTTTTGTAAGTCAAGTTAAAAGAAAATTACCTCATTAAAATTTTGGAGGTCACTGTTATGGGACATGTTTTTTTTTTTTATTAGATATTTTCTTTATTTACATGTAAATTTCTCCATTCCTAGTTTCCCCTCCAAAAAACAAAGAAACAAACAAAAAGAACAAAAACAAACCCCTGTTGCCTCCCCCCTCCCCATGCCTGCCACTCCACCCTCTCCCACTTATTGGCCCTGGCATTCCCCTACACTGGGGCACAGAACCTTCACAGGGCCGAGGTCCTCTCCTCCTATTGATGATCAAATTGCAATCCTCTACTATACACATGTTGCCAGAACAATCAGACCCCTCCATGTGCAGTCCTTGGTTGGTGGTTGAGACCCTGGGAGCTCTGAGGGTACTAGTTAGTTCATATTGTTGTTCGTCCTAAGGAGCTGCAAACCCTTCAGCTCCATTGGTCCTTTCTCTAACTCCTTCACTGGGGACCCTGTACTCAGATCAATAGATGTCTGTGAGCCTCTACATCTGTGTTAGGAACTGTCAGAGCCTCTCAGGAGATGTTAAACCATAATTTATTTTCTTACCTAAACATTACTTCAGTTTTGGCATTAACATGTGTGCTCTTTCCATGTAGGAGAATATATAAAAAATTGGAGGCCAAGATACTTCCTTCTGAAGACAGATGGATCATTCATAGGCTACAAGGAGAAACCTCAGGATGTGGACTTACCTTATCCCCTCAACAACTTCTCAGTGGCAAGTAAGTGGATAACAATTGTTAATTCACTGTGGGTTCATTTATCTGCATGATGTTATGTGGCAGGTGTGTTTATGGATCTGAGAAACCAGTGTAAAAGTTTGTTTACATTTAAAGGATGATCAACTCTGTAAGAAATTTCAACTCTGTATGACAGGGACTTATACAGTGCAATATAATTTGTTGTTTTCCTTATTTTGAGTTGAATGTAATAAATATAATTGCTCACCTACACAACTTAAGATTTTTTTATATAAAGTGTAAATAAGGACCTATGATCTGGGTTATAAGGTACTCTCCTACCTTCTGCATTACCTCACAGAATTCCCTGTCACAGTGTTTGCTTGTTTGGCTTATTATACACATGTTTTTCTATTAGAAACCATTTCCTGAGATTATTTTATATTTTTAGTTATATTCATATTTCTTAGGAATATCTGTCAAAATGCTCATAGTTTACTTAGAAATGTTGCCTTTGTTTAATTACAAGATGTCCTTGATGATAATAACAATGATTATTTTTATTTTAATATTTGACCAAGCGTTTCAATGGTTTATACCCACTGATCCAATTAAAGGATCTTCCTGCATTTATCCAGAACTAAAGCAGTTTAAGTTCAAATGGCATACAGAAGAACTGGGCACGGTCTATTCGACAGAGTTGAAGTTTTTAATTAGATGACCTCCTTTACTCTATTTTAGTTGAATGATATATGTTAGATATGTTGGAAAAAGATGGGATGGAGAATTGATATTTGTGAATATAATTAAATAACTAAAAGATCCAGGAGAGAAAACATTTCTTAAGTATTACAAAATTCATTTTACCATTAAAGAATTTCAAACTTCATTTTCAGTTTTTAAGATAAAGCTAAAAGAGTATGGAATAATTGAAGAAGGATAGTATTTTTCTAAACTTTTATAAAAATTTTTATCAAAAAATTTTATGTGCAGCATATTTTGATCTTTACCATCCTAGATACTTTTCGGAGAACTTCCTTGGGAACTAATTTTAAAACCTTCTGCATTCATATCTGTGCTTTCTTGTGTAGAGAACTTTTATTTTTGAAGTGAAAGCTTCCTATCATTATATGTTATAAATGCATATATGTGCATGTATATGTGTGTATTAAGGAAAACAGCCTTTTCTCTACCAAAGCATGTTCATTATATATTAATGACTCTTGTAAGTAAGAAACGAATCACTTTGACAACAGGAAGAATATGTTGTGGGTTTTTAAATTGCTTTAAGCCATATTTCAGGCTAAAAGAATTGTGGTTGAACACTTGCTTATTAACATGGTAGAAATTACCTTTTCAACAGTTGTCATGTCCTGCTAAAGAAATGTCCATTTTAGCAGTCATTCTATTGGTTTGTCTGAAATAATTTATAAAAGAACAGAAAAATCTCTATCTGCTGATCAAAATGCAGCATTTTTTGACCTTATGAAATTTCACACCCCAGCAAGTTTTAAAGACATGCTGTATGTCACAGTCTGCCAACATCTGCTCTAACACTTCCACTGGCAGAGGCTGAAATCAATGTGTACTTGTGGAGAGACATCCTACTTAGTGACTGACAGCTTCTCCATAAGACAAATAGCAGTTGACATCTGTAATTTTTGCTTGCATAACCAAGTACTTGTTGGTACTTCACTCTTGCAGGTAAAGTAGTAGTTGAATGTCTAATTTTCAGGAGTATTACCTTAGATCCTACCATGAGTCCATTTAAAATTTTATTATTTGTAAAGCTTTATTATAACATTAATATAAATAATTAAGGAAATAATAACTTCATTGAATCAGATGTGGATGCTCACAGCCAACCACGGACTGAGCACAGGGATCCCAATGGAGGAGTTAGGAGAAGCACTGAAGGTGCTGAAGGGGCCTTATCTGGCATCAGTAGTAGGGGAGGCCCTTGGTCCTGTGAAGGCTTGATGCCCCAATGTAGGGGAATGCTAGGGCGCTGTGGTGGGAGTGGGTGGGTGGGTAGGGGAGCACCCTCATAGAAACAGGGTAAGAGGGGATGGGATGGGGGTTTGCAGAGGGGAAACGGGGGAAAGGGATAACATTTGAAATGTAATTAAATAAAATATCCAATTTAAAGAAAGAAAGAATGAAGGAAGGAAATAAAGAAAGGAAGAAAGAAAGAAGGAAAGAAAGAAGGAAAAAAAGAAAGAAAAGTACACTTGTGAATAAAATGGTTCAAATTTCTACTTTGGCTCAAGCTCCGAGTAAGACTGGGGGCAGATCATGTTTTTAAACTCTGATCCTAACTTTTTTTTTTCATCAACAAACTGAGCATCTGTTTGCTGCTTTGTAAGGTAGAGTTTGAGTAGACCCTTAAATCTTAAGTAAATAGGAAGCTAATTCAAACAAAGGAGGAGGTATTATAGGCAGATCATAATGCTTTGATGAGGCTTCAATGGAGGAAACCTGCATAGCCTGTTTTCTTTGGCTGGCTGGCAGTTCTCACTTTCCTTGGCCCCCTATGGAATATTGTTCTTCCAGATGCTGGAGAAATGGCTCAGTAGTTAACTGCTAATGGGGGTTCACAGTGTTAGTAATACTGGTCCCAGGGCATCCTCTTCTGACACCCTCTTCTGGCCTCTCTGGGTATCTTCATGCACATGTTACACATATGGACAAGCAGATGCACACACATACACATACATAAAAATAAAATTTAAAAATTAAAAGAATTTGAATAGCCTTTAAAATTATTACAAGGTTTTTCTAAGATATGTTAAATATTATATATCCTATTGATAGCTACAATTCGAGTCCTCTATTTTTCTGGTAATTAAAAATGCTCCTGGCTTTTAAGAGAGCTCCATTTGGTTATCTGCTTGCTGTGGTGACGTCAGTCCTTGAGTTTGGTGTCCAGCAACCATATAAAATAAGTGCAGGATAGCATGACTTTATTCCTAGTCTCTAGTAGCAGAGAAAAGCTGTGTCATGGAGCTCATGCTTTGGCCAGCCCAGCATAATCTGTAAACTCTAGGTTCATTGAGAGACTACCTCAGGGTAGGGTGGAGAGTGATTAAAGAAGGTGACTCCTGGCTTCACACACATGTGAACATGTAAGTACTAATGTGTATATGTGTGTGGTCATACATGAACTTTATACTTTGTTAATTAAATTTCCTACTTTTTACTCACTTGAAAAAATTATAATAGGAACCAGAAGCATTTTAAAATTGATTTTCCCCCAATATTTATTATATAGATTTTCTTCCCTCCTTGATAACCCTGTGCAGGCTAGGGGTAGAGCATATGCCTAGCATACATACAGCCCTGGCTTCAGACTGCAGTACCAGGAATTCAAATCCCACAGCCTTTTGTCCTCACTGACTGACCATGGTACTTATCTACTATTTGATTAGAACTACTTTTTGATAATTTCTGTAGCAGCCACCTCACTTTTAATGGTGGTGTGTGTGTGGGGGGGGGAGGGGTCAACATTTTTTCTTCCTGTGTTAGGTTCACGGCTAAGGACCTTATAAACAAAAGAAAAATATACATATACATTTGCCTAGCATTAAGTTTATCTAGAGTTTGGAAACTAAGACTCAAAGAATTGTATGTTTTTGTACTGTGGGTACCCCCACCAAAGTTTTACTTTGTGGTCCTGAGTGGCCTGGAACTTGTTATATAGGCTGACTTCAACCTAACACAGACCTTCTTACTTCAGCATCCCCCGAGATGACATTTAAGGCACGTGTATTAATGTAAAGGTAGATAATTATGGGTAAATATGACTGGGAATATGGGTAATATAATAATAGACTGGGAAGAACTGAGCAAGGCCTGTTCTCCTTTAATCCATGCTCTTGGGAGGCAGAGGCAGGCGGATTTCTGAGTTTGAGGCCAGCCTGGTCTACAGAGTAATTTCCAGGACAGCCAGGGTTATACAGAGAAACCTTGTCTTGAAAAACCAAAAAAGGAAGGGGAAAAAAAAAAAGAACTTTCTGTTGATTACTGCTTGCAGAGATAAAGACGTTTGTTAAAGGAGGAACTGGGACCCGCTTTAAAGGAGAGTCAGAAAGTCTAGATTTAGTCCTGGTTCAGGAGAAACAGGCAAGAAAACATTGAAAAGGCCTTTTTGCTTTTACGTTTTCCTTAGATGCCAAGGTAATACATTTGGCTAAAATCTTTCGGTAAGCTTAGAGTTAATTTTCAGCTTTAATTTGTTTTCTGGATTGGCTTTGAACTGCATTTCATTCTGCTGACAAAACTTTTGGGGTGATGTTGCCCTCTGTGCTGTCAGATTTCTGTGTTCTTATTTGCAGGAAGTATAATTTGGTATTTAATCAACATCTAGCCAAGGACTTCACACTTTGTACATTAAACCTGGATCTACAGGTTTACATTGTGTATAAAATCTTAGTTACAAACTGTGTACCTTATTCCCACTTTCTCATGTATTCAGACCAGGCTGCTCTCTGAGATTGTGTCATGTTAATTTCACTGAAAATTATTATTGCCATCCTTTTTTTTTTTTTTTTTTTTTTTTTTTTTTTTTTTTTTTTTTTTTTTTTTTTTTTTTTTTTTTTTTTTTTTTTTAGCCTTTCCTTGTCCTAGGCTGACCTCAAGACAGTTGCCTATTTTCCCTTGTTCAGTATTTCAGTTCTGCCTCTGCCTGAGTAGAAAACTGGGTCTATTCCCTATCTTTTCCTTTCCTTCACATCTTTACCACACTCTCAATCCATTCCTAGTTCTGTTGATTTTATTCTTATGTTCGAACCTATTATGTATGCCTCGAACTATTTTCCTGGAATGACTCACTCTCTTAGTCTCTGATACAGACTCCTAACTCGATCTCTGCATCTCATCTGTGCCACTCACATTCTTCTTTCACTTGTCTGTCAGAAGGATCTTTCTAAAATTACATCCTAACTATGCCATTCTCCCCAGGAAAACTCTGCCTTGGATCTTCATTGCCTACTGGATGCCAGCCAGCTTCCTTAATGTATCATACATACTAGGATCTCTTCAATCTGGCCGTTCCCTTCAACTCCTGCTCCATGTCTCTTCTGTTCCACAGTTCTGCTTCAACAATGCTGAGCTGTTTATAACTCCCTGAAAACTTTGCTGCTTTTCTGCTCTTTGTTTTGGCTTCTGGTTGGAATGTCCTCATCTTCTATTTGCCTGTGTAATTTTTTTTATTATTCATTTTAAAGTTTCTTTTTCCCATTCATTCATTTAAAACTGTTCCTCTGCCTTCCTCAAACTGGTGTTTGTGTTCACATGTGTGTGTTGTTTTTTAGTTATTCTAGGTGAAATAGTTTAATCTTATCTCATAGTCTACATATTATGGCTTTAATAATTATTCTTGAATATCTCAGCACATACTATGTAAACTTCTTGTTTTTCAATAAGAAAATGAAGCCTTTGGAGTCAGTGATTTGTTTAAGGTTATCTTACTAGGTAATGGCATTTAAATACCAGGATTAAAACTATGTGACTCAAAGCTGAAGAAGTGGCCCAGTATTTAAGACTGTATACATACTGACCTGAGTTCAACTCCCAGCACCTATGCCAGGTGACTCATTACTACTTATAACTCCAACTCCAGGGAGGTTGACACCTCTGGCCCCCAAGAGTACCTGCACGTACTGGAACATACCCCCCACCCGACCCCCATACACATAATTAAAAAGAATGATTCTTTTAAAGAAATCTTGCAGTACTCTGCTATCATTTAAGTGTTATTCTTTTCCCTCCCATTGTACTAGGATCTTATGTTAGTCAGTTACGTACTTGTCCTGTTGTGAAAACATGTGTAAAAGAAGCCACTGAAGGCAGAATGATTTATTTTTGATAGTGCTTTGGGAGTTTTCCTGCATTACAGGTTAATACTTTTGCTTTGAGCTCATAGTGAGGTACTGGTTTATGGTGAAAGCAAGTACCAGAGTAAAAGGGTTTATCTCATGACCAGGAAACAAAAAGAGAAAGGACCAGGTTCATATAACCATCTTCTGGGATATGGTACCAATAACCCAAAGACACAGGTAGCATCTCATAAAGTTCCTACTGTCTCCCAAGAGCTCCAGGCTAAATGCCAACCATTTAAAATGTGTCTTTGGTGAATATTGAAAATCTATAATAGCATACAGTTTTCATCTTCACTTTTCATTGATTTAGAATATAAGAACCATTACTTAAATTGTTGAGTGGCCATTGCATGTAGAATGGAAATTTAACAACGTTTGTCCTTTATTCTAATTTGAGTTTATCAGATCAAGTATGGACTGTGAATGAAGATATCTTTGAAATGCAGTGAAGTAGAGATGTAATTTAGGAATTATTTTTAAGAATGGTATACCCATAACTAAAAGTTACCATGACTCATTTCTAATAAACATAGATTGAGAAAATTGAAAATACATGCACATTGAGTTGAAAAATACTGCTACAAACACATATTGTCACATGGACTTTGAGCAGAGTAACTTTTCTAACCATTAGCCATGGTCTCCAATAGTTTACATATTTTTACAGAATTCTTAGATTGTTAAACTTCAAAGATGGAAGAATTCCTCTGTGGAAGGTGAGTAACTACCCAGGTGTCTTCAGGCTCATCCCAGGTTTACAAGGTTCCTCCTTGCTCTGTGTGGTAAGCAGCAGCATCCGTCCCAAGAAGCTCCTCCTCAAAGTCTGCATGATATGCTGCAAATGTCAGTCTATCCTGAAAATGTCTCTTTTCCGCAACTTCTTTATTCTCTTTTATAAAAGATAGGATACCTACATTCCTAGCTGCCCTCTTTTTAAATGAATGTTTCCTATCTAACCTATTTTTTACTCATATTGAAAATAGAAAATTATGGGTCTTAAAAACCACCAAAATCATCCTTATGGCTGAAGAATGCTAGATTTGGATATTTCAGATTTGGAGACAAATCAGTTCATGCTTTAAATCAAAACATATGGAGAGAGAAATTTAGATTTAGCATTAATCATGCTTATCTAGAAGGGCCATTAGCTGTCTAGATAGATATGAATTATGAAAATTCAGAATAATTAAATTTTAAAAGTTTGTTGATCATTTAGTATCTTACTTGGTTCCTAGAGAATTATATCATAAGTCTTATATATAGGAATTTCACATAGACACTGTCTAGGATTATCATTGTACTTCATAGTAGGTGAAGACAAAAATGGGTTTAGTTGCCAAAATGAAATTTTTATTAGATATTTTCTTTATTTACATTGCAAATGTTATCCCCTTTCCTGATTCCCCCTTTGAAAACCCTCTATCCCATCCCCTCCTCCCCCTGCTTCTATGAGGGTGTTCCCCCACCCACCAACTCCCACCTCTCTGCCCTTGAATTCTCCAACAATGGGGCATTGAGCTTTCACAGGACCAAGGGCATCTCCCATTGATGCCGACAACACCATCCTCTGCTACATATGTGGCTGGAGCCATGGGTCCCTCCATGTGTAATCTTTGGTTGGTGGTTTAGTCCCTGGTAGCTCTGGGGCTATCTGGTTGGTTGATATTGTTGTTCTTTCTGTGGGGTTGCAAACCCCTTCTTCTCCTGCAGTTCTTTCTCTACCTCCTCCACTGGGGACCCTGTGCTCAGTCCAATGGTTGGCTGTGAGCATCCACCTCTGTATTTGTCAGGCTCTGGCAGAGCCTCTCAGGAGACAGCTATATCAGGCTCCTGTCAGCAAGCACTTCTTAGCATCCACAATAGTGTCTGGGTTTGGTGACTGTACGTGGGGTGGATCCTCAGGTAGAGCTATCTCTGGATGGCCTTTCCTTCAGTCTCTGCTCCACACTTTGTCTCTGTATTTCCTATCATGGGTGTTTTGTTCTCCCTTCTAAGAAGGACCTAAGCACCCACACTTTGATCTTCCTTCTTGAGCTTCATGTGGTCTGTGAATTGTATCTGAACTTTTGAGCTAATATTCACTTACTAATGAGTGAACACCATGTGTTTTCTCACATTTTCTTTATCAATTCCTCTGTTGAAGGGCATCTGGATTCTTTCCAGCTTCTGGCTATTATAAATAAGGCTGCTATGAACATAGTGGAGCAGGTATTCTTATTACATGTTGGGGCGTCTTCTGGGTATATGCCCAGGAGTGGTACAGCTAGGTCCTCAGGTAGAACTATTTTCAGTTTTCTGAGGAATTGCCAGACTGATTTCCAGAGTGGTTGTACCAGCTTGCAATCCCACCAACAATGAAGGAGTGTTCCTCTTTCTACATAATCTCGCCAGCATCTGCTGTCACCTGAGTTTTTGATCTTAGCCATTCTGACTGGTGTGAGGTGGAATCTCAGGGTTGTTTTGATTTGCATTTCCCTGATGACTAAGGATGTTGAATATTTCTTTAGGTGCTTCTTGGCCATTCGCTATTCCTCTGTTGAGAATTCTTTGTTTAGCTCTGTACTCCATTTTTAAATAGGATTATTTGATTCTCTGGAGTCTTAACTTCTTGAGTTCTTTATATATATTGGATATTAGCCCTCTATGGGATGTTGAATTGGTAAACATCTTTTTCCAATCTCTTGGTTGCCGTTTTGACCTGTTGACAGTGTCCTTTGCCTTACAGAAGCTTTGCAATTTTATGAAGTCCCATTTTTCTATTGTTAATCTTAGAGCATAAGCTATTAGTGTTCTGTTCAGGAAATTTTCTCCTATGCCCATGTGTTCAAGACTCTTTCCCACTCTCTCTTCTGGTAGTTTCAGTATATCTGGTTTTATGTAGAGGTCCTTTATCCACTTGGACTTGAGCTTTGTACAAGGAGATAAGAATGGATCGATTTGCATCATCCATGCTGACCTCCTGTTGAACCAGCACCATTTGTTGAAAATGCTGTCTTTTTTCCACTGGATAAATTTTTATAGAAAGTAAATGCCATGGAACTTGTGAAAGAAGCACTATGTAATAGTTTTCTGGTTATATTCTGTGGTGGTAGGTATATATCTTCAAAAAACAAGCTGTCAGTCAGCTCTTCCTGTTCTGAGCCAGCTCAGGTCTTCATTAATTCTCCTTGGATTATGTTAGCAGTCGTCTAATTGGTGTCTTATGTTCAGAAACTCTTTTCTCTGAAATACTTGGAATGAGGGCGTGTGTGTGTGTGTGTGTGTGTATGTGTGTGTGTATGTACACATGTCAAGAACAGCATTGTCCAAATACTAGTCCTTCTCTCAGACAAAGAAGTCTTAGACTTGCTCTATTTTTTTTTAATACAGGGAAGATGAATTACTATTACTTTTTACTTATCCATAAACATTTATACAAAATAAGATATATCTCTGTGTATGTATATATATATATATATACGTATATATATATATATACGTATATATATATACCTCATATCTTTTCAATATTTCTCTATGTGACTTAAAATTCTATATTTTTGTTGTGGTAGTTGTGGAGATGGAAACCAGGGCCTAACATATTTAGAAACCTTGATGATGAGCTACACCTTAACTCTCTATGATGTTTTTATGTAAATTGCTACATTCTGTTAAGTTCAGTACCATGCACATTTATAAGTGTTTTTGTGTTTTTACTTCTAATTCTGAGGAAAATTTTAGATAGATGGGAAATTAAGTATAATAATAGGTTTATCTTACTATAAGAAGTAGATGCTATATTTGAAAATAAAACAGAAAATGACAGTGTAAATTTAGTCAAATGGCTTTTGAAGAACCAAGTTTCTGCTAGCTTAGGATTGCGCATGTGTCACCTCTTGCCCCTGTGTAGTTAGAAGTTCCCTTTTTCTTTTCATAATCTTCCAGTGTCTTTCTGAAGAAACTCTTGCTTACTATCCATTTGGAACATACCTTAATTAAATTGTATTTTAAACCACTGCTTCTTTAAAGGGAAGGCGACGTGGTCGGTAAGGGTTTAAGAGAAAACAGGCCTGGATTGATACGTTCCAGGAGCTTGCAGTCTGAGACAGTAGAATGGAAGCAAACCCTAGCAGAAGTAGCTTCCTCTGCACCTGCTTTTCTACCACTGAGCGAGGTCGGTCAAGGTCGACCATCTATTGCCTGTCTATCATAGATGGTCTGTCTATAATTGTTACTGAATTACTTTTAACTACTTTAAAAAATAATTGGTTATTTTATTTATTTATATTTTAAATTTTATCCCCTTCCCAGTTTCCCCTCTACAAACCCCCTTTCCCAGCCCCTACCCCCAGCTTCTATGGGTGTGCTCCCCTACTCCCTCCTGCCTCACTGCCCTAGCATTCCCCTACACTGGGGCATCAAGTCTTCACAGGACCAAGGGCCTCCCTCCCATTGATGCTAGATAAGGCCATCCTCTGCTCCATATGCAGCTGGAGCCATGGGTCCAGATAAGGCTATCCTCTGCTCCATATGCAGTTGGAGCCATGGCTCCCTCCATTTTGTATTATTTGGTTGGTGATTTGGTCCCTGGGAGCTCTGGGGCCATCTGGTTGGTTGATATTGTTGTTCTTCCTATGGGGCTGCAAACCCCTTAATCTCCTTCAGTCCTTCCCCTAATTTCTCCATTGGGGTCCCTGTGCTCAGTCCGATGGTGGCTGCAAGCATCCACATCTGTATTGGTCAGACTGTGGCAGAGCCTCTCATGGGACAGTTCTATCAGGCTCCTGTCAGCAAGCACTTCTTGGCATCAGCAATAGTGTCTGCTTATGGGATGGATCCCCAGCTCGGGCAGTCTCTGGATGACCTTTCTTTCAGTCTCTGCTCCACTCTTTGTCCCTGTATTTTCTTTAGATAGGAGTAATTCTGGGTTAATATTTTTGAGATGGATAGGTGGCCCCATCCCTCATCCAGGGGCTGTGCCTAACCTCTGGATATAGTCTCTACAGGTTCTCTCTCCCCTTTGTTGGGCATTTCAGCTAATGCCATCCCAGTTGGATTTTGGGAGCCTCCTGCTTCCCTGGCACCTGGGACTTTGTGGTGACTACCCTAAGTTTAACTTAACTTTTCCTTGTTTTCTCTTCTTGTGTTCCTAGATAGCAACCTGGCATAACACTCTGTTTTTGAAACTACCTGTCCTGTGTGATAACATAGTTGACTTATATATAAAGTCAAGTTTATCATGCGTAGTTAGTTTTTATAGGAGCAGAACTGACAGATTGAACATACATATATGTGATATATACTAGAGCGGCTTTCAAGCTTTAATCCAGGTCATTCCCACAGTGACTGGCTCACATAGATACCGAGAAATCTGGCAGTTGTTCAGTACATGAGACTGGATGTCTCCGCATCCCCAGTCTGTTGCAGGAGTCCCAGAGAAGTCCTAGAGAGTTGCTGGGTCTTCAGTCTATGTTGAAATCTCGAAGTAGTTTCTAATAGCCAGAGATGGAATGCCTCAGCAACAGGAAAGATGAACATGCTAGTGAGAGTGAAGGCAAGCAGGCACTCCTCTTCCTGTGGCCTTTTCTGTGGGCAGTCACGAAAAGTTGTGACCCAGATTTAGGAATGGATGATCCAATCAAGATAAATCCCCGATGTGTGTGCCCAGCTGCTTCAGTTTTAGTTGACTCCAAATGTAGTCAAGTTGAAAACCAAGATTAGCTATAAACCTTAAGCTCTAGTGAATATTTAGAAAGTTTTTATTAGGAGTGTTATATTCTCAACATTGTACCTACTACTCAAAGAATTCAAAATGAAAGAAACCAATCTTTAAAAAGTTGTTAGTATGTGCCATACCCTTTCAGATAATGTTATCTCATCTACTTGTTACAGGAATACTGTGCGGTAAATATTGTGCTTCCTATTTTAAAAAGGCTCAGAAAATTGTGTGATATGCTTCTTGGTAGTTGTTAGAGCTAGAATTAAATATATGAGTAGCAATGCAAACTCCAAATTCTGTGTTTATTACTCCATAGATAATAGTTGATCTGAAGAATTTGTAATGTAGTAGCAAAAATATTCTGTGACACTTGGAATTGGTACCAGACATGTTTCACGATTAAATTCTGGAGTAAGTTTTACAATGAAATACGAATTTTTTGGAAGGAGAGATTCATTAGAATCTAGACTATTGAGAAAAACCTCTCTGGAGATTGAGATTCTTTAGAGAAATAGTAACATTTTAAAAGACAGGCTGGATTCTAGGTAAAAATACTATTCTAATTTAAAAAATTCTCAGAAACTCAGGCTGTATATCTTCCCTTTTGAATAAATAGGTATGAAAGTCTCAGGAATGAATCAGAGCTCAGTGGTATGTCCTTTCCTGTCTCCGTATAGAATGAAATCTGTTGGAGGAAAGGGTGTCTTAGTTAGGGTTATTGCTGTGTTGAAGCATCATGACCAAAAGCAACTTGGGGAAGAAAGGGATTATTTCACTCACAGTTACACGTAACAGCTTGTCAGAAGCAGTGAGGCAGGAACTCAGTCAGAGCTGGAATCAACACAGGAGCTGATGCAGATGCCATCAAAGAATGCTGCCTACTGGCTTGCTCCTCATTGCTTGCTCAGCCTGCTTTCTTCTAGAAGCCAGGACTATGTGCTTAGGAGTGGCACTACTCACAATGGGCTGGGGCCTCCCACATCAACCGTTAATTAAGAAAATGCCTTATATGCTTGCGTACAGACCAGCCTTATGGGCGCATTTTCTCAATTGGGGTTCCCTCTTCTCAGGTTACTGTAGACTGTATCAAGTAGATTTAAAATTAGCCTCACAGAGGAATGCCTGAAAGAAAGAAATGTGCCACTTGAAAATAGTTAAAGGACTGCTTCAATCATCCCATATATTTGTTTTCCCAAAGTCAGAATTAGGTCCTAGGAATTCCATTAGTTTATCTGGTGCATTTTGTTTGTTTGTTTGCTTGTTTCTGTAGTCTCATTGCTGTTTATTGTCTCATTTAGTAACTTATAAAATAATTTTACTGACACAGATAAATGTTGCATTTCAAATCCCACCATAAGGGTAGTGCTTTTAAAGTAAAAATTGTTTTTAAGTATAGTTTTTAGCTTAGAACAGATATGTATCTCTTGAAATGTTTCATTAATAAAACAGAACAAATCCTTTTCTGTAGGGTTGTGCCGTAATGTGGATAGAGAGAGGATGGACGTTGGTCATCATATAAACAGGTGTATAAACCACCAGATAGCAAGTCAACTGTGATGCATAGCTAAGGACCCCTGTGTTGTTGTCTTATCACTAAGCCTTGCATTGTCTTCTGTGATGCCTTCTCATATTTGAAAGGCAGAAACAACTCTGCTTGTTACTCTCCAACTCTAACCAGTTATGATCTGATAAAATCTATAGAAAATGTTTGGTTGAACATACATACTTTTATATGATTTATAGTCTTTGACTATTTTTTTCTGTAAATTACTTTGCAACTTAAAATTTTAGTTCCTAGATAGAGGATTGTGTGTGGTTTTAAAAATAATAATTAGAATCATGATTAGATGCCCATTGTAATTGGTGCTTTAATCCCATTTTAAAATTTAATAATCGGGACCTGGGAGATTGATGGGCATAAGGAAGGAACTGACATGTAAAAACCTACTATGTATGAGTTGGTTTACTTTTTATAATGATATTCACCATGAGAAACATAACTTAAATATTATTCTCCCCCTTTTCAAAAACTAGATAATAAAACAGACCTGTAGAGATTAAAATTTTCTTAGAGTGTCAGAGCAAGTAACTGGTCTAATGCTTAGCTTGAATTCATCTTGATTATATATTGAGTTAAGATTCTCCAGGTAAAGAGTAGTCAATACCCACAGAAAAATATGATCTTTCAGATCTGATACATGGTACATTCACACATACATATTCTCAAAGTATATTTCTACTATAGTGAACCTGTTTAGGATATATAAGGGTAAATGGCAATATAATAATCAGGTCTATTGATTATTTTATAAAAAATATTGCTTAACTTGAGCAGATCATGTAATTGTCCTGCATCAGAACTTTGACACATGTAGAATAAAGCAGAAGCTTTAAGTCCAGTGCTTGTTCTAGTCTACCTCCTTGCTTCAGCCTGTCTACTGCTTGGGGCTTCAGGGTGACAGTTTTTCCAGTGGGGAGTTCAGGAGAGAAATGCTTACAATCCTCTTAACTAGTTTGCCAGTGTTATTGATCAACTCGTGCCATTCTCATCTAATATAAAGATACATTTCAGAGTTGGGGAATACTTCCATCTGAGGAATGAGTATTGGTGCTGAGAAGTTACTAGTTAATAAAGCGTCAGCATTGATCTTCAAATTACAACAGCAGCCACAGCACATACACTAAGTTTTAGAGGAAATATCATTTTTGATAAATTATATAGTTCAACATTTTGCAAATTGTATTTGAGTTTTGTATGTTTGTTGCTTCTCCTGGATGAACTATTAGTGCTAAAACACTGCCTTAGTGTCCCCCGGTCCCACATCTGTCTTTATTTGAAAGCACTTGTTATATTTCTAGTAATGTTAAATGAGGCCTAAGGCCAGAGTGGAAGGAGGGGCCTTTCAACCTCAGGATTTAGAAATAATATAGAGGAATTGTTTTGGGTTGGAAATAATACATAATCAAGCAGATGCTAATGGGAAAATGCAATGCAGGGGAAGAGAAAAGAGATTGGGGTGCTGTTTGGAAGTTCCGTAGAGGAGAGTACATTGCCCCTTTATTATAACAATGTTTCTGCACTATAATAAGGCCTTTCACTGCAAGTTCAGCCTTTTTCATTCATTTGTTTTGTGCTCTGCTTCCTCTGTCACTAATTGTCAGCACAATAGTCTTCCAACCATGAAGTCTCAGTGTCCTTTCGGACCAATTTGTCATTGTCTTTTTCTCTCACCCCAACCCAATTCCATGCACTCAGAATCTATTACCATAGTTGCATTTTTAGATATTTTGTATGTTTTAAAATGGCAGTGCTTTTGAAACATGCCAAAATAGTTCTTGGTAATTGAATCATCTAACTAGCAACAGTTACTGCTTTCAAAACGCATACTGATAGTTTCTCTTTCTATAGGCTATTCTTACAACATAAAATATGCATATAACATATTTAAAGCAATATTTCAATCATTTTGAACTTCATTATAGTCTATATTATTTGCAGACTTAATTCTTTACCTTATAATCATTTCATGTTTTTGTTACTTTACAAAATTTTGTCATTTCCCCATCAATAATTTTTATTGTTATAGATAATTTTATTTTGACAAAGGAATAAACAAAATTGCCATAGACTGACAGCTGAATAAAATCTGTTATAAATTTTAAAAATACGTGATTTGGTCAGCTTCTTCCCTAGAATTCACAAAGCCCGAGGTTCAGCACAAAACCTTATAAAACTGATTATGAAAGTACAGGGCTGTATTCTCAACACTCAAGAGGTAGAGAGGCAAGATGGTCAGACGTTTAAGGTCATTTTCAGCTAAAAACTATGTTTGAGGCCAGCCTGGGGTACATGAGACCTTACTGTAAGGATAAAAAAGATATTAAACATAAAAAGTATTTAAGGTACTAAGTTGCATTTTGTTATAAATATCATCAAACTTTATACTTAAAATCATTGTAGATTACTTGTTAGATATATAACCACATTTTAAAGTCCATGGCTAGTATATTGGAATAAATAAATAAATAAATAAATAAATAAATAAATAAATAAATATTGTTCCCAATTCCTTGTTTTGTGTCTACTAAATGCTTGAAACTGTACTAAAATTCTTTCAGTAAAGGGTTGCACTTTACTTTTGTGTTTGAATTATTATTTCAAAGTAAATACAGTTTATTTTTATTAGCAATTTCATGTGTGCAAAGAAAGGTTACTGTAGAACACCTAATACATGTATTTATTTCAGGAAAGGCAGGATATGGTGGATAGATAGCATGAAAATATTAGTGGTGAAAATGCTGACTCTCAAAATATGCTTCCCCATGGAAATAGTGATCCCCTTGGTAACCATATACATTAAAGAAAAAATATTTGGAGAGGTTCATGATTCAAAGCTACAAATAGTATCCCATGAAGTTACCAAAGTAGTATTCTAAAATGTCAGATTTTGAAATACAGATTATAAAAGTGAAGAACATCTAGCAGAATAGAAAAATTATATTAGTATCCTGATCATAGGCTTCTAATTATTGACTTTGTGGGGCAATAAAGAATGAGAATTTGTTTTATTTTCTATTTCTTTACATGGAAAAATATATGTTGCTTTTGTGTAATGTGTTTTTGGCTCAGGAACAGTAACTAGAAATGTGGTGCTGGGTGTAGGCCATTTTGGGAATCAGTTATTCATTATTAGTAAGTAAACATGTTTATTATGCAATGTTATTCATCATAAGTAAGTAAACATGTTTATTATGTAACATAATTGTTAATGTACAGCGTGAATCCCAGCCATGAGAAGAATCCAGAAAGGTTGATGTCTTTCTCCTTGGCTGAAGGTAAACTGAGAAACAATCAGTACCGTCGACCAGGATTCTGCAAGGGAATCTTCCTTCTCTATTCTCACCTGTGCAGTGTTTGAGCCAGGAACAAAGATATCAACCCTCTTCTCTCCCATAGTGAGGTTAGCAGGTAAAAGTTCTTTTCATTGTGATGAAAAAGTATGGTAGGTGGAAAGAAACCACCTCAGAGAAGGAGTAGGAAGGGCAACAAAATGGACTAGGTCTAGTCTCCGTGTTTTCACAGATTACTCACTTTTCATAGACAATTTTTCTAGCAATTATTCTTTTCAGAAGAGCTTGGGATTTGGATTCAGATACTCTTAAGGTATGTCTTCAAACAGTTTCACACAAGCTGTGCATTTTGAACAATTGCTCATTTGCAAAGTGGAGGATAATTACACTGTTTATGTCTTTGCTTTAAGGTGGAAACATTTAGAAACCAGAGTGCAGCGTTTGCCACATAATGGTCATTTAATGGCTGTGCTGGAATTGCTAGTTGGTCACAGACTTTACATGAATACCTTTAAGATGGAGTTGTAATTCGACATCATTTCTTTATTTAGTGGAGGGAGATGCTGTCAATATATAGCCCTGGGTATCCGGCAGCTCCTTATGTAGACCAGGCTAGCCTCAAACTCATGGAGACCCAACTGCCACTGGTTCTTGAGTAATAGACTTAAAGATATGTGTCACCATGCCAAGCCTTAGTAGAATATTCTTAAAAGGATAAAAGTAGTATTTGAAGATGAAAAAGGTTGAAATACAATTTTAAACTTTTTAATAAAACCTGAACAGATGATTTCTTGTAATTCCTTTTGGAAATAATATACATATACATCTTAATTGGCTTTCAAGTTTGCAGAAAAATTAGAATTTCGTACAAACTTTGTCATCTGTGGATCAGAGTGGTGTACAGTAAGCAGAGTGTTTGAAATTCAGCTTGTAGTTGATTACTCTGGAGAGCTTAACTAGTGTAACTACTTAATGTAAGTCAGTTTAACAGAAATTTGAAAGTGGATGCTCCCTCCCTGTCTCGGGAGAGTAAGATGGGCAGTTCTAAGGAGTTCGCCCAGTGACCATCTCTGTCCTTCCCAGATCACAGAGGCACAGTCTAATGCATGTGTCACATATGCCATGCATACACAATGCCGGCCACAAAAATAATCTGAAAAGTTAGTATTTTGTGGCATAAGATTGTAACTTACAGAGCTCTGCTTGGCAATGCTTCTTTGATTTAGGGTGGATTGGTTTAGTTAGGATGACTCATGTACAGGTTAGGACGTGGAGATCATGCATTATTGTTATTTCAGGACCTATGTGACCTTTTATGTCTGTGAGCTTTTCATGAATTTAGGAGGCCTAACATTTAATGCATTTATATTTATAATTATTTTATCTTCTTGATGAATTTCTTATTTAATATGTAGTGGCTCTCACTTTATGCCTTTTGACTATTTTTACCCTTAAGTATACTTCATCTAGCTATCACAGTAGCTGTGCCAGCTTGATTTTGGTTTCTATCTGGTTGGTAGATTGTTTTTTTTACCCTTTGACTCAGTCTTTGGGTCCCTTTACCAGTGAAATATATTTCTTGGAAACAACAGATAGTTAGATTTAGTTTTTCAGTCCTGTCTACCGAACTGTGTCTCTTCATTGGTGAGTTTGAGATTATTTATATTTTAAATTAATATTGAGATGTTTATTGATTGTGATAATATTGTCAGTTGTTTTCCTGGCTAGTTGGATTGCTGTTCTTTAACCTTTTCGCTCCCTTGTTAGTATTGGGATGTGTTCATTTCCTGCACTGAACATGATGACGAGTTCTTTTTTGTTGTGAAATGTGCTCTTTTCTATGCTCTTAAGATTGAGATGACCTTACTTCCTGTGTTGTGTTCTGTGCTTGTGTGAAAATCTCCAGTAGTGCTGGCATAGTGACCATGAGCTGCTTTCATTTGTGCTTGTCTTAAAACGTCTCTTTGTCCATTTTCACAGCTAACTTTGCTGAATGTAGCAACAGTCCATGGTTCTTAAATTTTAAGGATACTAATAAGAGATCTGATATTATTCTAAAGCATAACATGTTTGCCTTTGTGAGTTGGAGGTTTTTCCCATACAGCTTTTAATATTGTTTCCTTGAATTAGCATCTTTTTTTCATTTTGACTTTACTGTGTTCTGAAGAGATCCCCAAGTCTGTCTGGAGTTTAAAACATTTCTTGTATTTGGATATCTGTCTGTATGTATAGATTTGTGAAACATTTTTAATTCTTTTAATGTTTATGTCAGACCTTTCTTGTTGTTAGACTTGCCCCCTTGCTTACTTCTCATAACTCTCGGATGTTGTGCTGTGTCCATTTGCTTACTTTCCTTAGTGATATTTAGTTGTAGTTCTTTGTTGACTGTCTTACCCCGTCTTCTGCTTGGTCAGGTCTGTTATTGATGGTGCCTTCTGCCATGCTTACTCACTCCCTCTTTCTTTTTTCCTTCCTTCCTTCCTTTCTTTCTTCCTTCCTTCCCTTTTTTGTTCCTATTAAAAGTTTCATTTTCAGTTACCCTCTCCTATATCAGTTTCCTTGTTGAATGTTTTTAAAACCAGTATTGCTGATTATTTTCCCTCCATTTTCCTGTTCTTTTTGTTTTTGTTTTTGTTTTTGTTTTTTTGTTTTTCTTCCTGTGTTGCTGACTTTACTTTCTGGTTTCAAAATTTGATTTGTCTGCTTGTTTTTAATCCTCTTTCATGTCTTTATTTTTACTGATAATCTTTTAAAAGTTTCATTTCATATTTTTATATTTTAATATAGTTTGATAGTTGATATGTTTCTAATTGTGTTGAGGAATCTTGATACCTTAAGGTTTTTCATATTTCTTGTATCTTTGTGCTGTAATTTGCTTGTCTCTTGGTATGGCTTTCTGTTGTCTTTTGGGGGGGCAAGGAGGCCCCCCCTCAAAAGAGCAAAAAGAGATAGATACTGGAAATGCTACAAGCTTTTGAGACCAAAGACCAGCTCTAGTAGCACACTGTTTCTAACAAGGCCGTACCTTCTAAGTCTTTCCAACCGAGGACCAAGCATTCTAAGAAGTGGACAGATTGGGACTATGCTCACTGAAGCTACCAGTCAGGCGCAGGGTGCACAGAGACAGGAAAAGCAAGGTTAAATAAATTCACAGGGGATTGAAAAAAACGTTATGAAGGGGTAGAAATGAGGAGAGATTAAAGTGGAAAAAGAAGGAAAGAGTAATGAGTGATGACATTTTCATAAACAAGATTAGATAAATGAAGGATAGGAAATAAAGAAAAATTAAAAATGTGTTTGTTAATCTAATGCATTAAAATAGTATTAAATGGGTATTTGAAGAATCATGAGGGAACAAAAGAAAAGATAAGAAGGTAAAAAGAGTGACCACCAGTGAATACATAAAAATTGGATTAACATGTAAAAAGGAATAACAAATAGCATGATATAAAATCCACTAAAGACATTATTAAAAGTTTAGTAAAAAGGAAAAGCAGTATACAAAGATTAAAAGAAAAGGTGAAGAATCGGATGGATCTTTTCTCTGTGTAGTGAGCCAGGTGCATCTATCGGGAGTGTTTGTTGAACTTGAAGACCTTTGTCTTTTTCTCTTGTTCGTCCTGTTGCTGATACTGGACAAGTATCTGATGTCTGTCAGACCCATCTTCACTTCGCTCGCATCCCTGCTTGTTCATGCACTTGGAGCTCTGCAGTCTGTGGGCTAGGCAGACAGTCCTCTTATGGAGATACTACCTGCTTCCTGGTTCATGTGCTTCAGGGGTGGCCAGTTATCTAGCTAGTGAATGCTTTATGAATGTGGTGTTACCGTTGAAATCTGCTCTAACTCTGGGTAGTGTACAGGCACATGCCTGGTTTTGTACTTTCTAGATAGGTGGCTCTGGAGTTCTCCCTACCTGCTGACTTGGAGCTTGGAGCTCTTAGACTCTCTAGGGTGATTCTCCGTTAAGAGATCTGGTCAGCACTTCCTCATTTGATTGGAGCCCTTGTTGCACATACCTTTCTGCTCATCAGTGTTGACGTTCGCTGCTCTGTACAACTGCCCTGGGGTTGAAGCCAAAATAAAGACTCCCTGCTCTGTGTTTGCTTCTTGTGTGTTGTCTCCCTAGGGGAACTCAGCTTTTTGGTTTTTTTGCTTTGTTTTGTTCTTTCTTTTAACAATTTGTTCCCTTTCATGATGGTCCTTTGTCACTGCCCTTCTAGTCATATAGAGCAACACAATGGCACGTTTCTTTACCTCTGACCCATCACCTGAAGGAATCACTGTCCTATCAAGCCCGTAATTGAATTTTAGCTCATGAGAGTTCCAGGCTCTTACTAAGGGAGGACACCCCACGTCTTACTCTGTTTATTTCTGTTTACCAGTGGTTTCTGCTTCCTTCCCCGTGAGAGAGGCATGGAACTCTAATTCATGCCATCAGAATTAGACCATGCTTTGACATCTCTTCCTAGCTGTTCCTTCCCCTGTGAGAGAGGCATGGAATGCTAATTCATGCCATCAGAACTAGACCATGCTTTGACATCTCTTCCTAGCTGTTCCTTCCCCGTGAGAGAGGCATGGAACTCTAATTCATGCCATCAGAATTAGACCATGCTTTGACATCTCTTCCTAGCTGTTCCCTAACAGAATCTAATCAGGTCCTGGCTGACTGACTCTAGTGACTGTGTACACTGAGAATCACAAGCAGTTTATTGTTCAAGAAGACTGCACAGTGAGAAAAGCTACCCTTTTAAAATTTCTGATACTTTAATACAATGTCAAGTGAAAAAGAAGGAGCATCTTAATAAATAAATGAAACTATAGACATGGAGATGTGCCCAAAAGTAAACAAAGCATTTATGGAATGATTATGATTTGATCTAGACTTTAAAGGATTGGTATTGCTATGACAATTGGCATTTTAAAATGGAAAGGGTTAAAATAAATAGGTGTTTCAGATAGTAGAAGCTGGAGAAGCAAAAGTTAAAGATACAAGAAAGAACAAGACTTGTTTGGGAAAAATTGAAGAGTCTGGTTTAGCAAGTTGAACCAGTTAGACTGAAGATGGGCTCCCAAGAAATACTAGGGTCAGGTTCGGAATAACCTTGAACCTATTAGTGGAAAGCTGTAAGCTGCTGTGTATTTTGTTTAGAATAACACTGTGTAGTTGTCAATTATTTATTTAATGGTTTAAGTACTTGTGTATTTAAAGAGATACTTAATTTTATTTATAGAATGTCAGTTAATGAAAACAGAACGACCAAAGCCAAATACATTTATTATCAGATGTCTTCAGTGGACCACTGTTATAGAGAGAACATTTCATGTAGATACACCAGAAGAGAGGTAAGAGATTTGTTCATTCTTATTATCTTAAAAAAGTATAAACATTTGTATATAAAGTATTTGTATCTGGATTCGTTGTTTGTAATTAGATATAAATGTATTTGCAATGTGTTACCCTTTATTGTTCTGTTTCTGTTGTCTTGCGTGTTTAACTAGTGCTGGGAAATGATAAATCACCCTTGGACTACTTTAAAATAAAGGTCTTCTGAGAAAACGGTACATAAATATATTTTTTTAAAAATTGAACACATTTTATATACAAAGTATATTGTGCTTATGTTTAAAATTCAGGATGAAATGTGGTAGTAAAATGTTTCTAGTATAACTGCCTGTATGCATGCTAGTTTCCGATGGCCAAATGGGAAGGATTCTGAGATTTTTGTCTCAACTTCAGAATATTAGTAAATAATTGGATTGATTGGTGTAACAAATCAATCTCCTGTGACTGGCGAACAGCAACATTATGACACTGGTCACCTCTGTGACATCCATGGGGCTGTATCTTAGTCTTGATTGACTGTTTTGTACCTATACCTATTTTGCCACTTTTTACTTCTATCTTAATATTCTTTTATCTGGTGGCCTGTTAATGAGTTAGGTCTAGCAAACTCAATCAGAAGATTATTTTCCTACAGAATGTTATTATATTTTATCATAATCAACAACTTAGTAGAATATTAACAGCCTTCTTTTCTAAATGAAATACTTATACCATGCTTCTCTAAGACTTTAATGAAAACAAAATAATTTTTTAAAGTCCTAATAAAATGATCAAAGACAAAAATTTAGTTGTTGTTGTTGTTGTTTTAAGTATGCTGTGGGGCCTTTACATGCTAGACGAGTGCTCCATCCTTGAGCTGCAGACCTGGCCCTAGCTTCTTTTATCCTAAAATATTATTTTAATAATACTTTTGATCAATAAGTTGTGATATGATTTTAGGAATATAGAAAAGAAAAGTACCACTGTGGCACTAATAATATTTTATTTTCTATACTTGCAGTATTGTTTGTTTTGAAGTGTACGCAGGCTTCTGAAGACACCCTTCTCGTGCTAACTCCCATTCTTCTACCCTAGGCTCTCGGCACACTGAGTTCTTCATTCACAACAGAGACCTCAACATAGAGCTGTGGTCATAATAGCTCTTGTGTCTTTGAGTCTTAGTGTCAAGCAGCAATTTCCCCCCAGTACTTACCCTGATTTTGGTAGGCTAGGTAGGTCCTCTGGCTACATATTTACATAGCTTTATTCCTTTTTCTTTTCATTTTATGTGTATGTGTGTTTTGCCAGCATGCATCTCCATGTATCATGTTGTATACTACCCATAGAGACCTGAAGAAAATTTCAGATTTCTTGGAACTGGAGTTATAGACAGAAGGTTGTTAGTTCCCCTGTGAGTGCTAAGAATCAAACCTGAGTTTTCTGGAAGAACAGCCAGTGCCCTTCACCATTGAGCAATCCCTCCAGACCCTCCCCAGTTTTTAAAACAAGTGTATCATTTCTATTACTTTTGTTTGCTTTTTGTAAACTTCTTGACAGCAAGGACCATATCTTGTTTTGTTTTATTTTTTTTCTTTTAAAATCTTGAGCTCACAGTCCAGGGTGTGATGACAAGGTGATTACGAGATGATAGATTAATTGCAGTGCTCCCTGTCATTGCATTTCTTTGAAAGATGTTATTATAAATGGATTTTTAACATTTACTCAAGCTTGATTGAGTTTGTTCATTTTTGCTCCCAGAGTGGGATATAAGCCATATCTTTTTAATTTGGGATGGAAGGGCTTAGACAGTTTCTTGCTCTGCAGTCCAGGTTGGCCTGAAACTTACTGTGTCACTCTAGTGTCAGTCCTTCTGCCTTGACTCCCTGAGGGCTGAGATGAGTGTGAGATGTGAGTGTGCGTCAGCTCTTGAGCCTCTAAAGTCCTTCACTATCTGTCCACTCATCTGAAGAATCACTTTTCTCTCCTTTATTTTTAAGCAAATGGAAATTGGCCATTGAGTTTACTGTTGGGAGTGTGTGTTTCTACGGTCATGAGGAACGGGCTGTCTGGAAACTTCATAGAGCGCCCATCTAGTGTCAGTAAGGACTTCGAGGTGTCTCCGAGTTCAGATCCTCTCTAGTGTTCTGGCCCCACTCTGAATTTTGTGTGTGTGTGTGTGTGTGTGTGTGTGTGTGTGTGTGTGTGTGTATACTAGATGGATTCTTCCTGTGTGTGCTACTTCATTTCAATGGATAATTTAAGATTGGGACATTTTTTAAAAGTTGTGAGTCTAATGTCTCAGATCTTACTGACTCGTTGCCCCTTCACAGTCATTAAATTATGAATATGTGGGTGTGTACATGTACATACTTGTTCATGTGTATGCCTATGTGTGCATGTGCATGCATGTGTGTGTGTGTGTGTGTGTGCGTGTGTGTGCGTGTGTGTGTGTAGGCTTTTAGATTTTCATTTTCTTTTCTGCCTTTATATTTTCTGTTTTCCTTAATAGTAATACTAGTAATACTGGTTTAAATTAGAAAAACTTTATTAAATTTTTAACTTGAATCAGTTTCCCATACTATCTTTTTAAGTAAAAATGTGTTTAGATATCTTACTGCATTTGTTTTAGTTTATGTTGACTTATAGTTGAAAACATAAAATACACATATTAGTGGATACCATGTCATATTTTAATATATGTATAAATTATACCTATCTCCTCAAACATTTATTTAAGGTAATTATTAGAAATGTATAGTATGTTGCTATCTGTGGTTTCCCGACTGTACAGTAGCACAACATAATTTTTTGCTCCCATCCAACTGTACGCATATTTACTAATTATTCTTTAACCATCCATTTCTCCCCTCTTACAGTCTCTGTTGCCGTTGGTCATCACTGTTCTTTTCAAACTTAGAAGATAACACTTTTACATTCCTCATATGCATGATGGTCCTTTCTGTGCCTAGCTTTCTTAGCATAGTGATCTCTAGTTGCTTCCATGTTGTCTTAAATGACAGAGTTCTTTTATTTTTTAAGAGTGAAGAATATTCTACTGTGTGTATATGTTATATGATCTTTATTCATTCATCAGTTGATAGATACTTATGTTATTTCCACCTCCAGAATAGTACTATAGTGGACGTGGTCAAGCAATTGCCTTTTTGAATGGCTAATTTAATTCTTTTGGGTAAATGCTGAGAAATGGGATGGCTGGATCATGGGCTAGTTTTAAAATTTTTCAAAGATCTGCCATACTCCTTTTCACAGCACTTGCTACCAGTAGCCCCACTAACACCTGCCATCATCTGTTTTCTAATCTTGTAGCACGGAGTGAGATGTTGCCTCACTATGGTCCATGACTTGCATTTGCCTGAGTATGGAAATGCTGAGAACAATTTTTTGTTCATTTTTAATCGGATTACTTGTTTGTTTGATTTTTGATTATTGAGTTGTAATGGTTCCTTATCAAAAATTAGGAACTAACTTCCTTTATGTCTTTGTGGGGGAAGGGTGCATAGAGATACAGAGTTTCATTTTGTCAGGGTGTGGTTCTAGCTAGCCTGGAATTGCCAGTCTTGCTTCAAACTGGGAGAATTTCTTTAAAAAACAAAAACAAAAAACAAAATTATATATATATATATACATTCAAATTTATTTCATATATGTGAAATATATATGTATTTTCAGACCATTTGGCCTATTTCTTAAATTTCATTTTCATTCTGCTGTTTTCTTTGCTTCAAAGAAGTTTTTTTAAATTAGTGTTCATTGTGTGGCCTGTATTTTTGGTGTTATAGTCAAATATCACAACTAAGACAGGTGTCATGAAGATTTCACCTTTGTTTCCTTCTAGCTTTGTAGCTTTAAGTCTTTATTTTGAAATATGTATGTGTGGTTTAAATATGATTCATATTTCATTCTTTTTCATATTGACACCCATTTTTTTTTCCAAAACCGTATGTTGAAGAAAGTCTCCTTTGGCCTTATGTAGTTGTGGTTTTATGTAGTTGTATTCTGTGAAAGATGGCCATGTATGCATGGTTTTATTATCTCCCCTATATCTATTTCTCTCATTCTGTGTCTTTACTCAGATTCCTTGTAGTTTCAGTCATTGTAACTTTAGAATGTGTATATACATATATGTGTGTGTTCTTTGAGCATTTCATTAACGTATATGATGTATTTTGACTGTAACCATCCCACTTCCCTCACCACTTTGGATCACCCTCTACCCTGTACCCTTCCCAGCCTTGTATTTTCTTCATTTAAAAATAATGGAGTTCATTGAATCCAATTAGTACCGTCAAAATGTGCATAGGTGTATAGGGATATCTATGGTAGCAAGAGCAACCCATCAGTGTCCAATCTCCTGAAGAAAATGCATTCCCTCCCACTCCCCGCCCCCATGCAGCCTTCAATTGCCCAGGCTTCTCAGTGGGAGTAGTACCTCATGATCTCCTTCCAGTCCATGCTGCAGTGCTGACGGGCTTTATCTTATGGAAGCAACCACAGTTGCTGCAAGTTTATGAGTGCAGCAGCCCTGTCAGGTCCAGCAGACACTGTTTTTTCTCCCCATCCTTCCCTACCTGTGACTCTTTAACAATCTTTCTGTTCCCTCTTCCTTGTTATTCTATGAGCACTGTAGGGAAGGGGTGTGATTTAAATGTTCCGTTTATGGATAAGCACACTATGCACAGTCACTTATTCTCTACATTTTAGCCAAAGATGAATTTCTGTGTTAACTTTGATTCACTATATAAAAGAAGCTTCCTTTATTAAGGCTGTGTTATAAAATATAAAGATGTGTTAAGAATATAGTTTAATAGTATGTATATTTAGCAAAATGTTAATTGTACTTCCTCTCTTAGAGCTCATAAACTACCTGGCCATAGACCCTTGGCCATGTTTATAGCACTAGACATGAGTTTTTACCTGTGGAGTGGTCCAAAATCAGACAGTGGTTGGGTACTCTCATGACAGTTATGTCACTTTTGCAACCATGGGAATGTCTTTTTAGTCTGATTATTGTACCTGCAGAACTCATGCTGTGTAAGACTTTTCTTCCCCAGCAGCCTGCTCTGTACCTAGACTCTAGTCTAGTCTCTAGACTGTGAGAGCTAGCCTGCTCTGTACCTGGTAAGACTGTGAGAGCAGGCTGCTGGGAGTAAGCTGGTAGGTCACCGCCAGCTTGATCCTTGACCTGTCCCAAAGACAGGAAGGAATTATAATAAACTGTCTTAAGCAGTTACATTGTATCTAACTAGGTCTGAAATTGTCTAGTGCCTTATATTTAATGCCTAAGAATCATCTAAAATACATGTACAGAGATTTAAGACAATGTGGTTAAGACTACAAAGACAAATAATGCTATGGATTACATAGCGGGTCCAGATAATAAAATTATTTTACAGTGGTTAAAAGTGCTAAGCATGTATGATCAATGTGCTTAAGGCCCGGGAATTCTCAATAGAGAGGAATTACAAAAAAGAAACACAGAGTAAAAAACAGGTAAAACTTTTGTAATTACAATTGCTGGTAATGCTTTTAATTATAAGTTAGGCCTCTTATTAGTGAAATCAGTGTCCCCTAAGACCAATGAGATGAGATTATCCAGCATGAAGTATGCAGGAAGAGCACAGATAGTAGAGGCTGAGGCGGCAGGATGTAGGGCAAAGTTTAAACGAGGAGGTCTTACAGATACGCCGTTGAACTCTCAAGGGATTTGAGAAAGTGAGGGAAAAATTTAAATTAATAGTTCCTGAAATTTTTCTAAAATGTCTAAAGATACAAAACCCAAGTGGGTAAAGTACAAAAAACAATTTCTATGCCAGTAAGGTTGTTAAATATCAAAAGTAAATGAGAAAAAAAAGTTTTTCTTCAAGGGAGCAACATATGGAGCAAAAGGTAACATTACAATAGAAAAAATTGATATGGGAAAACATTGACTAAAATAATAATTGGGTGTAATGGAATCATGTACTCAAAATGCTGAAACCAAGTTAAGTGCCGCAAAACAAGAATATATCCCAAGACTAAAAGTAAAATTAAAATTATTTTTAGTTTGAGGCATCATTGAGATGGCTTAGTAGGTAAACTCATTAAAAATACCTCCTTAAATAAAAGAGGCATCAAATTTTAGGGAAATAATTTTATCCATAAATAGGATGTGTACAAATAAAATTTAATTGTAGTTTCAATAGCTTTTAATTGAATTTTTATTTTCTCATTTTCTCTTTTTAAAAATATTAATACATATTTAATTTAATCATTTATTTATTTATTTTACACTCCAGATTTCATTCCCCTCCTGCTCCACCTTCCGACTGTTCCACATCCCATACCTCCTCCCTGCTCCATCTCCATGAGGATATCTCCACAACCCCTGACCCTGCACCCCACCATACCTTTCCACTCTCTGGGGCCTCCAGACTCTTGAGGGTTAGGAGCATCTTCTCTGACTGAACCCAGCCCCTCTGCTGGATATGTGTTGGGGACCTCATATCATCAGCTGGTTTATGCTGGTCCAGTGTCTGAGAGATCTCAGCAGTCCAGGTTAATTGAGACTGCTGGTTCTCCTACAAGGTCGCTCTCCTCAGCTTCTTCCAGCCTTTCCCTAATTTAACCACAGGGGTCAGCAGCTTCTGTCCATTGGTTGGGGCAAATATCTGCATCTGACTCTTTCAGCTGTTTGTTGGCTTTTCCTGAGTGTGGTCATGATAGGTTCCTTTTTGTGAGCGCTCCATAGCCTTAGTACTAGTGTCAGGCCTTGGGGCCTTCCCTTGAGCTGGATCCCACTTTGTGCCTGTTGCTGGACCTTCTTTTCCTCAGGCTCCTTACCATTTCCATCCCTGCAATTTTTTTAGACAGGAGTGTTCCTCTTCCTCCACATCCTCACAAACTTGTATTGTCACCTGAGGTTCTAATCTTAGCCATTCTAATTGGTATAAAGTGGAATCTCAGGGTCATTTTGGTTTGCATTTCTCTGATTACTAAGAACTTTGAACATTTCTTTAGGTACTTCTCAGTCATTCGAGATTCCTGTGTTGTGGATTCTGTTTAGTTCTATACCCTATTTTTTTGATTGCGTTGTTTGCTTTTTTTGGTGGTTAGTTTCTTGAGTTCTTTATATATTTTGAATATTAGCCCGCTATCAGATGTGGGGTAAGTGAAGGTTTTTCCCAATCTGTAGGTTGCTGATATCTAATATTTTTAAGATAATAGTTTAATTATATTTATTATATATTATTTATTTTAATATTTTATACTCTCCTCCATAACTCCTCTCAGATCAACCTCCTCCTCCTCCTCCTCCTTCTCCATACTCACCTCTATTTTGTGTGTCCACTTCTCTTTAGAAGATAGTGGTAAATGTCCTTGTCCTCTGGCTCCTACAGTCATCTACCTCCTTTGTCCATGATTTCCCCTGAGCCTATGTATAAGGGTTGTGATGTAAATATATTACTTGGGGTTGGACACACACTGGTTTGTTTTCTGAATTTTGACTAATAGCAGCTTTCATTCATAGTCTCGATCTACTGCAAATGGAAGGGTTTTTTGTTTTGTTTTGTTGTTTTTGTTTTGTTTTGTTTTGTTTTTGATGAGGGATAAGTGAGAGCTACACTTAACTGTTATTTTAAGGATGACCATTTAGAATGCAGTTAGAAGTTATTCTGGTTTAGGAAAGTAACAGTAGTAGATTTTCTTGTAAGGACCGTGACCTCACCAGCCACAAGTAGTTTGTTAAGTTTACAATCCCAAGTCCAAACTTACTCCTATTGACTGAGCCTTTGTCGAGTTGGTTGTCTGTTGGCTGCACTCTGGTATTAGTGCTGCTATTTCACCTTTCAGAATAGATTGTTGTGCATGCTGTTGTGGTTCACAGGCATTACAACTAGATAGGACTACTGCTTGCTTTCTTGCTTGGCAGCTCGCATAGCTCCTTCTAGTTCTGAGAGCTAGTTCCCAGGGAATGGCTTTCATGTCAAATTGTGATTGATTCCCCCAAATACTGTGTCCTAAGTGTGTGGTGTCTTCAACACGGCGCTACCTTCCTCTCCTGGAAGGCTACAACAATAGCAATACTGTTTGGATGTCTCTTGGACTCTCCTACCAATAGCTCAAAAGGAGTTTTTCTGTGTCTGGCATCTAAGGTTTTTGTTGATAGTCTATGGTTTTGCGGTGGAGTATTATTATCCCAAAGCAGCTTCAATTAAATTATGTGTGTGTTTGTATAGACAAACATATAATTGCAATATTAAGTGAGCATAAAATAATGTAATTCCCATATATGTGCTACTCCTGACCCTAGGCTTTTAGATCATTGTCATTGGGGATGCTGGCAGAGAGGGTTGCTATGCAGTAGACTGTTTGCATTCTTCTCAAAACTTATAACAGGGTTAAAGTAACTCGTTGCCTTAAGTAACTCATTGCCTTATGTTAATGAGAAATTGAACTCATTTTTATAGAGAAGAATGGACAGAAGCTATCCAAGCCGTAGCCGACCGACTGCAGAGGCAAGAAGAGGAGAGGATGAATTGTAGTCCAACCTCACAGATTGATAATATAGGAGAGGAAGAGATGGATGCATCCACAACCCATCATAAAAGAAAGGTAGATAATAATAATGACTTATTTTCCCAAGTACACTCTTTATATGCTGAATGCCATGTTTGAGAGAGACATCAGCCAATTTTTATATTGTATGTATAACTTTGTGAACCTAAATAAAGTACCTGTTGCTTACAATGTAGTAATTGACCAGCAGTTCAGCCCAAGATGTTTGTGGGACTTAGGAAGGAGTAGTAATTGATGTACTTTGTAGATAACATTTCATCTTGATGGTAACAGCATTTTAGAAACTTGGAAATCTTTGCGACCCCATAGGAAGAACAACAATATCAACAAAACAGACCCCTGCCCCCTCCAAAGCTCCCAGGGACTAAACCACCAACCACAGAGCACACATGGAGCGAACCATGGCTCCAGCCGCACATTAGCAGAGGATGACCTTGTCGGGCATCAGTGGGAGGAGAGGCCCTTGGTCCTGTGAAGACTCTATGCCCCAGTGTAGGGGAATGCCAGAGTGGGGAGGTAGGAGTGGGTGGGGGAGCACCCTCATAGGAGCAGGGGATTTCCAGAGGGGAAACCTGGAAGGGGATAACATTTGAAATATAAAGAAATTTCCAATAAAATAAAAGAAAAAAGCAAGCAAGCAAGAAAGCAAGAAAGAAAAACTTCATCCAAACTACAAAACTTCCTTAAGGAGACATTGTAAGAGAATCAAAACCTTGTTCCTTGCTTCTCCTTTGTGAAAAATAATTTATATACATGTATATCACTACAAAGATCACTTGATTGGTGTAATTCGAACTTGCAAATAAAAGGACTTAAAAAAAAAAAGGAAAAATGGCTCTGTGGTTTCTGACCTGTTTTCAACCTTAATGAAAGCTACCTGGAAAGTGAGAAGTCTTGTAAATAATACCTTTTCTGTTAGTGCTGCTCATGAGCCAGTGAAGAAGGAAAACATAACCTTTTTTTCCTCAGTGCTCTAGATTAATGTATAATTTTATAGGAATTATAAATAATATTTTATATTACTATAAAGTTTTAAAATAATTTCCTTATGTAACATATGATATTTAAGTCTAAGGGATTGAGTATTTGAAAGTTCTCACATATAGGAAAGAATAGCCAGAAGCTATCCAATCTGTAACTTGATAATTGATAGTAGATTAAAACATCATTTACATGTGTATATATTTGCTGTTTACTTTGTAAATTATATTCAGGTAGGAGATAAAACAAATGCTCAAAGTATTATCAATAATGTTTTGTGAGTTTTGTTTAATTAATTAATTTTGCAATGCTGGCTGGAATTTTTAATTAAGGAGTACGTAAATGCTCCTATGCCAACAAATTCCACCACTTGGTGTTAGTATAGTGATCAGAATGCCTTTCAAGTTAAATTGCCTGGGTTCAAATCCTTTCTCTTTTTATTAATCATTTTATTTATTTACATTTCAAATGATATCCTCTCCGGTTACCCCTTCTCAAACTCCCATCCTATCTGCCCTTTCCCCATCCCTTTTGCCTCTATGAGGGTGCTCCTCCACCTACACACCCACTCCAGCCTCACTGCTCTAGCATTCTCTTACACTGGGGCATAGTGCCTCCACAGGACCAAGCCCCCGCCCCATTGATGTCATATAAGGCCATCCTCTGCCACATATGTAGCTGGAGTCCTGGCTTCCTCCATGTATACTCTGTCTGGTGGTTTAGTCCTTGGGAACTCTGGGGTAGTTCAGTTAGTTGATACTGTATATGGGGTTGCAATTCCCTTCAGCTCCTTCAGTCCTTCCTCTATCCCTTCCATTGGGGTCCCCTGGCTCAATCCAATGGTTGCCTGTGAGTATCTGCATCTGTATTGGTCCTGTGCTGGTAGAACCTCTCAGGGAACTGCCATACCAGGCTCTTGTCAGCAAGCACTTCTTGACATCAGCAATAGTGTGGGGGTTTGGTATCTGCAGATAGGATGGATCCCTGGGTGGGATGGTCTCTGGATAGCCCTTCCTTCAGTCTCTGTTCCATTTTTTGTCCCTGTCTTTCCTTTAGACAGGAACATTTCTGGGTTAAAATTTTTGAGATGTGTGTTCTCCACATGCTGTCAGTGGTTTTAGTGAAATGATATAGTCACAACTTTGAGAATTAATTCACTATGTGAAGTTTTTTCTTTAATTAAAATATCATTTTGTACTTGATGCCTATGAACATTTTCTGACTTTTTATTTTTAATTTTCCTGTACATTATTTTATATGCAAAATATAGATATTTTGCTGAAAAGTCTACCAGTGCACCAAGTGTGTGCAGTACCCTGGGATGTGAGAAGAGGGGCATCGGGTTCCCTAGAATTGGGGCTACAATGGTTGTGAGCACCATGTGGAAATCAAACAAACTCTCTAGAAGAGGAGCCAGTTTGCTTAACTGCTGTGCTATCTTTACATGCCAAACTCTCAGTCCTTTAAATAGCTATGTCCTCTGTTTTGTGGTTGTTGATTGGAATAGCTAAATCATTATTAATTGCTTTCTCAGTGAGGAATATGAACATAACCTATCTTTACCCATTTATTCACATGAGAAATTTCCTTTTACATATATGTATACAACTTGAAGATTGAGTGTGATAATAAATTTGAATCAAGTTCCTCTTAATTTCATCCTTTGAACTTTAGACTACAGCATTAAAAATAAAAAGCAAGCTGTACCAGCTCTGTTATGTTTAATTTTCTGGAATTCTGAATATATGCTTAAAAGATCAGTAAAATATTGTTAAGCCAGGAATTGAAAATGGTGTGTTAGTAACACTGTAAATTAATGTACTATATCCAGTGCATGGGAGGATATTAAATATAAGTATAGACATTAATCAGTAAAAACAATGAATAGAGACGCACTTTAGAAAGATACAGTAGTGAAATTATGTAAGGGTATTTTTTGTAAAGACTGGTTACAAATGATAATAACTGAATCATATATTTTTTCTTTTTATAATCACTAAGTTGAATGTAATTCATTATTATCACTAATTGTCATTAGTAAGCATTTATTTTATGCTTATTTTGTGGTAGGCTTTGAACAGTACTTTTGCATTTGTCCATTTAAAAGTCATCTGAAGTATGTCCACTAATGTGCTATTTAATAGTTGAGTCATCTGATAAAGTCAAATATCTTACTCAAATATCTAAGTCTTTTAATTGTTCATTATGTATAACTTCACTGTGTACATTGTGTAGCATTTCCTTGGTTCATATATCAGTAGAAGGTTAACACTGTAAAATAGTAGAATGTGAGGATTCCTGAGTTAATGCCTGGGTAGAATTTCTGACTCATCCTTTAGCTTCCTCATTACCAAAATGGGGATAATTATAGTATCTAACTCATAGAATTGTGAGTCCTAAACTGATGGGCATATTTTGTATTTATGTATACTAAATATAGAATCAGTATTGGTGGTTATAGTTAGTTAGCATTCTGCTTTGTTCCATAAAGCTAACTATGCATCTTTCTACAGATTGTCTTAGACTTATTTACTAAAACTTGATTTTAAAAATAAAAACTTGATAGAATGGTTTTTTTTCAATATTCAGGATTAAACTTGGGACCTCACACTTGTTATGTAAATCCTCTACTACCGAGCTGTATTTCAGTTTACTTATTCCCCATCAAAATTTTAGATATGTTCTCACTAAGTTGTCTTGAGTGTCCTTGAACCCATGCTGTAACCCTTTTTGGCTTTAACTCAGAAAATTCCTGACTTTGCTTCACAAGGACTTGAGGGTACAGGTCTCTACTACAGGCTGATCTGATAGAAATATTTTTAATATATTTGTGACTTGAGGTCTTAACCATATATAATTCCCATATAAATGTATGTATGTATGTATGTATATATATATATATATATACATATATATATATAATTTTAGATGTGTGTGGTAATTGAAAATAATTTTAAATTACAGGAGTATGTAGAAGGTGTTTATACCAATGGCTGCTCTATGATGATTCCAATGATTTAGTTTAGAGTGGTCCAAGATAGTTTTTGTATGTGACAACCACATTTAGAACTTTTTGGGTACGTGATGTGTCATTTTTAGTGCTTTTAGATAAAAAATAAAGAGGGTACTAACACATACCATGTTGAACAATAAAATCAATTTATGGCCTGATTATGAGCCTCTTACCTATTTATTGTTATAGAAGTACCAGAAACAATAGCAATGTGCTATTTCTTATGGTTTTGTTGCAGGCCTGGCTATTCTGCTGTTCTTACATAGCTCTTCAAATCATTATTTTCGGCTGCCCATGTTCTGGCCTCAAAAAAATCCAAAGAAAACTGTCTGTTATGCATCAGGCTTTGGTGTTTCCTGTTGCGTTTGGTACCTACCTTTGTGGTTCTGCACAGTTTCTCTGTGCATGTGATTTATTTGCCAGGGTCTCAGTGCATAGTATTTCCTCCGACAAGGCAGCCTCAGCTTCCATACAGAAAGAAAGCTGTCTCTTGAGAGTTTCTAAGAGAGAGAAAACATTAATCTGCAGGCCTAAATGCTGGCTTTATAGACTGTTTAATCAAAGACAATTTAAGAATTGTGAATCTGAAAGAAAATGGGAAGGTTGAGATGAGATACTGGAAAGAAGAAAGGGAATGGGGGAAATTTTGTACTTAAAATAGTTTAAAGAAAATCTATTAAAGCCAGGTAGTGGTGGTGCATGCCTTTAATCCCAGCACTTGGGAGGCAGAGGCAGGCAGATTTCTTGAGTTTGAGGCCTGCCTGGTCCACAGAGTGAGTTCCAGGACAGCCAGGGCTATACAGTGAAACCCTGTTTCAAAAAACTAACAAACAAACAAAAAAACAAAGAAACCCTAAGAAACAAAAAAATCCCAAACAATTAAAAATACCAGCCAGATAGAAATTGAGAGTTGGGAAGGGAGAAAGGGAGAGAAATGGGGTGGGTGTGAGAAAGAGACAGACTACTACTTACTGGGAATAAGAGAGCCCATCTTTGGAGTCTGATAGGTTGGTCCTTAACATCTTAGTTTTTAAAGCTGTTAGTGAAATTAAATATGTCTAATTATCTATTATTTTCCTAAATGACTGTATCTGTAACTGTTTTCTACATATGAGCAGCTATATGCCTGAATTTTAGTTGAATTAATAAGTATACATTTTCTCTTTTTGACATTTATTTTTTCCTTTGAACTATATATGTTAAGATGTTATAATTTGACATTTGGATAAATTATCAAAATTATTGGCAAAGGATATTAAAATTTAATGTAGGCATTCATTTATAAAATATTTAAAGTTTTGTAAGTATGTACACAAAGAGCAATTATCTGTAGTTTTATTGCAATATCTTTGACTGGTTTTAATATCAGAGTGATCCTGGCCTCATAGTGTGACTTGAACAATATTTCTCCCATTTCAGTTTTCAGGAAGAGCTTGTATAGAATTGGTACCTTTTTTCTTGAAATGTTGTTGACTTTTCCTTTTATAAAAATGTAATATAAATTCAATTCTTACATGGGGCTGTTCAACTTACTTGTTACTTCTTTGGTGAGCTTTTGTAGTTTGAGATGTAGGGGATTTGCTCATTTCATCGTAGTGTCCCTTACTGCCATAGAGCTGGTTGTTCTCTTATGGTCTCTCTAGTGCCTGTCGGTTCTGTACTGATGTCATCTTTCTTAGTTCCTGTTGAGAAGTTTTATCTTTGTGTTTATCTTCCTGACCAGTTTACCTGGATGTTTACAGGTTTTTTGTTTGGTTGATTGGTTGGTTTAGTTTTACTCCTTTCTCCTATTTTTTCAAAAACATTTTTTTTAGTTATATTTGAAGCTGAATGTGTTTTTGACTATTACTTTTTCTGAGGTAGCACTACTTAAAGCAAGAAAACCTGAGAACTTGAAAATATTTTACTTTTAAAAAATTTCCTGTCACTTAACTAATAGTATAACTGATAGAGAAATTCTAGGTTCAAAATAATTTCTACAAACTCTGAAAATTACATAAATTATTTTTGGTTTCCCAGATTGCTGAAGAGACCATCAATGGAAGTGTGTGGTTATTTTCCTCATTGGAAATTGGTCTAGAAATTGGTAGGAACAGTATCAAGTGTATGCTGTAAGTGTATTCAAGCAGGTAATAAATGTGTCAACTATTTCATCATGACTTTCTCATTTATATTTTTCAGACAATGAACGATTTTGACTATTTGAAACTACTAGGTAAAGGCACATTTGGGAAAGTGATTTTGGTTCGAGAGAAGGCAAGTGGAAAATACTATGCTATGAAGATTCTGAAGAAAGAAGTCATTATTGCAAAGGTAACTGATTGTAAAAGCAAGTAACTTAATTTTTCTGTAGTATGAACCTACATTCATTCTTGTAAGTGGTGGTTTAGGGATTTCATGACATAATCAAAGTATTGATTGTAAACTGTCAATTTTAAGGTTTTTAGTATAGTATTATGTAAATTATGGCAAAACTGTGTTAATCTCTTAAGGAAATAGTTTCATTGTAAATTTAGAGGACTTTTTTAAACTATACATTTGTGATCCATATCACTAACTACATTAGTGTGCATTTCACTATGTTTTCATAGTGTATATGTGCCATATTTTCATTATCTGTTCATCCGTTGAAGGACATATAGGCTGTTTCCATTTCCGGGCTTTTATGCATAGAGCAGAAAATGAACATGGCTGAGTAGTGTCTGTGGAGTGGACAGTTGAGCCCTCTGTGCACATGCCAGGAAGTGGTGTATATGGGTCATAGGGTAAGTTAGTTAAGTTTGAGCTTTTTGAAGACTCTCCCATAATGATCCCCAAAGTGGCTGTGTTACAGTCCCAGCAGCGGTGAGGATCTCTCTGTCCTCGTGTCCCTGCAGCATTTGTTAGCTATTGGTTTGTTCTTCTTTGTCATTTTGATTGGGGTTACATGAAATCTCAAAACTGTTTTGATTTGTATTTCCCTAATTGATAGAGACTGGGAAAATATCTTAACATTTTTGACCCATCTTAGATACTTTTTGTCTTATTTTTGAGAACTCTTTGTTTAGATTTCAGGTCCATTTTTCTTTTGAATGGATCATTTGTTTTTGGAGAGCTTGATTTTTATTTCTTTATATATTCTAGTTATTAATCCTCTGTCAGATATATAGCTAGCAAAGATTTCAATTTTGTGGCTCCCTTAACCTGGTTGATTGTTTTCCCCTTTCCTGGTTTCCCCTCCAAAAATCCCCTACCCCCTCCCTACTCCCCCTGCTTACCAACCCACCCTCTCCACTTCCTGGCCCTGGCATTCCCCTACACTGGGGCATAGAACCTTCATATGACCAAGGGCCTCTCCTCCCATTGATGATCTACTAGGCCATCCTCTGCTACATATGCAGCTGGAGCCATAAGTCCCACCATGTGTACTCTTTGGTTGGTGGTTGAGTCCCTGGGAGCTCTGAGGGTACTAGTTAGTTCACATTGTTGTTCATCCTAAGGGGCTGCAAACCTTCAGCTCCTTGGGTGTTTGATTGTTTCTTTAGCTGTGCAGCAGCTTTTCAGTTTTATGAACTCCCAGTTATCAATTGCTGGTTTTAATTCTTGGACACAAGGAGTCATATTCAGGAAGGCCTTTCCTGTACCTGTATCTACATTTTCCCTTTTCTACTAGTTTCATTGTTTCAGGTTTCACATTTAAGTTTGTGAACCATTTGGAGATAATTTTTGTACTAATTGCAATCTTCTGCATATGGACATCCAGTTTCCCCAGCAACATTTCATGAAGATTCATTATTTCCTAGAACATGTATTTGTCATCTTTGCCAAATATTAAATTACTGAAATTACACATACTCATTTGTTTGGGTTGTTTATTTTTTTTATAAATTTTTTTATTAGATACCTTCTTTATTTACATGTCATATGGTTTCTCCTTTCCCAGTTTCCCCTCCAAAA
>NW_022196891.1:74179896-74183741 GCF_008632895.1 Mastomys coucha | reverse complement strand
CAAGAACAAACCCCTGTTCCCTCCTCCCCCTGCTTGCCACCCCACCCCCTCCGGCTTACTGGCCCTGGCATTCCCCTACACTGGGTTTTAAATCCTGTTCTAGCGATCTATATGTCTGTCTTTGTGTCAGTAGCATATACTTTTGTAGATATTTGATTTTCCTTGAGGCCACTGTGAATGAGAGTATATCCGTGGCCTCTTTCTCTGTATCTTTGTTGGTGGTGTACAGAAAAGCAATTGATTTGTACAAGTTGATTCTTTATCCTTCTTTCTTCACTGCTGAACTCGTTTCTAGAAGGTTTACGGTAGAATTTTTGGAATTTCTTATATAGTATTATGCTGTGTACAAATAAGAATGGATTTGACTTTTTTTTCTAATTTGAATCTTTAATTTTCTTCTCTTGCCTTATTGCTCCAGCTAATACTTCAAGCATAGTGTTGAGAAAGAGTGGGGCAAGTTCATATCTCAGGGTCATTCCTGTCCTTAGTGTAGTGACCTAAGTTTGTTTCCATTTAGGACATTATTGACTATGGGTTTCTTATTTATAGCTCTCTTAGTCAGGGTTAATATTGCTATGATGAAACACCATGGCTGAAGTGCAGATTGGGGGGAAGAACAGAATCAGGGACATCATAGTCCATCCATGAACGAAATCAGGACAGGACCTCAAGCAAGACGAACCTGGAGTCAAGAGCTGATGTAGAGGCCACGGAGGATGGCTACTTTACTGCTTTTCCACATGGCTGCTCAGCTTGCTTTCTTTTAGACCCCAGTACTATATATTGTGAAAGGGTGGCCCACCCACAGTGGTGCCCTCCCACATCAATCACTAATTAAGAAAATGCTCTACAAGCTTGCCTACTGCCTGATCTTAGGGGAGCATTTTCACGATCCTCTCAATCAGAAGTTAGATGACTAACTTCTGTCAGGTTGACAAAAGCAAAGCCAGGACGATCGCTTTTATTATTATGTTGAAGTATGATACCTCTAGTTCTGTTTATCTAGGACCTTTATTATGAAGGCTATTTTTGTCTAGTACTTTTATTATGAAGGCATGTTGGATTTTATCAGAGGCCTTTTCTGCATCTTTTGAGTTAATCGTGTATGTGTTTTTGTCCTTAAGTACATTTATGAGATTTTTAAATTTTCTTTCTTTTTTCTTTTTTTAAATTGGTGTTTTTAGACAAGGTTTCTCTGTGTTAGTCTTGGCTGTCCTGGAACTCACTTTGTAGACCTTGAACTCAGAGATTTACCTCGAGAGTCCTGGGATTAAAGGAGTCCCCGTGTCTATTGACTACATTTATTGTGTGTGCAACCATACCTACATCTCAAAGGCAACTTGGTAATAGTTGATAATCTTCTTGATTTTTAAATCTGTATTTGGTTTGTAAATATATTATTGAGCTTTTAAAAATTTATTCATTAAGCCGGGCAGTGGTGGCGCATGCAGAGGCAGGCGGATTTCTGAGTTCGAGACCAGCCTGGTCTAAAGAGTGAGTTCCAGGACAGCCAGGGCTACACAGAGAAACCCTGTCTCAAAAAAACAAAACAAAACAAAGCAAAACAAAACAAAACAAATCTATTCATTAGTGATGCCTAGTATTTAGGGGTGGTTTTTTGTTTTTTGTTTGTTTTCTATTGTGTCTTTGCCTGCTTTTTTGTTACTAGAGTCATACTGGTCACATAGAAGAAGCTTGGAGCATTCCTTCTGTTTTTATGTGTTTTAATAGTTTAAGAAGGATTGACTGTAGATCTTTGAAAGTAGATGTGTATAGTAGAATTCTGCTGTAAGTGAATCTGGGGCTAGACCTCTTTAGTCGAAAGCCTTTTTGTTATGGCTTTGCTCTCCTCATGGTGGGCCTGTCTGAGGCGTTTTCCTCTTGCTTTAATTGCGGTGCTTTGACTGAATCTAGGAAGTCGTTAGTTTCTTTTAGGTTTTTCAACTTAATGAGATGCAGTTTTTAAAAATACCCCTTATCCTATTAAATTCTTTGGTATCTGTACTGGCTGGTTTTGTGTGTCAACTTGACCCAGGCTGGAGTTATCACAGAGAAGGGAGCTTCAGTTGGGGAAGTGCCTCCATGAAATCCAGCTGTGGGGCATTTTCTCAATTAGTGATCAAGCTGGTAGGGCCCCTTGTGGGTGGTGCCACCCCTGGGCTGGAAGTCTTGGGTTCTATAAGAAGGCTGAGCAAGCCAGTAAGGAACATCTCTCCATGGCCTCTGCATCAGCTCCTGCTTCCTGACCTGCTTGAGTTCCAGTCCTGACTTCCTCTGGTGATGAACAGCCATGTGGAAGTGTAAGCTGAATAAACCCTTTCCTCCCCAACTTGCTTCTTGATCAGGATGTTTGTGCAGGAATAGAAACCCTGACTAAGACAGTATCTCTTACAATGTTTTCCTGTTCATTTTTGATTCTATTAATTTGGATTTCTTTCCTTCCTTCCATCCTTCCTTCTGGATAATTGGACCAGAGGTCTGTCCATGTTTTTTTTTTATCTCCTCAAAGAACCAGTTCTTAGATTCATTGATTCTTTGTATTATGTTACTTCTATTTTTAAGTTTTTGCTTTGTTTTTTTTTCCCCCTAATTTCTTAATGTCTACTGGGTTTTGGTTTGGTTTGGTTTGGTTTTTCTAAATTATTGAGTTGTGTCCTTAAGTCATTGTTTTCTGAGCTCTGACTTTTGTTTTGTTTAGTTTTATTTGTGTTTTATTGTTTTTTGTTTGCTGTTGTTGTTGTTGTTGTTGTTTTTTCGAGACAGGGTTTCTCTATATAGCCCTGTCTGTTCTGGAACTCACTCTGTAGACCAGGCTGGCCTCAAACTCAGAAATCTGCCTGCCTCTGCCTCCCAAGTGCTGGGATTAAAGGCGTGTGCCACCACAGCCTGGCTGAGTTCTGACTTTTTAATGTTGGCCCTTTGGGCTGTCCATTTCTCTGACAGGGTTGCTTTTAGAGGTGTTGTGTTGTATTTTCACTTTCTTGTAGGTCCATGAAATTTTTTTTTCTTCCTTGATTTTTTTTCTTATTGGATCCTTTTATCATTCAGTAATTGGTTGTTTAATCTCTGAGTTTGTGTAGTAGTTTGTGTAAAATTTTAAATTTTATTACATAATGCCACACAAGATATGTGGAGTTATTTCAGTTTTCCTGATTTTGTAAATATTTGTTTTGTACATCAGTGTGTAATCTATTTTAGAGAACCTTCTGTGTGCTGCTGAGTAGAATGCATATTCTTGGGTGGTTACGTATATTTTATAAATATCTATTAAATCCATTTCATGTAAAATGTCATTTAAATATGATGGGTTTTTGTTGTTGTTGTTTGATTAGCTGACCTGTCTGTTGCAGAAAATGAAGTACTATTAATGGGTTGATAATCTGAGTATTTAAATTCATTAGTACATTTTTTATAAAATGGGGTGCACTGGAGTTTGATGCATATCTATTTAGGGTAGTAAAGCCTTCTTGGTTAGCTGTTCCCTTTATTGCAACGACGTGTCCTTCTTATCTCTTCTGATTAATTTAAGTTTGAGGTGTATTTTGTTGGATATTAGCATAGTGATACTTAGTTTCTTGGTCCTGTTTGATTGAAGTTCTTCTGTCCATTCCTTTCCTCCAAGGCATGCCTTAACTTTAAATCTAAAATGTGTTTCTTGTAGACAACAGATTGATGGACTTTCTTTCTTGAAGCATTCAGCCAGCTTGTGTCAATAATTGGTTAAGTGAGGTCATTGATACTTAATGTTCTTATTGAAGTTTGTGTGTGATTATAGTCGTTATGTTGTTAAGTTTTGGTGGTGTTATGTTGTTAAGTTTTGGTGGTGTTATGGTAAGTTTTGGTGA
>NW_022196891.1:74140704-74179379 GCF_008632895.1 Mastomys coucha | reverse complement strand
TTGTTAAGTTTTGGTGGTGTTATGTTGTTAAGTTTTGGTGGTGTTATGGTAAGTTTTGGTGGTGTTATTGGTAGTCTCAGTGATACTTTGTTTAACAATTAATTATGGTGGTGTATTGTTTTCAGTTTTGTGGCTATGCTTATTTCTCAGTTCTGCTCTGGAATTTTTTCTTTTATTTTGTTTAGATTTTGTTTGTTGGATGTAATTTTTTTAGGTTGTTCATATTATGGAAAGTTTTGCTTCCCCTTCAATCATGGCGGATATCTTTGCTGGGTACATTATTTTAGATTTACTTCATAGTCTTTTAGGACTTGGAATGCATTGTTCCACGATCTTCTGGTTTTCAAAGTTGCCACTGAAAAATCAGCTGCTACTAAGATGGCTTTTCCTTCGTATGTGACTTCCCGCCATCTCTTGCAGTTTTCAATACACTTTTTTGTTTCATAAAATAATTAGGATTTTAGCTATGATGTGCTGTGTGAATTCTATTTTCTGGTCATGTCTATTTGTTCTTCTGTGTCTTGTCTTGCATTTATATTAATATTTCTTTCCTTAGTTTCATGAAATGTTTGTTAAAGATCTAGTAACATTTGTCTGGGACTCTCTGCTCTTATTTATCACTATAATTAGGAGGTTTGATCTTTTCATGGCATCCTACATTTCCTGTATGCTCCTTTTCTGTGTTTTTCAATTTTTTTTTTATCCTTTGTGTTTTTGGTCCAATTTCTCTACTTCATCTTTGTGGCCTGATGGTTTATCTTCTACTTGATCTATTCTACATGTAAGGTCTTCCTTTTGAGTGTTCTAGTTGGGTTACTGGGTTTTTCTATTTCATCTTTATTCCACCTTGAGTCCTCATCAATGTTTCTATCTTTTTATTGAGTTTCATTTAAAAAGTCTTGATTGTTTTCGTCATTTCTACCAGCCTTCTATTTTTGTTTCCCTGGGCATCACTCATGCATTTACTATCTTTTAAGTTCTTTCTCTTTAAATTCATTGAGCTACTTTTTTGTGTCTCCTGTAAGTTCCTTAAAATATTTAAATAAGTGTATGACTATTCTTTTAAATTATGTATCCTCCAGGTACTTCTAGGTAATCCTCATTGGCACATACATAACCTTTTTTTTTACCTCCTAAAGTAGGTAAAAAAAAAATCTGAGAAGAGATATTAAGGAATAATAAAAAAACAAAGAGAGGGGGGAAGAAATATTACAAATTGGAATGTAGTTCCTTACCCAAACTTTCAGGATGGGAGGTTAGGGCCATGATTTAAGAGCTTTAAAAGTATGCTATGTCTTCATCAGAAGCAAGCAGATAGGTAAAACTAGGTTGCTAGTACATGGCTTGTTAATAGTGTAAACATGTTTTCCTGTTTAGGTTTTAATGTACTATTTTTCTTTGCTTCTATTTTTCAAACACAACTGTCATAAAACAGTGAACAAGTTAAGGAAGAGTTTTAGAGTGATAAAATTAGAATGATTGCCCCCATGACCTCAGGAGATAGTCTCTCTCTGGTTTTTTTTTTTTTTTAAAGGAATTTGACTTAAAGAGTCCTTGTTTAGTATTTCATGGTGGCTGAATATATGGAAATCTGTATTTCAAAGGCAATTTTATAAGAACGTTATTCTTCAAAACCTTAGTACTTCTAAAATTCTCCATTTGTAATCATCATTAGCACATGAACTTTTAAATAAGCATTGCGTTGTTCTAGCCACAAAATTTTCTCACTGTTACTTTTAATTTCTTGTTTTGGCATGTTGCTTTTAAGTGTAATTAAAAATTATTGGCATCTGTGTTTATTTCTTAGCTTATATGTACCATATCTTCATAGAAAAACTAATCAGTATGTGAAGTACAATACCATTAAATTTGCATTAATGGAAAATTTTCTGACCTTAAATATAAATTATGATAGAAAATGCATTTTAATGTATTAAAGATTGATCTATTTTATTACCTCTTAATTATGTGATCGTAACTAAGAATTTTCTTTCCTCTTATCTCTGTTTGTCTTTGCTTGACTGTATTCATATGGTTAAGTTGATTGAAGAATTTAGAGGAGGAAGAGTCACAAAATTTCACAAAATTTACAAACTTATGTAGAAAAATATTATGTGGAATGTGACTGTTTTACCAAAACAGAACGAAATATCTCCCATTTTTCTAAAGTAGCAGATTATAATTTCTAATATTAAATTGGTTTGCTGCTTGCTACTGTTTTAATATTTTTCTAGTTACAGACTCAGATTACGTAGCACACTAGCCCACAGCAGGTAAATGTTAGCCCCTCTGTAAATATCTTTCTTGCTGCATATAAAGATGTATTTCTTTTGATTGATTTACCTTTTTGGTTGAAGCATGTAATTTTTAGAATATTTCAGTTCATTTTAATCCTAAAAATACCTCAAATCACCCCATTAGTCCACAGCATCTTCTTTCTATCTTGGGGTACTTTGATAGTCTTCTAAAGTTTCCTGTGTTTTACTGTACATAGCAGTGGAGCACTAGTAAACTGAACAGTGCAGATCTGGTCATGTGAACCACCATTCCCTGCAGTTCCCATTGAACCACACGGCCAAACTTATTTTTCAGTAGCATTGATTTTTCCTTTTGTCTCATTTATAATAACATATAAAGCCTATTCATATAGACTGGTTAGTTATTTATCTTCTTCACTAGCCTGTGAAATCTGTGAACAAAGAAATCTTTTTGTTACAAAACAGTCTTATACCTGTATTACCATTAGCTACTTATTCTTTTATTAATTATTTATTTATGTTCCAGCTGTCCCACCCCCCCTCAGTCCTCCCACCCACAGTTCCTCATCTCACTCCTCTGCCCCCTGGCCTCTGAGAGGAAGTCCCCACCACCAGAGCTCCCCCTTCCCTGGGGCCTCAAGTTTCTCCAGTATTAGACACATCTTGTCCCACTGAGGCCAGACCAGGCATCCTCTGCCATATAGGGGGGGGGGGGGCTAGAAGCAACCGGTGTTTGCTCCTGATTGGTGGATTAGTATCTGGGAGCTCCCAGGGGTTCAGGTTAATTGGACTGCTGGTCTTCCCACAGACTCACCCTCCCCTTCAGCTTCTTCAATCCTTTCTCTAATTCAACCTTAGGGATCCCCAACTTCAGTCCAGTGAAGTAGGTGTCTGCTTCTGTCTCAGTCAGCTGCTGGTTGAGCCTCTCAGAGGACAGCCATGCTAGGCTCCTGTATTCAGTCTCTTCTCCATTTTTGTCCCTGCAGTTTGTTTAGACAGTAACAGTTCCAGGTCAGAAATTTTGACCATGAGTTGGTAACCCTGTCGTTCATCTGGAGGCCCTGTCTATCTACTGGAGGTGGAGTTCCCTTTCCCTATTGTTGGGTAATTTGGTTAAGGTCACCCCCATCGAGTCCTGAGAGTCTCTCATATCCTGGGTTTCTAGTACTTTCTAGAGGGTCCCCCAACACCGCCCCCTCCAGGCTGCATACTTCCCATTCTTTCTTATGGGTCCTCTGGGCTTCTCTCCTGCTACCCATACCTGATTCTGTTCCCCTTAACCCCAGCCCCTGCTTCCACCCAGATCCCTCCCTCCCTCTGTCTCCTGTGATTGTTTTCTTCACCCTTCTAAATAGGATCGAAGCATCCTTTCTTGGGTCTTTCTGCTTGTTAAATTGTACGGTCTGTAGGTTGTATCATAGGTATTCTGTACTTTTTGGCTAATATCCACTTATCAGTGAGTGTATAACATGTATGTCCTTTTGGGTCTGGGTTACTCAGGATGATATTTTCTAGGTCCATCCATTTGCCTGCAAAATTTATGATATCCTTTTTAAAAATAGCTGAATAATATTCCATTGTATAAATGAACCACATTTTCTGTATTCATTGAGGTTGAGGGACATTTAGGTTCTTTCCAGTTTCCGGCTATTAGAGAAACAGCTGTAATGAGCATAGTGGGACACTTGTCCTTGTGTTATGGTGGTGCATTTTTTTGGGTATGTAGCTGGATCTTCAGGTAGAACTATTTCTGGCTTTCTGAGGAACCAGCAGATTGATTTCCAGAGTGGTTGTACCAGTTTGCAATCTCACCCCAATGGAGGAATGTTCCTCTTTCTCCACATTCCTGTCAGCACCTGCTCTTGCCATTTTGACATTATCTGAGGGTCCTTTTGATTTGTATATCCTAATGTTGTATTCTCCATCTCTTTCTTTATGACCTAACATTTGCCAACAGTTTTGTTGATGTAGCAAGCTATTTATTTAAAAATTTTCTGGAAACAAACAATAGAGATTCCATTCTCTTCCTTCCTCCATCTTTAAGATGATGGCCTTTGAAGTGTGAAACATGTTCCAAGATTTCCATATGTTAAAAGAAAATCCCTCTTAGTTAGTTCACTTTTTAACAAATCAAGATGAGATTTATGAACAAAATTAGGGAAGAACATTCTTTTAACGAAGTATACTCACATTTTAAAACTCATTTGAAGTAAGAAGTTTAAGACTTGTAAAAAGAAGCATATTAAAAGAAAAAACAAGCAAAAAGAAGTGCTTTTGCATACTCTTACTTTCTGTTTTGAAATGTTTAGTTTGGAATGGAAGTGCATAGCCGGCGGTTCCTTTTTAAATGACTGACTGCTGAGGAGAGTTTATTTTACAACCATCAATAAATTATATTTTTATATCTCCCTGAATAAAATACATCATAACTAAAAATATCAACTAAATTGTGCTATAGTATTAGATGATAAATTGTTTGTTATAAGGGGAAGGCCTTAATTATTTTCCATCTTACATACAGTTTTTTAAGTTTATTTATTTGTTTTATGTATGTGACTACACTGTCTTCAGACACGCCAGAAGACATTACAGATGGTGAAGCCACATGGTGGCTATTGGGAATTGAACTCAGGACCTCTGGAAGAGCAATCACTGCTCTTAACTGCTGAGCCATCTCTCCGGCACCTTAAATACTTTTCATTGTTAATTTTATGTCATTATTGATAAACTTTGATCAAATATGAGTGAGTTACTTAATTTATATCTTCTACCGCTCAGAATTCAACCTTTAACTTGATTTTTGGGTGTAGTGATAGAGGGGAAGCTAAGCAACATAGGAGGCATACAGTGTATTTTAATTCCCTTTTCAGTATATAGTCACTGTTTTCTGATTTCTGACAAATGGTGAGATTTTTTTTATTATTAGTATTTACACCATGTAGTTATAGTTTGTGTTTTATCTTTAGGATGAAGTGGCACACACTCTTACTTATTGTATTATTAGTATTTACACCATGTAGTTATAGTTTGTGTTTTCTCTTTAGGATGAAGTGGCTCACACTCTTACTGAAAGCAGAGTGCTAAAGAACACCAGGCATCCGTTTCTAACAGTAAGTGCTTAGAGGACTGCTATTACGACATTTTAAATTTAGTGGGATTTTAGTATAGAATGAAACTATGACTGCTTTAAGTAACACTTGCTTACATGAACTACATTTTTATGACAGACTATAAGTTCGGTTTTTTAAACCATTGAGAGATGTATGTTGTTTATGATATGTATTTATAGTCCCCCTATTATCTGTGTACAAATTTTTAGAAACTGTTCTCTTTTCTCCCATGTATCTCCCTGACTTTAAATATGTCCACAGTGCAAGAAGGTCACTTCTGGACTTTTAAGGAATTCATTAATAAAATGGTAGACATTTAAAGTTTATTTTTATTGTTCAACTAATAATGCAATACAGGCATAATGTTTCATGACTGATTCCACTGAGGAGTCTGTGACAGGAGTCTCTCCACATGTTTGAAGCCAACCTGGGGTCTCTAGTGAATCCTAGAGCTACCTGATTTACAGTGTCAGAAATAACTGAAAGGAAAAAAAGTGAATGACCACACAGCTTCAGTTTTCAAAGGTCAAAAGTTTAAATGAACAGACTTCATAAAAACAAGACCTTTCATGATGAAAATACAGGAATGTAACATTGTTAAATGCAGAATGAGTCCTTCTATCTTTTCTTCATTAGAAAAAATATAAACAGTGACTTAATGTATGGAGAATGTTTTCAGGCAGGCTCTTTTCCATGCAGTCTGGGTATTTGTGTAGTAGAGAGTAATTACAAAGTTTATTTATATTTCCTGTTTGTACCAAGCATGTTAAGATTAAAAAGAAAAACTATAGTTTAAAATTGGAACCCTTTATTAATAGTCTAGAATTATCTAGACATTTTCAGGATCATCAGTAGATACCTGGTCTTTGTTAAAGTATTTTATGTCTATTTTCCAGGGTAATAAGAACATTTTGGTATCTTCTTGAGACTTGCACACATACCATACTTGCACATTTCCTATGTTTTAGCCTTAGTATGTACAAAGTAACACTGGAACTATTTTGGACATAGTTAAGAAGAGCAACTATGTTCCTGAGGAACTTTTGCTAGAGTTCCCTGGAGAAATTGCAAAAATGAAAACTGGCACACTGTGTACTGAGTCAGTCTCAGGTGACACAGTACATTGAAAGTGCTTACCACAATTACCAAATATGCTTTTGTCTACTATCTTCTTAGAAAGCACTAGTGTGAAGTAAATGTAATCGTATGGAATAGTATCATTTTATCAATTATGTTAACTATTTCTAAGTATTTCATTTTTGGTACCATTATATAATCTTTTAAGAATATAGGATTATAATTAACATTGTTTTCTTTTTCATTTCAAGTCCTTGAAATATTCCTTCCAGACAAAAGACCGTTTGTGTTTTGTGATGGAATATGTTAATGGAGGAGAGGTGAGTCAAGAAATCAATCTAGCCTTTGCATGGAGTACTTCAATAAAAGCGTTCCATACTGTGCGAGTTAGGGTACTTCTCAGCTCCACGGGAGCTTGCACAGGTCTTCCTATTGAGTAGACAAAGATGGGTATTTCGAATGGAGTATTTCGATCATATATTAGCATAACCATATTCTCTATTTTACTTTACTTTTGAAAGATAAACATGTTTTACCACAATTTGATTTTTAGAGAGATATAATCCCCTTTACTTACTGATTTTTTTTTTTAGATTTATTTTATATGTGCATGTTTTGCCACGTGTATATCTGGTAGCATGTGTGTGCTTGGTGTCCAATAAGGTCCGAAAAGGGCATCAAATCTTCTGGAACTAGAGGTTCAGATGGCTTTGAGCCAGTATGTGGGTGCTGGGAACTGAACCTGAGTTCTCTGTAAAAACAAGTTCTCTTAAACATCGAAACACTTTTCCAGCTCCCACAGTGTGATTTCTGAAATTATGTTATTAGAATGTGTAACTATAGATGCAGAGTTAATTATGTTTTAGATAACTTTTCGAAAGAGCTTCTTGTGAACCTTGTAAAACTTTTTTAAAACCTATATTTTGAACTCAGCTGACTATATTTTATAGATACATTGTACTGAGCTTTTGGTTTGCCTTTCTTTGTATATTTCAGTAGTGAAGGAGATGATGATGAAGGAATTTAAGAGATCTTACAGTTTTGAATAGAAATTAAATCTCTTCATTAGTACTTTTCCTTTATCTTCTTCCTATTTTGAACAAAATCATTGTGAAATAGAAGTGTAATGTATAGAAATAGTAACTGGAAATACTTTAAATATCTAACTTGCTGAAATGTACTAAGTAGAAGCTTGTATTTCATAGACTTATATTCTTATTTTCCAATCTAAATAAATAAATGATATAGAATATTTTTGAAAAAGGTTATCTGATATTTAGAAATTATGTTGTCTGATATTTCCTTCACTCACATGGTAACTGTATCTTGAATGTAGAGATAGTACAGATTTTTCTGAGTGTATTAAAATATTGCTTTTGCCACAAAGGAGTATGTTATTTCTATTGTGAGCATATTACAGTTAGAATGTCTCATCCTCAAATACAAATAAATTAATAAGAGACAATTCTTCATTAAAGATAGACTTTGAGTCCACTTTTATTAGTGGACTGAGTAATTTTAAGTGCAGTTCAAATAGAGATGATAGCGTGCCACCAGTGGATGAGCACAAAACACAGAAAACTTGAGCATTACAAGAATAACCTAGACATAGAAAACATGGCACTTCAGTCAGATGTCCGTGGAATATGAAGATGATGGATGGTGTGGTGCTGGGGACTGCCATCTTAAGCGCTGGTTTGTTGATATGGGTAAAAAACACTATTGCAAAGATTCACACATGGTTTATTGTTGATCATGTGAAATTGTTGGATATACTCAAGTTATGAAAAAATTCAGAACAAGGCTATAAATTAATTTTTATAAAGTTTTTACTATCATTTTGAGGAACTGTGTATTGAATTAGAATAATAACGGAGAAAGATTTGGGAGATAGCACCTAAAGGTTAGAATTTTACTCATAGAGATGGAAATGCAGTTAATGCAACTTCCATGTTGGTACCTGTCAGAATTTAAAATACACATATTTTTGGACTCTGTTCTCAATTTGATGAAATGTAGAATCTCTTGAGAGATGGGCCTCTGGACATGTCTGTGAACTTATCTAAGGTAACTGAGGTGGCAAGACATACCCTCTCTAAGTGTCACTGTTCCCTGCCTGGGATTCTGAACTGTATAAAAAGGAAAAAGTGAGTGAATACAAGCATTATCATTCATCAGCTTTGACATGGAACTGTGGTTGTAGTGTGACCAGCTGCTTCAGGCTCCTGTAACTTCTCACCATGTTTGATTCTAACCTTGAACTGTGAGCCAAAATAAACCCTAGGATCCCTTTAGTTGCTTTTGTCAGGGCAGTTTTATTCCAGCCACAGTGAAGCACTCAGCAATTTTGTTTCTAGTAATTATAATCCCAGGAAACAAAGATATGTGGCCAAATAATATATGGCTAAACACATTTATTATACAAGTATGGTATCTTGAATGAACATTCAGTAGGTGGCTACTTAAGTATATAAAATGTTATTAGATGAGAGAGTACAAAGCATGCTATTACGCTGAGAGAAATGTGATCACGAACATGTGCACAAGCCTTTCTCTGTGTGTGAATATCTCATTGTCTACTGCAATTTAGAACTGGCTCTGTTACTCAGTACAGGGTGGAAGAAAAGCTTTTCACTTGTGTATTCTTTAGCTTGTATATTACAAACATATATTATGTACTTAATATTTAAAAATAAGCAAATGGAAGGATGACTGGGGAAGAAAATTATAGAGAAGAAATAGAAATCTATAGGCAAAACTTAGAGGAGCACTGAGTGCAGTGCAGGCCACAAATCAAGATCTATATAATTAACTTGTAAAGTCTAATAATGTAAGAAGTAACATTGTTACTAATATGCTAAAGCCATGATCATTAATTTAGCCGATATTAAATTTAACGAGAAATAGAAAAGTATTGGAAAAGCCTAACGTCTGAAAACTAATGTAATTTCAAGATGGGTTGAAGAAGTCTACACTTAAACATTTGTCAAATTGTCTTCAGCTCTGTATGTTTAAAACTTACACATTGGCCTTCTGTGATCTCTCACAGGCTCAAATTTCATGAAAGATGTTCATGATCTGGTAGAATCTTGTGGATCTCACACATTCTCACTGTTGTGCTAGGTTCTTTTTGCAGGTACTGAGCCACCTACTGTTTCTATGATTGACTACTCAGACTTGTTAGTACTGCACACAGTTGTATTAACGTCTTTGAAAAAATTCATTTTAGTTTTTGCATATGACTTTCAGTTACATGTCATTCTTGAAATCCTCTCTTACTTATTCAGATTTCTCATTATTTGGCTGGCATTTTCTCTTCTGTGAACTAAAATCATCTCATTTTAAATTCACATAAGACAGAAGTGCAGGCAGTCAGCATCTGAATTCTACTTACTAATTTGTGGAGGTGTGATCTGGGTGATTTTTAAGTTAAAAGTATTTCAGATTCATGGTGGTGCTTTTAAAACTTGATTTTTTTTTTTACTAAATTTGTGGTTCTATAAATATCTTTATTACCAGGAATCTGAGTTATTAAGCTATATGTAGGTTATGTCAGAATTCTGTTGCTTTCACTCAAATCTTTTTTAAAATTCTCAAGCCAAGAAAACTACACTATAATAATCATATTAACATCTAAAGTTCAAGGCAAAATGAGTTTTATTTTGCATTTCATTTTATGATATGATTCTATAGTATTTCAAGGCTAGTTTCCTGAACTCTCATAGGACTGCATTTACAGGTCAGAGAAGACATGCCTCCTCGTCTAACATGGTGAGCTCCTCAGAACTAGGAGCAGTGACCAGACCGCGCTCACTTCTCGTGATTTCTGTGCATGAGGCTACAGTACAGAATGGCAATTTCATGGAAACTTTCAGCCCCTCTACCTTCCTTGCACTGATCCTTCTCCTCGTAGCTTCCTTCTAGCTTTGTATTTTAAATATCAGGATCTCCAGTTCTTCCTTCTTGGCTGAATTTGTATATGTATGTGACATTCTTACTCATTCACGGATGAGCATACTGGCTTATTTCATATTTTAGGTATAATTAATCATTCAGAAATGAATATGTATATAAAATCTCGACGGTGGGTTGGCTTAGACTCCTCCTCCTTTATACCCTGGAGTAGGTTAGCAGGGTCACAGTGGTCTTGAAGAGCGTTTCCCATAGTGGCTGGACTGACCTACACGCTACCAGCAGTGATCCTCTCCTTACCTTGCGTCCTGTTTGCAGTCTTGATGACAGCTATTCTTACTGGAGTCATGTGCAATATACATTTCCTGTTTGGCTAAAAAAGTACACGTTTTCATTTATTAGATACTGAACTCTTAAGAACTGTCTTTTTCAGTTCATCTGTCCCTTTCCAAATTATTGGATTATTTCAACTTTTGCTACTTGGTAGTTTGTCTTCCTATAATCAGAATGTTAACCCTCTGTCACATGAACAGTAACCGTGCTTTTCTTCCAGTTCCAAGGCTGTCTATTCACTTTGATAATTGCTTCCTTTGCTGTGCCTGAACAATTCAATTTCAGGTAACCCAGTTTGTCAGTTCCTCCTAATACATTTGGAGCCATTCAAATTGTATACAGTTATTCAGACAGCTGTGCATATATCTTACAGTTTTCTGTTAGTGGTTTTAGAGTTTCAGGACTTTGATGAATGTCCTGAAATGAATTGAATTTTTTATAAGTGAAAGATATGCATAGTTTCTTTCTTCTGCATTTGTAGACCCAAGTTTTCTAATTCCATTTTGCAAAATTTTTTTCATGTGCTCGAGTGTTTTGTTTGCATGTATGTATGCACTGCTTGCATGTCTTTTTCAGTAGATGTCAGCAGAAAGCTACAAGAGGGCATCAATTTCCTTGGAACTACAGTTACAGATGGATCTAATCTACTATGTGTATACTGGGAACTGAATCTTAGTCCTCTGCAAGGTTAAGTATTCTTAACTACTAAGCTCTCTCTTGCCCCTGTAGTAACATTTATTAATGAGTAAGTCTTCTACCCATTTTGTATGTTTTGATTGCTTTTAGGTGATTCCTGGGTTCCTTTCTGCTTTTTCTATTTCATTCTATTGGCCTCTGTGTCTGTCTATCTCTTCTGTTGTTGTTGGGTCTGTGCTAGCCTTGCTAGCATGGCTCTGTGATATAGTCTGAAACCTTGTATTGTTTTACTTGTTTATTGCTCCATTTACTTAGGACTGCTCTGGCTCTTCAGAGGAATATATGCTTTCATAGAGATATTAGGGTTCGTTTTCTAAGTCTGTGAAAATCATCTTTAGAATTTGGATAGGAAATGTATTTGTACATAGAATACTTTGGGTAATATAGCCACTTAAAATATTAATTCTGTTTATTCACAAATATGGAAGAGCTTTTTCTCTTCTAATGTCTTCTTTAATTTATTCAGTGTGTTAAAGTTTTCACTGTATAAATGTTTACTTCCTGGCTAGAGTTATTTCTAGGTAAATGTACTTGTTTAGGCTTTTGGGAATGACATTTTCCTGGTCAGCATTTTTGCTACTTGTGTATTGGAAAGCTACTGATTTTTGTTTGTTGATTTGGATCCTGCTCTAAGTATTTATAAGACTTAAAAGTATTTTGATTGGGTTTTATAGTCTTTTAAGTATAGTCTAGAAACATAAGTAATGTTCTTTTCTATTCATATCTCTTATTTATTTCTACTGCCTTAATGCTCTGGTTAAGAATTCAAAGACTACGATAAATATGAGAATAGTGAATAGCCACTCTTGTTCCTTATTTTAAAGGAAAACTTTAAGTCTTGCACATTTAATGTACAGTTGCATATATATTTGTTTTGAATTGTCTTTTTATGTGATAGTATTATACTTTATTCCTAATTTCTCTAGCATTCTTATCACAATGGGATATTGAACTTTGTTAAGGCCTTTCCTGCATCTTTTGAAATGATTGTGTGATTTCCACATTTTCTTCTGTTTATGCATCATTAATATTCTTTGCATATCTTGAACTATTAACTTATGTATCACATTTTATTTATTGAACTATCCTTGAATACCTGAAGTAAAACCTGCTTCATCATAATGTAGGATTTCTTCAATATGCTATTGCATTTTGTTTTCAAATACTTTATTGGGTAGTTTTGCATCTTTATTCGTTAGGGATGGCATTTAACTTTCTGTGTTTTTCTGTTCTGTTTTGGATTTTCAATGAAGGTAACGCTGGTTTACCAGATGGATTTTGATAGTGTTCCTTTTCTATTTTCTGGAGCCTTTTGAGAATGTTACTCTTGTCTCTGGAAAATGTGATAGAATTTCAAAGTCAATTGTTTTGGACTGGGGCTTTTCTTTTGGGGGGAAGCTTTATTAGAATTTCAGTTCTATTCCTTGATATAGGTCTAAGTAAGTTGTTTCTGTCTGATTGTCTTAATTTTAGTACATAACATATTGAAACTCTTACCTGAGTTTTCTATTTTATTGGAAGATACATTTTCAGCAACCTGAAATGTATTAGTATATGTAATAATATCCTCATATGGCCTTTAATTTTATTATGTTGAGTCTTCTTTTTTGGTTAGTTTGTCTGGGGAGCGGGGTTCCAAACTGTTTAATTTTTGTTGTTATCATTTATAGTATCCTTTAAGATTACATTTCATTAATTGTTGTCTTGATCTCTGATCTCTATAATTTGTTTGTATTTAATACTGTAGATTGTGTTCCTATTTTCTTAAGCATCGCATCTGTATCATTAATTTTTAGTTAGCTTTTTGTATTTTAAGGTCTTGGATGTGTTGCTCCTTTTGTTTGATTTTACAATTTTTAAAAAATTTTCCCTGACTTCTTTAATATGATCCACAGATCACAGAACATATTATCCATTCTTGATTAGTTTGTATATTGTTTATAGTATCTTTGCTATGCATTTCTCAATTTTCTTCCATTATTATCTGATTAGACACAATGTGCATTTCATAATTTTTGTTAAGACTTACATTGCATTCTAAAATGTTATCTATTTTATAGAAAATTTTATGGCTAGCCAAAAACATGTGTTTCACAGCAGTTGATTGGAATATCTTACAGATAATACCTTTTTAAGTGTGAAGTTTCTTGCTTCCTTTTTTTTTTTTTTTTTTTTTTTTTTTTTTTTGGTGGAGGTGGGTTTGTAAAGGATGTCTGCATTTCTTAATTTTACAATATTTGGACCTAGCTTTAATACCCAGTACTGTTTGCTTTGTGAAATTGATCATGTCAATGAGTTCTCTCTTTATTATTGTGCAGTAACTCCTCATACCTCTTAAGACTAAGTTTGACATGAATCTACATTTTCAGAAGTGTAGATGCTCTTGCTTGTCCCCATTTTAACTAACTTGGCATAGATTTTTTTTGTTTTGTTTTGTTTTTTGTTTTTAACATTCATACACTTTTAGTATTTATTTTACTTTGTATTGAAATGTGTTTCTTGAAGACATCCAGCAGTTGGATCTTGCTTTATAATCTAGTCTGCTTCTCTGCCTCTTTTGATTGGACATTTAAGACCAGTAACATTTAGCGTAATGATTTAGAGATATTTGCCATAATTATAAAATATATATTTGTTACTGCTCTTCTTTTCTGTGTACGTTTCCCTTTAAGTATCATTAAAATGCTGACTTGTCAGTTGTTAATTACTCCACTTTGTAACTTTTTGGAATATCTTTAATTTTCATTAAGTAAAAGAGACATTACTATATTAGTCTTCATTAGTAGTTGCAGTAGTTTGATTTATATTGCTGTGATAAGTTGCATGATCAAAAGCATCATAGAGAGGGAAGAGTTACTTAACTTGGAAGTCGGTCATGAACTTGGAGCTAGGAGCTGAAACGCAGACTGTAGAGAGGTGTTGCTTACTGCCTTGCTCCCTATGGCCTGGTCAGCCTAGATTCTTATAAATCTAAGACCATTTGCTAAGGTGTGGCTGGGTCCTCCCATGTCAATAATTAAATCAAGAAAATGTTCCCTACGAAATTTTTTACCTATAGGTCAAACTCATGAAGGCATTTCCTCAGTTGACGTTCCCTCTTCCCCGATTACCCTAACTTGTATCAAGATACAAAACATCGACAAAACCCCAACCAACCAAGGAAACTAGCTAGTAGTCATTTTCTGCCTCAGCTTGAAATGATATTTTCATGTTTTCCTGGCTTTTCCTAAGACATTATTCCTTATAGTTTAATTTTTTTTCTTGTCCCTTTTAATATTGTCTCTTGGTTTGGTATCCATAGTCTTGTCTCATATATGTGTGTGTGTGTGTGTGTGTGTGTGTGTACATATATATATGTAATATGTATATGTGTATATATATGTACACACACATATATAATGCTTTTTGAGATTTTAATTATCTCATTTCCCATTTCTGTTTTCTCTTTCCAAATCTCATATACCTCTACTTGCTATTTTACAAATTAATTACCTCTTTTTTCATTAATTGTTGTTTTACACACACACATACTTCTAATTATGTAAGTACAACCTGCTCAAGTCTGCACAGTGGTACTTGTATGTGTGTTTTCAGGGCTGACCGTGATATGCTCTTTCCTGGGAATGACTATTTCTCCTGCTCTCAGCCTTCCTTAGTTGCCTGTAATTATTTGTGTAGATTTGAACATTGCAAAAGGGGCACCAAAGACTGTAAGAACCCAAGGACCAGGGAGTTTGCTGTGAGATTACGTCTCCTAGAAATACCAGAAGCCACACCCAAGAATTGCGCCAACATGATGGCCCAAATACAAGATGAACAAGGACACTCTTTTATAGCAGGACGTGAAGAAGGTCTTTTTTTTTTTTTTTTTTTTTTTTTTTTTTTTTTTTTTTTTTTTTTTTTTTTTTTTTTTTTTTGCTTATATCTACTTCAGTTTTAAATGCCTCCCATGCTCTAGTGCCAGTGTCTTTTTCTGATTTGGGAATCTTGTGCTCCAACTTCATTATATAGATTTTCTGTCTTTATTTTATAGTTTTGTTTCTTCTCTTATCCTGTCAATTCTTGAGTTTTATTCTTTGGTTATTTCTCAGAGTCATTAAAAGTTGTTGTCATGTTTGTTTTTTCTTTATTTTTTAATTTAGTGATATTTAATGTGATATTCCATTAAACTCATCTTTAGTCCTTGATAGTCTTTATTTCTGCTTGATCTAGCCTATTTGAAGTTACTTTTTTTTTTACCTGCTTTAAACTTTTAAATGCATATACTTTCATATGCATATGCAATTTATCTCGATTATATTCACTGCCTCATCCTCCTTTTTAGCTTACCATGGCCATCCCCATAAATCCAGGCCGTTATAAAGAAAGAAATGCTGTGCTTAATTCAACTAACTAGTGCTTCCTTTATGCTCATGAGTTTGGGACATGAACAACCTGCCTGTGACACTCTTCCAAAGAAAAATCGGTTTACCTTGGCAGCCATCTTTTGCCAGTAGTTTCCCAGTTGCAGATAGGGCACTTGTAACTGGCTTGTTACTATACTGGTCTCATGTAGGTAACCACAGCTGTGTGAGTGAGTTCATGGGTATGTGTATGGAGGACAGCACTCACTCTGCCTGCTACCTTCTTTCCACACCCTATTCTTCCCATGTTCTTTGACTGTTGGAGTACAGTAGGGGGGCTCACAATCACTGAGCACTCAAAGTTGCTTATTCTTAGCACTTTGACTAGTAATGCACCTGCATTAAACTTTACCCACTGCAATAAGAAGCTCATTTGGCCAGGGTTGGGAATAACACAGATCTGTGGGTGTAAGTACAAATATTTAGAAGACAATTGGATAATATTACCAATGAAAAACAGCATCAAAGGATTTTCTCTTAGAGAATGTACCTTCTCTAGCTATAAGTTTTGACTCTGCTTACATTACCAGGCATGGATTCCATTTTGTGGGACAGTATTAAAATCCATCAAAAGAGTTATTGTTTATACCCATAAACAAACTTGATTGTTTCAGATGGCACAGCTTGCCTGGCAGGTCTGTATTTTATAATGCAGTGTTCAGTGCTGGAAATTAAATATTTTTATCAGGTTTTTGTTTCTAGTATTTCTATGTCCATGTTTTTACCAGATCTCAGTTTCCTTGCAGAGCTGTGTTGCTGACTATTATGTAGGCCTGGCATTAATGTCTTTATTTTATCTTCTTGTTAGAAGTGCCCAACATTTCAATTTCAATATCTTATAATTCAATTTTAAGCTTTAAGAGATTTAATGTTGTCTTGCTTTTTTGTATTTTTTAAGTTTCTGAGTTAGGATTTATATATCAGTTAAGGTGTGTATGCCTTTGAAAAAAATTTAATTTAGTGATTTTCAAATTTATTTAAGCTTATCTCAATAATCATCTTCCAGATAATCATTACCTGTTGTACCCATAATTTCAATCATTTTCATTAGAAAACTCAATGCAAAAAAATCAAAAGTAATTTCATTATCTCTCTCTTTAGGATTGTTTAACAAAGGTTAGTGTTATAGACATGATATTAATGTAGAGATATTGCTTAATATCAAAGTTTAATACAAATATTTTTTGAGTTTGATTGATTAAGATAATTGAAAAAGATCTTAGGTCAGTCTTGCTCTACAGCAGTGGCATAGTGGTCACTGTATTACCTGCTGTTTTTGATGTGAACATTTGAAGCTGCCTCCATATTTCCTCTGAGGATGTAACAGAGCTGTATCTTGTCTCATAGATTTTTAGTAGTTCTAACACTGTACAATGATACTTTTAGAGCTATGCTCACTTTATGAATATGTGTGTTTTACATGTCTGTCTGTCTGTCTGGGTGTGCTCCATTTGGATGGAGTGCCTGAGGAGGCAGAAGAGGTGTTAACAAAGACCTGTTGGCTAGTGCATGGGTACTGAGAACAAAGCCCTGGTCCTTTGCAGAGCAGAGTGCTATGACTGAAGCGGACTTTCTAGCCCTGGAAATTTCTCAAAATTAGTGAGCAGCAGAAGAAGCTAAGAAACTTCTTAGATTAGAAGGCCAACTGCTGTAAGAGGGAAAGGACTAAATGCAGCTAGAGGATCAGGTAATTGTGTGAAATAGGCTAGGCCTTCCCCAGGTCTCTGCCCCCAGCTTGTATATGGAAGGTAGCATTGTGCATCTCATAGAGCTAGAGACCAGAAATGCTAATATAAATATGTTAAACTGCTAGTCTAATAGTAGTAGATAAGGGATCAGAGAGGAGAGAAAGAAAAGGGTTAGTAATTACAAGCACAAACAGATAGGAGGAATAGTTCAAGGGCTCTGTAGCTTAGTCAAGTGGCAACAGTTAACTGATTCGCTTTATATTTCAAAATAGCTATAAGAATTAATTTGAATATATTAAACATAAAGATATGGCAAGTGAGTCTGGGAAGAAAGCTCAGTTGGGAAAATACTGTTTTACAATCACAAGGACCAAAGTTTTGTTACTAGAATTCAAGGAGAAAAGGCTAGGCATGGTGGTATGCATTTGTAATCTCAGTGTTGAGAGGCAGAAACAGAAGGCTCTCTGAAGACCCACTGGCCAGCCAACCTAACCTACTTGGTGAGGTCCAGACACTATTAGCTTCACAAAACTTGAGGAAGGACACCTGAGGCTGGCCTCTGGCCTCTGTGTGCATGTGGGCATGTAACTGCACTCCTGTGTGTATCACCAGCCTTCAGGAGTCATTTACCTATTGAGATAGTGTCTCTCTTTAGAACCCAGGTACCCCTAATTAGACTAAGCTGGTGTCCTGGGATCCACAAGGATTCTTCTACTTCTACTTCCCCCGTGCTTGTCTTACAATCACGTGACACCATGCCTGGCTATTTGTGTGAATTCTGAAGACTGAAGTTCGACATAAAGGGGTTGTCTCCCCAGACTCCTCCTGGTTGTTTTCTCTTTCTTTCTTCAGGTTCTTGATTTGTTTGTTTGTACTTTGTTTAGTACTTCTTATCAGTATCCTGTTTAGGTGCTTGTTCCTGACTTTAAGTATAGTAGTACCCTGGATTCTGCTCCTAGTTTTACTGAATTTTGGGGCTTGTACTTAGTTTCTTTGTTTTAACAATTTCCGTGGTATCAGTTCTAAAATTGAACTATAACATCAATTGCATATTTAAATTTCAGTAGGTCAGAATAATGCCCATTGCTCCTGTGTCCCCATCACCAATTTTTTTCCTCTATATTGTTTTCAGCAACATCTACTCAGCCAGCCACAAGAAAACCTCAACATCATTGATCTCTCCCTTGGTCCAAATTCCTCTGGAGTACTGATTCTCCTGAAGGGTGCTTGTGGTCTCCTTAGCCGTTGGCCCTCAGAAGCACTCGTCAAGATCCGACATACCTTCTGGTGTTCCCAAACACACATATTCTTCCAAAGCCTTTTATAGTCCTTGCCATGTTTCAGCACAGTATCGTGTCCTGTGGGTTAGTGCTTTTCCTTTAATGTATGAAGGTGTCTATAGCAGTCAGTACTCATAGGTGATGAGTAACTTTTCTGTAATTTTAGAAATTATTTACCTGAGCATATCCTCAGATTCTTTTATTATTTCCTTGTTGATCTAATAATAGTTTTTAAGATTATAATCTTTTTGTGTGCAAGAGTTTTTAACACTCCTTATCTATGTAATAGAATTCCAACTATACCATGGTAGACTACATCATAAATAAGCTGGGCCTCTCTCCATCCCTCCCTTCACCTCCATCACCCCTCTCTTTCTAAATGTGTCTTATTCTTTAGCCACATAACTCCGTGTTCTCTACTAATATTTGTGTTTTGTATTGGGAATTTGTGGATTTTGTAAAGGGAAATTGGAGAATAACAGATATAGAAGTGGGAGGGAAGATGAGGATGGTTGGGAATGGAAATGATCAAAAGCACACATAATTATGAAAACCACAGTGCAAGCCATTGCTCTATATAGTGAATATGCACCACCAAAAAATTACTGCTTTCTACAAGTGGTTAATCTTCCCTTACTGTGTGTGGCTGCTGTGCTTAAGTTACATAGAAATACAAAGGTGGATACATTCTAAGTAGGAATCTTTTATATCTCTTTAAGTTTTCCTTTGGTGAAAAGCCCTATCTTTTACAAGTGAACTTTATCTGTGGCATATTCCTAATCATCCTATGTACCAAAGTGTTGTTAATAACCATATCACAAAATGTATTACAGCCTGCTGTTTTTTGTGAATATACATGCATCTCCCTCATTAAGGTAGAATTCCTTAATGGTGGGGATTATGTCTGTGTTTTTGTTGAGGTTTGATTGCTACATGGAAGGTTATAGGCAGTTACTGAGTTTGGAGATGATCCCTAACTACCCAGTAGAGCTGTAAATAAGAGAGTATGCTGTTACCCCAGCGAAGAGGGATGCTAGAGGGGTGAGGCCGGGGTGGGTGGGTGGGTGGGGGAGCCACTCCTAGAGGCAGAAGTGAGGCGGTGTGGGATAGGGGGCTTGTAGAGGGGAGACCAAGAAAGGGGACAACATTTGGAATGTAAATAAGATAATTTTTAAAAAAAGAAAAAAGAGTTATTATATCCCTCTTTTTTTCTTGTCCTAGTGTGCTACAGAGTTACCTTATAATAGTTGATGGTCATTAATGAATATTAGAATGGCATGTTGGTTTAACAACAGGGTGGACATGATGATCCAGAAAGTTAGGGCATCAATGACGAAAGCTGTTAAACCACAGCCAAGAAAGAAAATACAGGCAGTGTCCTAACCTCCAAAACAAGACAGGGAATGGATTATAAATAGATCATTGGACTTTGCTTGTCTTTAGACGAGTGAATTCCATAAAGAAGCAAAAGTAGACATCATATGGCAATGAGTTCTAAAATACAGAGTTCTTGAGCTGATATTTTTATGGAAGCTGGCTGGCAGACAAAATATAGCTGTATCATCTATATAAAGACCTAGAATCCTGAATACATTATATTAATTTAGAGAGGCTCTGTATCTCTTTTGTCAGTAGGTAGCCAGTGGTAGAATTGATTTTTTTTTTCTAAAGAAATCTAGAGACTTAAATGACTATTGCAGCAACATTGGGATCCCAGCAGCCGTCAACACCACTGGCGGCATGTTAGACTCAGCTTGGCAGATACCATATTTTTTCATAATTTTTTTGATTATCTATTCTTCAGAAATAAAACATCAGTGCCATCTCAGCATGGTCTCCCAGATTTGACAAAGCATGGAAATAAAGTAGGCAACACATAGTTTATATACTTCTCCCAAATTGTTTGCTACTAATATAACTAATGTTTTCTCAGTAAGTTTTAACAATATCAAAACTCTTTCTCCCCTGTCTTTACTTGGGTCAATGATCACACACAAAGTTGTCTTAAAAATGATTTAAGTAGAGATAGGGGTAGAAAGAAGGAATGAATGCATAAGAATTCTAAGTTACTCAGCATTACTGTTAAATCTTGAACAAGCCTTGGTAAGCCATAATTCTTAGCAATTATGAGTTAGTGATCTTTATGAAAATATCTATTTTCTGACCTTATACTTGAAGGCACATTTTGTAATTGATTTTTCTTAATCACAGGCATGTTTTGTATGCCCACCATGGTATCTTCCTAGTTTATTCGGGATTCAACAGCCTTTCATTCTTGCCACATTACTTCTTTTCCTCCATTTGTTATTTGTCCTTCATTTCTACAGAAATTCTTTGAATTTTGTAAACTAGATACTGATGTTTATCACCAGCTTTACATAATTTGATTTTACGAGTGTCATACACTTTATTGTAATTCATATTTTAATCTCTTAATCGTATTTAAATACGTATTGTACAAACACAAAAATCAAACCTGTTGCACTTATTTTTAGATTGGAAGGAGATATTTTAGTTTAGCAACCTTGGCAGATTTCCTAATAAAGTAGAGTAGTTCAACAGAGATTGACTCAGTTACTAGAGCCTCAGCCCTGCTTCTTGATGCCTGTTGTCCTAAGAAATTAGATGTTTTTATGATATGCTTAGTGTCGTTTGTTTAGCTTTTTGTGGTACTGGGAATGGAACACAGGGCCTCACAAATGTTAGGCCAACACTGTCGCTCAGAACCATTCTCTCTGCTGAGAAATAAGATATAGATGTTAATTACTGAGTGATAGGACTTAGAATTTCATAAAACTAGAATTGAGTTTGTGGTCACAGTAAGAGCCCAGTAGATATCTTTTGACTATTGGCATACCTATGATCAATTAGGAAACGAATGGGTCTATAGCTTACAAGATCACAGGAGATCATAGTTAAAATGAAAATAAAAGGATTATCCATTATAAACTGTATCAGGAGTGATAGAGGCCTCTCAGTCGTTTTAGCACTGTTAAACATAAGACTTCAAAGTCTTTAAAATTCTTATTACAGCATGTGTTATTTCAGACTTCGAAAATATTTCTAGAAATAGCAATTTAGACTATGACTAGCTTACATTAATGAGTTTGAGTAAGTCCATATTTTTCCTTGAAATCAAATATAACTTTAAAAAACTACCATATCTGTGCTTGTATTCATTTATTTTGATAATGTCAATATTTATTCCTTGTAAGAGTGGAACAGCAGTATGCTTAGAAGGAAATGCAATCTAATGATGCATACTTTTTCCTCTGGTACCTGAAGGTTAAATGGGTAGCAAGCAGAATGCCTTAAACAAGATTGGTATATTGATTAAAACGCTGATTTAACAGCTCGCAGTTTCCCCTTGGAAACCTGCAAAAGATAAGCCAGCTGCTGTCTTAGAGTGCTCAGTGTCCACTGAGAGTACACTATCTATCATCACAATATGGTGATGAGAGGTGTTTTATGTTTGTGTTAATTTCCCCCACTAAATCAGTAATTATTACAATCCTGTCCCTGCTGTTTACCCTGCAGCTGTTTTTCCATTTGTCGAGAGAGCGGGTGTTCTCTGAGGACCGAACACGTTTCTATGGTGCAGAAATTGTCTCTGCTTTGGACTATCTACATTCTGGAAAGATTGTGTACCGTGATCTCAAGGTAAAAAAAAAGTAATGAAAATTGTTTTTTTTGCAGAGACTGTAGGGACAAACAAAGTAATTACAAAGTTACACAGTTTTGAGACAAGCACTTTTCTTAGGAATGTTGTTTGCTGTAGTTAGTTGGTCTGAAATTTCACTCACTGATATGTAAGTGGCTTTTTAATGATTTTGGTTTTTGCTGTATAAAAATTCTCTTGACTATGCAACAGGAATCTACCAAGAGTAGTTCACTTTTCTGTAAATGCCCTAATTATAGAATGGAAAGCATCTGAGTCAAATCAGGTAATTTGCAAGTTCATTATTATATTCAAACATCATAAAATGTTTATGAAAGAGCTCCAATAACAGGGTTATTGGAAGGAAAATATCTATATTCATTGTAGTGTTAACTTTTTGATAGGATATTTTCCTCACATATTTTCCTATAAACTCAGTAGTTTGCTTAGTTTTCATTTGTCAGAACCCAGGATTGGCTATGTTGGTAAAAAGAAGCCTGGCCATCCCTGAGCTCTGGTAGAGCCAGAAGGGCCTAAAAGGCCACATGGTGGATACTTGGGCCTATTCCGCCTGTCCGTATTTATTGGGATCATTCTGCTCTGCCATTGAGAGGTAATGGCAGCCTTAGCCATTATGTAAACCAATATATTTGGCTCTTTATGTCTACAAATCTTTACTTAAAAAGCAGTCGGTGGTTCAGATTTGGTTTATATACTCTAGTTTACTGCTCTCTTCAGGAGACCCTGTAAACAAATGGTAATTCTCATGGCACAGCTGTGAGTATGGTTGGCTTTGTTAAGGATTCTGGTCATGGCATATTTTCAACAACAGATTCTTATTTTAGCATCTTCCTTGAAATGTAATTCCTAGGACTGGGAGCACAGCTCAGTGAAGAGCTCTTGTCCAGTTTAAGTATGGCACTGAGTTCCATCTCAGGACGTAGGCAGCTAGTTCTGAGGTTAGGATAGGGAAGCTAGAAGTGGCAGTCCACCTGTCCTCCCACCCACTTGGAACAGTTGGCATATTTGTTTTTTGTTAGGTTCTTATATCTCTGTCTCCCTCCTAATCCTTATTCCACCCTGATTGCTTCCAACCCCCAACACTACATAGGAGAGAAAAGATAGAGTGGAAAGGGGATGTAGCACTAACTCTATAGGCTGCCCCACTACCAGCATCATTTGGCTCTCAGGTAGCCAGATGTGATGTCTTTTTCTCATGGCTCACTCCATGGCCCAATCCAGCTTTTGTAGTCCCTGGCCATGCAGCAGATTGTAGGTTGGCTGGGGAGGAAGTATCAGCGGTGCATGCCCCAGCGTTGCAGCTGGGCTGCTGGGCTAAGTTCCTCCTACAGAAACTAAAACTCTCACTACAGAACACTGAAGTGTAATCACAGATGAGAGGCTTCCCTGGGCAGTGTAGTGAGACTCTGCCTCGAAAATACAAATATCTGTTGGACTGGGAGCTAGCTCCATGGGAAAAGTGCTTGCAGTGCAAGTGAGAGGACTTGAGTTCTGACTTCAGTACCACACAAAATCCAAGTGTGCTCACAGACGTCTGTACTTCTAGCAGTCAGCCAGTGAAGACAAGTCGATCCTGGGCATTTCTGGACAGCAGTTTGACCAAATGGCAAGGTTCAGGTTAGTGATGTCTCATAAAGTAGGTCGGACAAGTGATCAAGGAGGAAACCCAGTATCAGTCTCTGGCTTCAACATGTTCTCACGGGTGCACTAAGTACAAATTAACCAAGTGATTGTATTTAGATTGGTTACTTTTAGACCTTGAAATATGTTAGAATTCAGCTTCTTAATAGGAATCTCCCCAACACACATGTGTGTTCATATATATACCACATGCACATACCAAATGTGTGTGTTTAACCTAATGGGTTTGTTTACTATGGGTTGAAACATCAAGGGAAAAATTGAGATTATGTGGTAATGCTTACCTGTGAAAATTTGACTGACAATTGCCACATTCATCACATACCTACTTCATTTAAAATATAATTTGACTTTTAGAAATAGAAGTTACATGACATTTTTATGGAATTCCATTTTGTATGAAATTGGGTATGTATCTAAGAAATCATGATTATCCTTTTATTCCTGTCTTATTTATATAAAACCATTAGTAACTCTGAGTCTTTTTTCTTGTAGACATTTTTTAATTAGATGTTTTCTTTATTTACAATATCTCCTTTCCCAGGTTCCCCTCCAAAAGAGAGAGAGAGAAAGAGAGAGAGAGAAAGAGAGAGAGAGAGAGAGAGAGAGAGAGAGAGAGAAAGAGAAAGAGATAAAAAAACCAAAAACTAAAACAAACCCCTGTTCCCTCCCCCTTCCCCCTGCTCACCCCACCCCCTCCTGCTTATTGGCCCTGGCATTCCCCTATACTGGCATTCCCCTATAGAACCTTCACAGAACCAAGGGCCTGTCCTCCCATTGTTGACTAGGCTATCCTCTGCTACATTTGCAGCTGGAGCCATGAGTCTCACCATGTGTACTCTGGTTGGTGGTTTAGTCCCTGGGAGCTCTGAGGGTACTAGTTAGTTCATATCGTTGTTCGTCCTAAGGGGCTGCAAACTCTTCAGCTCCTTGGGTCCTTTCTCTAGTTCCTTCATTAGGGAGCCTGTACTCAGTCCAGTGGATGGCTGTGAGCCTCTACTTCTGTATTGTAACTCTGAATCTTTATCTAATTATGTAAGCAGGTACCTAGCTTGTTAAAAAGTTGTTCCTATCATTCCTTTTTTTTTTTTTTAATTTTTTTACAGTCCAGTTGTTACCTACCTCCCAGTCCAATCTCTGGATGTTCCTTATCCCATGCATCTTTCTCCCCACCCCTGTCTCCAAGAGGATGTCCCTATTCCCTGGGGCCTCAAGTCTCTCAAGGGATAGATGCATCTTCTCTCACTGAGGCCAGATCAGGCAGTCCTCTGCTGTATATGTTTTGGGGGCATCATATCAGCTGGTGTATGCTGCTGGTTTGTTAGCTCTGTGTCTTAGGGATTTAGGGGGTCCAAGTTAGTTGAGACTACTGGTCTTCCTATGGGGTTGCCCTCCTCCTCAGCTTCTTTCCGCTTTTCTCTAATTCAACCACGGGGTCCCCAGCTTCTGTCCATTGGATGGGTGTAAGTATCTGTGTCTGACTCTTTCAGCTGCTTGTTGGGCCTTTCAGAGGGCAGTCATGCTAGGCTCCTGTCTGTAAACACTCGATAGCAAATAGTGTCAGGCCTTGGGGCATCCCCTTGAGCTGGATCCCAATTTGGGCCTGTCACTGGACCTTCTTTCTGTCAGCCTCGTCTCTTTTAGACAGGAACAGTTCTGGGTCAGAGTTTTGACTGTGGGATGGCAACTCCATCCCTTCACTTGATGCCCTGACTCTCTCCTGGAGGCGAACTCTCCAAGTTCCCTCTCCCCACTGTAGGGCATTTCATCTAAGGTCCCTCTCACCACCCAGGTCTCTGGTACATTCTGGAGGGTTCCTCAACCTCCTACCTCCTGAGGCTACCTGTTTCCATTCTTTTGGCTGACCCTCAGGACTTCAGTGCTTTTCCCCCACCCAATACCAGATCACATTCCCCTCTTGCCCCTGTCCCATCCCCATTCCCTCCCAGGCCCTCCCTCCTCTCCCCCTGCCCCATCCCCATTCCCTCCCAGGCCCTCCTCCTCTCACTGTTATGATTGCTGTCTTCTCCCTCCCAAGTGGCACTGAGGCGTCCTCACTTGGGCCTTTCAGCTCTTTGACCCTTTTGAGTTCTTTAGATTGTATCCTGGGTATTTTGTACTTTTTTGGCTAATATCCACTTATTAGTGAATATATACCATGCATGTTCTTTTGGGTCTGAGTTACCTCACTCAGGATGATATTTTCTAGTTCCATCCATTTGCCTGCAAAACTCAGGATGTCCTCATTCCTAATGGCTGAGTAGTATTCCATTGTGTAAATGAACCACATTTTCTGTATCCATTCTTCCATTGTGGAACATCTGTGTTGTTTCCAGCTTCTGGCTATCACAAGTAAGACAGCTATGAACATAATAGAACACATACCCGTGTGGATTTGTGGGGCATTTTTGGGTATATGCTGAAGAGTAGTATAGCTGTATCACTCTTGTTTGTGTTTAAGTAAATATTTTAGAGAGTAACTTTTATAAAATATTATTTCATACAGTAATGATAAAATTTAGTGTATGTTGTTGTATAGTCAATTAAATTATAAATGAAGGATTAGAGTACTGTACTTAAAAATAATGAGCTATACAGCTATAAAACATTTACTTCCAGGATGATTAAATGTCTATGAGTGCCAAAATGAATACAACTCAACCAAATGATTATATTTAGTTTATTTTAGAATTACAAATATGACATAATTCATCATCTTTACGTCTATCAATATATTGAGTATATTGAGTATTGAGTATAGATGCTTTAAAAAGTCTAATTAGGTAGCATAATGATAAGTATACTTAGAAAGCACCTGTGGGCATCAGTTCTCTCTTCCTGCCTCACGGGCTCCAGCCGTCAGGGCCTTTACACACTTGGCTGGCTCTGGTCCCTGGCTTTCCTTCTTAAACAGGGCTGATACCTACTTGTAGTGCCCTCCTCAGCACTGGAGACAAAGTCTGATGTCATACTAACTTAGAAAGTTTTATTAGTTCTTGTTTGGTTTCATTGTATTGTAACAAATAATTATTAAAGCTTTTGTTATGTTTTCAGAAAGTAACTTTGCTCAAATTATCAATATAAGTCATTATATGAAATTTCTGTTTTATTAAGGATCTCCTTAATAAATACTTATATTGCCTAATAAAAATTGATATCATTTCAGTATACCATAAAAATTTGAAGATATCTCTTTCAAGACTTTTTATAGTCCTCACAAATACAATATTTATTTGTAATGACCATGGTTGTCCATGTCCAAACACCCTTATTCTATGCTTCATTTCATTCTTCATCTATTGATATGTGATGTGAATCTCAGATGAGATATGAAGGTATAAAATTTGGTGCGATTCAGAAAATTTAAAAATAGATTTTACCCATGACTTATAAAAATGTTTATTTCATTTTTGTACCCAGCAATTCAGACAGATTTCTCTGCTTTTTTCAAATGCAGAGAAATAATATTAAATTTCTCTTTTTAAGACTACTTTCTGATGCAGAAAAATCACATGAACAGGATTGGTGTAATATACAAAATCTTAATTGTAGTGGGGTTTACAGTAGAATAGAATATTCATCCAGTTTTTTCTATTATTTATTATTTGAGCTTTTACAAAAACCATAGTTTACAAATGAGTGCATAGGATATGTAAGGATTGATAGTCTGTTAACTACAGCCACGTCTCTTTCCAGTGTCCTGTTAATCACTTTTCAAAACTGTTCTCTTGTTGAAGCTTATGGAATAAATGATGCTGTTTTCACCCACAGTTGGAGAACTTGATGCTAGATAAGGATGGCCATATAAAGATTACGGATTTTGGACTTTGCAAAGAAGGGATCACAGATGCAGCTACCATGAAGACTTTCTGTGGTACACCAGAGTATCTGGCGCCAGAGGTAGGACCAAGTTCAGGTTACAGGAAAAATAACACCACTGCTTCTCAAAACATTTAAATATTCTTGTCAAGTTGCAGTATTCCCTATTTTTTAAACAAGATTTCAACCAGAATAATTGAATTGCTTTTAACTCACATGATAGGGTATTTTAAGACCACAAACATATGAAAATTAAGTTTTTTACAGTTTGTAAGCACATGTTTTTAATAAAGTAGATTGGATCATATTTCTATATATTTTACTTTCTGGTTCATTTGTTAAAGTAGGATAATTGAGTAACTTCTGTAAGCATATTGATAGTTTTATAAACTATCTTGGGCTTTACCTAGAAGCAGAGATTATAGTGATTATTGGTATTTCCTCCTTGACTACTGGAAATTGTTTTGTTGAAGAACATGAAAAAAATTGACTTACTTACATTTTGAAGTTCATAAGAAAGGATGAAAAAAAGGTTTCAAACCCTTATTCAAGTATTTGTTGTGTGTCACTTTATGTTGAGGGATTTTTTGTGTAATATGCCAATATAGGAACAAGATGGAAAATGACTGTACTCTCAAGAAAATTCTATTGGACAGAGACTATGTATGTATAAAACATATGTATGTGTGTGTATAAACATATATGCATGTATATATAAAACATGTGTATATATGTATGTGTATAAACATATATTCATATATATATATATATAAAACATGTGTGTGTGTGTGTGTATCAGTCATAATGCTCTAAGTTCCATAGTTAAAAATGAAAGGAAAATAAAAGATGCACTTTGGTGTAGTAGCTTTCTTGAGTATGCCTGTTAGTATTGCTGGGTAACAACCTACTCGAATGTTCAGTGATGAAATAATTTCCTGTGACCTTGGAGTTCTTTACATCAAGAGTGCACATGGCCATCTGTGATCTTAGCCAAAAGACTTATGAGCAAGGTAACCGCTTAGAGACTAAAGTTATCTAGAAGTGTCTTCACTTGTCTGTGTGCACGGCGGCTAGGTGTCCAGTGAAAGTCACTCAGGTGTTGACAGGAGCACTTCCAGCCTTCCTGTGGCTTAGGCTTCTTCAAAATGGGCTAGCATTCTTTGGCCTAGCAATTGTCTTAGGAACAAATGAGAAACAACCTTGTGCTCACTCCCTCCTCCCCTCTTTCTCTTTTATTTTCAGTATAGTTAACTGTTAAAAGTTTCATTTAAAAAATTCTTTATTTTTTATCATTTGGATGCAGTTTACATGTCACATAAAATTTTAAGTCAACAGTTTACTTTTTCAAATGTTTAAAGTTGTGCACCTATCACTTGTAATTCTCACGTTTTCATCCTTCCAATTCTGACTTCACCTTTATTAGCTCCTCACTCTCTCAGCTATTGTAAATCTTCGTTCTCTTTGAAACTGTTTCTGAACATTTCATGTAACTAAAATGATAGGACAAGGAGCTTTGTAGGTGTGGCTCTTCCCCTTAGCACATTATAACGTTCACCCAGATTGTACCCATGCTTTGGCTTTTATGAAAAATGCTGCTGAAATCATTCATATGCCATCTCATTTCCTGGCCTTTTTTTCAGAAGCTCCATCCACATCGCTTTGGTCTTATGCTTCTTTCTTGAAGCAGTTGAAAGCCTTCCCAGGTTAACCCAGCACTGGCATGGAGTCTTCCTCCCACTACAAAGGTGTGAGATGGAAGTCACTGCAGAGGAATTTGAGTAACAGAACCTTTCACACAGAGATGATTGAGGAAAGGAATAGTTGCTCAGATCTGAGTGCTAAGGAGGAGGAAACCAACACACAGAAAGAGTTTTGCACACAAGGCAGCCAGAAGGGACTGGAGCCAGACTGCTGGGGCACCCTCCAAATGCAGCAAGGCACTCTGGCTGATGCATCCTTACATGAGCAGGACTTCTGCTCTCCAGCTTCACTTTGCTCCTGTGGTATTTGGAATAATAATAGGAAACGTAGTGACATTCATTTTCATTTTAATAATCTGTATACAACTAGAAGATGATATGGGGTAAACAGTAGTACAGCATTCTCTCTCTCTTTCTCTCTCTCTCTCTCTCTCTCTCTGTCTGTCTCTCTCTCCCTCTCTCTTAAAATTATTCTTTGAGGGTTTCATCTGTGTAAATAGTATGTTTTGATCATATTACTCCTCTCTACTTCTAATTAGGGTTTGCTAGCTCATAAAGCCTACCTTTTCATCTGTAATCATATGAATGATGGCCCAACAGGAAACAGTAATCAGAAGAAATTAGAAACTAGAATAAATTATGTATGTATTATCATGTTGCCTTACAGTATTGGTTTTTTTAAAACTAGGAGTTAAATTGACATTTCAAAAAGCTTAGTAATTATAAATAAGTGCTAATATTTAAAGTATATTTCCAAGTATTATTATCTTGCCAAACATGTAATTTTCTCTGTTATAGATGCTAGAGTTTAAAATTCTCTGTCTTTGTTACAGAGTAAGTAAGATTTTAGAAATAATGTTTTTGTTTACTCAAATATAAGATCATATTTTCTGGACAAGTTTTGTTTTTGTGAATGTCATGGTAAACAATGCCTTTGTTTCCCTGGCATTCAGTTGCCCTTGCTATACATTTGTAATGAATGATGGCATTCCAGATTTAGAATACCCAAATTAGGAGAAATTATTCTGAAGAAGATAAAAACACATTCCAGAAGCAGATGATCTTCTAAGAAACAAAGATACTGTTTTCTGTGCAGACATTATCAACTGATTGACAAACTGGGCACTGAATGCAAAGTCCTGTCATTTCTAAGGGTTTACTGTATTCAAGAGATTACTCATTTGTTAAAAGTCATTAAGCAGTCATTTTTACATATTTAAAAATGTATTACATTTAGTTGTTTTATGTATATATGTTGGTGAATGTATGCATTGTGAGTGCATGTGCACACAATGCCATGTATGTGGCAGTCAGTGAACAGCATTGTTGGAATGCAAAGGTTTGAATTCAGTGGGTAAGGGAGTCCCTGTGAATTGCAAGCAAGAGGTTATAATAGAGTGGGATTTACAAGCTCAGTTAGAGAGAGATTATCTCACGCTGAAACCAGCTCTATTCTTTACTTTTACCACTCTTTGAACCTTTCATTTCTGCTCTGTACCACTATCAGTGTTGATCTTCCTTTATAGGAGGTCAGACATCCGTCAGAGCTAGGACGCATCCTTGCCTTCTGCCCTTGTGCTCTTCCTTTATAGGAGGTCAGACATCCATCAGAGCTAGGACGCATCCTTGCTTTCTGCCCTTGTGCACGACTCACATCACTGTTGGTGCTTCCTCTGCTCTCTGAGCACTGTCTGAACAGACTGTGGAGTGTGGCAACCTCCCCTTCTACCAGTGTGCTCTTTTACCTTCCATTTACGTTTGTTTGCATTGGTTTGTTATTTAAAGGACGATGGCTTACGTATTGAAGATTCCTCAAAAAGGATATGAGATGTCACCTAAGACCAGTTTATTAAATGGCCTCTATGTCAGACGCATAGCTTATTTTAACTGCTTACATTCACATGGACTCCCCTTATTTTGTGATAAATACCACCAGAAAGTATAAGTCTTCTCAGTAAAATAACATTAATTGAAAAAAAGAACATCTAAATAAATTTTATCTCTTCACATGCTTTATGAATAATGAAAGAGTGTAATACCTTTAGTGGCAGTTTACTGATAGGAAAAAATAAATTTTTAGGTTAAATTTTAATGGACCTATAAACTAGGCATTTCACATGCAGCATCTCTGAAACTGCATTGATATGTACAGCTTTAAGTGAGTTCATTTTTTTCTTGTTGTAATTCAAGGAAATAAAATCAACCCATTAAAAAATTATGGGCCAGAAGATGTCTTGAAGACTCTATTTTTGTAGTCTGTGCTGTGTTTTAACACCTTTAACTTATAAAAGAATTTAGAAATTACATAGAAACTCTTTTAAATTTGATTATTTAGTTTGGATCCTATTAAATCCAGATGATTTTATGCAGTGCTAATTATTTGGAGTCTCAGCTTTGCTTTTGAGTTAGCAGTACCTGCTCAACTTTCCAACTGTAAAACAGTTTGAAAATCAAATGTAGCTTACATGCAAGACCCAACAAAATTAAAAGTGTTAAGTGCGTTTTGGCAGTTCACTTTTATTGTGCCCAGTCCTCAAATGCACCGGCAGATAATCATCTGAATGTTAGTTATCTTTCACATGCTTATGTGATCACACAAAAAGTACATGCTAAAAAGAAGCAGATGGTGACAGATGGGCAAGGTTGAGGAAGGTGGTTTGGGGAACCCATAGAAATACACTTCTGTAATAGCATAAAAATAAAACTATTTGATAACCAACTTAGAAAAAACATGGAGATTATAAAGAAATGAGTTGGTTTTTTAGAAATACATAATATCTGCTGTGGTTACTGTTGAAAATGGAAGTATGCACATTTATTTTACCTAAATGCCAAGCGTGGGCCCTCGTGACTAAAAGTGCAGTTAATTTTCTTTTCTTGGTTTTCAGAGCCCATTTCTAAAGCTTCTATTGTTAGAATTCTATATAATTTTCTTTTGAGGTCCATGTTTAATATTTGAAATAACTTATTAAAAATATCTGAAATGCATTTGAATATTGGTATCTTTTAGTAAAGAAATCTTTTATTATGATTAGTCAATACAAATGAAAAATTAACTACATAAAAATTTAAACTCAGAAATATACACTAACTTCGTAAGTAGAATTATGGGATAGGTGAGTGTGGGGTAATGTAGGTGAAGGACTCTGATAGAAATAAACCTGATAAAATTTTGATCAATGAGGATTAAATGTGAGGATAGCATCAGGCCAACTCAGTATTGTCTTTAAGAGCTCATAATGAAAATCAGTGTGGCCGGTTACATGTGCATCTATAATCCTGCAAAACCAGGAGTGTATATAGTCACGTTCAAAGTAGCGCTTGAATAAAATCTGCTGTATTCCTACAAATTATAAAATTAGTCTTAGACTCCTAAGTTTTTGAAAAAGTTGTTACTTGGCTAACATTGTTTTGAATGCTAACATTTTATTTAATTATGAATAATTTTTCCAACACCTGTCCCTTTCTCTTTCCGGCAGTCTGAAAAGATGTCATCCCCAGGATTAAGGGGAAGTTAAGTAAATTTAAATCTCCTCAGGGGCACAATAATTAGTTCTCATTGTTGTCTGCTTCATAGTTAGAATTCATAGTTAAGAGCCTTTATCAGATGAGTTGCCTTGTTACTTGATTTAATTTATTTCCTTACTATGGGCCTGTTATGGGTAGCATTAACAGTTATCACAATTTGTCCATAATTGGATATTGTTTAAAAGTAAAGTAAAATAGAATAAATTATTCTATTTTAGGAGGTCTATTTTAGTTGCCCTTCAACTTTTACAACTAGTGCCATTTACTAGTTTAGAAGTTATGAGTTTTTATGCTAGCTACATTTCACATGAGCTTCTTTTTAATGTGATGAATCAGACTGTTTGGTAGAATTTTAGTTGAAGCACAGAATATAATTGTAAATTCTCTGAATGCTGAGGATATAAAAACAATAACCTTAAGTGGAAATACTAATGATGCCTATTTTTACTTGAGTCACATGGCCCAGTTTTTAAAATTCTTTAATGTCTGTCACTTTGTGATAAAAAGGCAGTATAGAGAACTATAGGATGATATATGCATGTTTGATTTAATTCCCAATATTGTATTACTTAGATTTTTTTTTTCTTAAGGGATTTTCCTGTTCTGACTTTGTTTTGCTTTTGGAATTGTGATGTTAGCTGCATTCAGTCATTTTACATGTAAGGAGGCAACAAAAAACATATAAAGCTTAGAGCAAATTGCACATGATATCTACAGATGGTGTATCTTAAGAATTACAGTAGGTCAATAATTATAATATGTTATATAAAATAGCAATGTGAAAAATATTGACAAACTGTGGATCATACAAATTATATACTCCTCTTGAAACTATAATCTCTTAAAATCTGAAAAATAAAACTTGTCATTTTTATCAAATACCATTGACGTGAAGAACATATAAAAAGTCTTTAGAAACAATGAAGTATAGATACATATCTCTATATAACATATATCAGTTACCTGAAAAGTGAGGCTACCAGAAAAAAAACTTAAAAGTGGTAAATTGGTTCATCCAAGTTCACAGTTTACTTTCACAACATAGGTGTGTAGACAGTTTGTTTAGATGTTTGATTTTTTCTCCCATCTGTTCTGTCAGGATTATTGATTGAGCAGCACGCCACTCCAGGGCATGCGTTGCCTCCTTATCCTTGCTAGCCTTGGATGCGTTGTTTGGCCTGAGTAGCAAACTGACAAAGGTGTCCTTCCACTCTGCCCATAAATCCTTCTTGGTAACATAACATAGAATGAAAATGAAAGTTACTAAAATTACGAAGGTGAGGATGTAAGTTGGCGCTAGATGTCTGTGTTCCTGCTTGCATTTGGAATCTTGGGTAAAAGCCTGTCACCTTAAGGTAAAAGACACTTAGGTCATTTCTAAGATCAGTCTTTTACTTTTTTACTGATTTATTTTCTCAGAGTAGGTTCCGATCTGTACTTACAAACTAATGGGTTGATAGATTAAGGTGAAGAGGTAGAATTAGATTTCCCTGTCATTATACCTTTAGACCACTGCCTTTGATACCTTTTTCACCTTCACAGTCATCATGAAATTGATGAGCTGACTTGCTATGGAAAGTCATCATTAGAAGAAACAGAGAGATTTTTTTTGAACAATTAGGTTAAAATGCAAATTTTATATGCTCCTAGAATTTTAGAAAAAGAAGTAGTTTGAGTAAGAAAGAAAATTTTTGTCCAAAGGATTTATATTTGGAATAATTAACTTGATTTGGAAAATTGAGACTGTTTCACAGAATTGCATTTTAAAAGCATTCTATTTAAGAGAGAAAATAGCTGAATAGTGGAACGTGTTTCACATTGCATGTCTGTGTATAATGTAACAGTCATTTTTATTTCTATTTCTTGTATATTTCACCTCATAATGTACATAAAATCTCTGTAGTTGATAACACGGCCTTTTAAGACTGCGGTTGTGCTATAGGATACATTACCAACAGTGCTGAAGTCTACATGTTAGTAACACAATGCATTACATCGGGATTGCTGACCACAAAGAAATACCGCACAGTTGCAGTTACGTCCGAATGTATATGTGTGACAGTGAAGGTCCACCTGTCAGATGCAAAACTACCTATATTGAGAATCAGGGTTTATTTTACAAAGCTAACTAAAATGATTTTGCTTTATCAAATAGATTTTCTTACAGTGCAGTTCTGATTTTTGGTTGCTTTTTCTCTTCAAATGAAAACCTTCATTTTATGCACTCCTACCCGTCTGGCTGAAAACCAGGCATTTAAACAAAAATAAAGGATTGCCAGTTTTGCCAGCTGGGGATGAGAACCCGGCTGGTGAAATGTGGGTTCAGAAGGCAGTTAATCCAGCTTTTATGCTTTTTATGGTTTTATGAAAAAAGAGGTTAAAAACCACATTTGGCTCCTTTTCATGTATGCTACTGTTTTGTTGGTGTTGTAGGAATGCAGTTAAAGATTAGTTAGATTTTTGTTTTGTTTTGTTATTGGGTAAAATCCTATATAGGTTAGATAAATGTCCAGAAAACAGTACACATTACTGATGAGCTATTCAGTAGTCACTGTTACTTTATAAGGTACAGACTGTGTCTCCTTTAAGAAATGAGAGGATTCATTAGCCTTCCTGACCTTATGCCTTAGATTCTTTCTTTTTTGCCCCCACTCATATTACTTATTCAGATACAAGAATGTGAATGTTTTTTCTATTAAAAACTCCCCAGATGTCTCTCCTTCAGAGAATATTTTCTTAACTCACTGTAAATGGAATGGTGGCCTTTAGGTTACAGAGTATTTTCTTAGGTTCTTAGACTCAATCAAACAATTCTCTCCATAATCTTTAAATATTCATGCCTGTCATAGTACATATAGGTAACTTTAATGCAACTGTCAGAAATACTTTAAAATCAATAAAGCATTTGACTAATGCAAAATATGAATTTTAATTGATGAAGTTCATATACTAGCACAGGTTTCCTCAGAGCTGAAGAAAGGGTCAAATAAACTGAGGTTTAGTGTAAATTCTAATGTAGTTGTGTAAATAAAGTAGAAGACAGTGTCTATGGATGAGGAATATCCCATCGAGCAAAAGCCACACTTGCAGCAGGGCGGTGGTGGCGCACGCCTTTAATCCCAGCACTTGGGAGGCAGAGGCAGGTGGGTTTCTGAGTTTGAGGCCAGCCTGGTCTACAGAGTGAGTTCCAGGACAGCCAGGACTACACAGAGAAACCCTGTCTCAAAAAGCCCACTAACCAACCAAACAAACAAACAGAACCACATTTGCAGTTGAGGAGAGTGTGGCTTAGTGGCAAAACATGTGCAAGAGGCCTTGGGTTCTAGTTGTAGCTCTATAGGGGGTCAGTGTTGATAGTAAATGGCCACCTTTGGATTTGAAGAGACTCTTCTAATATAACCAAAGTGATACCTTTATGCCGTAATTCACTAAATTGATTTTTGCATCTTAAACATTTTGAGAAGTATATATAAGGCCATATATTACAAGGATTCCTTAATTTTCCTTTTTCTTTTCTTTTTCTTTTTTGAGACAGAGTTTCTCTGAGTATCCCTGGCTGTCCTGGAACTCACTCTGTAGACCAAGCTGGCCCCAGACTCAGAGATCCACCTGCCTATGCCTCCCAAGAGCTGGGATTAAAGGTGTCTGCTACTATGCCTCGCTAAAGTTTATTACTTCTAAGGCTTCAGATATAAAAGTATACAATAATTCAAAACAGTAAATACTGATAATCACTTCATTCATTTTCTGAAAGAGTTTAAGGACTTCCAAAGGTTGTCATATTTATTACTTGTCTGCCATACCCTATAACGGTCATTCTTACAGTTGCTATGTGTGTTCATCTTTCACTGCTTGCTTTGTATCGTTGCCTTTAAATTTTTATTTTAGATTTATTTTGTGTGTATTAAGAATTTTGCCTCTGTGTGTATGTATGCATTATCGTGGGCACCAGGTGCCCAGAGAGGTCAGAGGAGGGTGCCTGAACTTCTTACACTACAGGTACAGATGGTTGTGAGCCATCATGAGGGCACTGTGAGTAGAGCCCAGGTCTTCTCCAATAGTCCCAGGTACTCTAAGCCACTGAGCCAGCTTTCCAGCCCTGTTTTCTTTCTTATTTTAAACTTAACTTTTTGAAGTAAAATGTATAAAGGCACAATATGTACTTTATCACTAGCATGGCCTAACTTTAAGTTATTGGGGGGATCAGAATGTAAAATACAGTAGACCTATGAGATAAGCAAACTAGTAACTGATGCGCTTCATTTGATCCTCTAGATACAGGTGTATTTTAGATTTATTTTGACAAACTTTTCACTACCTTTCCTGTTTTTTTTTATATTTTGAATGTTTCTGAATATGTTAACTGCTTTGTAGAAATATTTGAAATGTATTTTTTATACAAAATTGACTTCTTTTGATTAATGCTTTAAAAGTTAATGTACATGGGTTGGACATGGCAGTCCAGAGGCATACAGACAGATCTCTATGAATTCAAAGCCAGGTTAGTCTACATAGCAAGTTCCAGGCCAGCCAAGACTATATAATGAAGCTGTCTGATGATGATGGCAGTGGTGGTGCTTCTGTTGTTGTTGTTTGTTAAAATTCGTCATTTTTCTGATTTTTCTTCTAGGTATTAGAAGATAATGACTATGGCCGAGCCGTGGACTGGTGGGGCCTAGGTGTTGTCATGTATGAAATGATGTGTGGGAGGTTACCTTTCTACAACCAGGATCATGAGAAACTCTTTGAATTAATACTAATGGAAGACATTAAATTCCCCCGAACACTCTCTTCAGATGCAAAATCATTGCTTTCAGGGCTCTTGATAAAGGATCCAAATAAACGGTAAGCTTCAATAGCGGTCCATAAGTTACTGATGAATTGGTTAGAGTGTTTTATGAAATTAATTCAAATATGCCTGACTTCAGGAAGCATTGTATTTGATATAAGCATTTTTCCACCGAGAAATTTGACCTATTTATGAATGCATAATATGGAACAGTTTAAAAATTCATTAGCTTGAAATTCTTAACTTGAAAGTATTATACAAACTTACCATATAAGAATGTTTTAGAAATTCTTTATTTGTACTATGAGAAAACAATTTCTTACTTCTGTAAACTCTTGATCTTACTGTGATAGGAGGTCTCTTTCTTCTTGGAGTCTCCAGGGCTTTACACTCCTGACTCACATCAAAGAAAGAGACGCCATTTCCACTCTTTCCTCCTCTTCCCGCTAATCGATGTCAACATTTCTATCTTTTGTTATTTAATGTTTAACCCAATATAGCTAAAAAATTGATTTTAAAAGTAAGACACCATGTTTTTGTTTTTACAGAAATGTCTTAGTTATGACCTAAGCGCTTCTAAAGCCGTTACTGCTCAGTCACTCTGTTTTGTTCAGTTTATCTTGTAATTCTCAATACACTCACAGGTTGCATGTCAAGTGTCTTCTGAGTATAAAGTGCCCCATAATGTCAGAGAGACATATTATATGTGTGTGTGTGTGTGTGTGTGTGTGTGTGTGTGTGTGTATTTCAATGAGAGGGGGA
>NW_022196891.1:74082755-74140535 GCF_008632895.1 Mastomys coucha | reverse complement strand
GGGAGGGAGGGAGGGAGGGAGGGAGGGAGGAGGGAATATTCTTTACCCCAAACTTTCTTGACAGTTCATTAAATTCCAGGCGTCTGGAGGGTAGACCCCTTCATGTGTTTTTGATTGTCCAGAATACCTTACCTAACGATTTATTACAGTGTATTGTGATTCATGTTTAACATATATTTGAGAGATTCAGTTAATTAGTGAAAAAGTATGTGAATTCTTAGAACTTAGTCTTTGTCTATTTTAGTTGCCACTGTAGGTATCTAATTTTAAATTAATAAAAATGTGGAGCTGGAGAGACAGTGTAAGTGGTCCAGTGACTAGCTGCTCTGGCAGAGGATCTGGATTTGGCACCCCGCTAATTGTTCGCAACCATCTGTAACTCCATTTCCAAGGGCTCTCACACCCTCTCCTGACCTCTAGAGGCACCAGACATGCACATGATAAACATGCATGTGTGCAGGTAAAACACTCATACACATAACATAAAAAGTAAGTTTAAAAGACCATAAGTTTTTGAGAGAGTGTCAGTCACTGCTTTCAGTGGAGATACTCACATAATAAAGACTTCACCAGTACTTGGTGTTATCAGGAACCATTCAAAAATCACACTGAGCATTCTTAGTGACTGTGGTGTTTCCTTAGGCTTATAAAATGTCTTTTGTCCATCCTCCATTCTGGTACTTTCTTGAGATTTAATTTACCTTTTTTTTAATAGACTTCCAGAGTAAATCAAGTAGATAATATATAAGCATTTCATATACAGAACTGATTTGTCCATGGCCTCAATGAAAATTAGTGTGGACTAGGAATAGAAAACCAGTTTCCCTATGTATGCATTGTGTTTCTTATGCATCTTTGTCCACAAACGTCTCAGCATAGGTTTTAAGATGTGTTGCATTGAAGATGACTCTGTCACAGTTATGCAGTGAGCAGCGTTTGCTGGAAGGTTGTGTTTAAGCAGAGCTATGCCTACTAGTTCATGTTTTTGAGTGGGGGAGAATCTAGTTTTTGACTTGTTTTCAAGAGCAGTGAAATTTTATCCCATCTTATTCTGACTCTTCCATATATCTTTGGTCTCCCTTTCTTATGTGGTTGTCTCTATAAGTGGTGATGAAACAAAGTCTTGTTTGTGTTTTTTATGTCTCATTCATTTATCTACTATTGTTCATTCCCATTCTACAGATAGTACATAGTTGGGAACTTTTGAATGTATGTTAGGTAAATTTCAAGAAAGTAAGGGCCCTGGTACATACTCTGTCCTTTCCGAGACTGAAAAGATGATACAGGCTTATGAAACCCCTTTATATAAAGTACAGAGCAGTCAGACCTCTGTGCTGCTACATCAAAGTATCAAGAGCTCAAAGATAATAACATGAACGAGTCTTTTTAGACATTTATAGACAAAGGACACAAAACCTACACTTCATATCCTCAGGCAAACTATATACAAATGCTCTAGAAATCATTATAGCCTAGCCTAGGAAACGTTGAGTCCCTGAGCTGGCCCTTGGTGGTCTCTGGATCTGCACTGACATTTAGGCATTCTTTACTTGTGAATACGGCTAGACTCTCACCTGAACATGGTCTCAGTGATCAGACTGCAGAGTATGAGTGGGTGACATTGAAAGATGGAGCAGGTGCAGGAGATCATAAGGATCTTCTGTTTCTTCGAAAATAAACTTTAGTCAGGGAAGGATGAGAGGCCAGAACAGTGCTTTACAGAGAGGGATGGTGTCAGAAGATGCATGTGACAAGGACATGACTCTGGCAGTTGTGGATTAGAAGAGTAAAGGACAGCAAGGCAGAATACAAAGCCTACATGACAAATATTATCACTTAGGATGCTGAGGCAGGAGGATTTAGGATTTGAGGCCAGCCTGAGCAACATAGAGAGTCATATCTTTAAATCAAATATCAGACAAAATTTTCTAGAAAAGAAAGTAGGTTCTTTTTGAAGCCAAGGTTTTTAAAAAAGTGAGTAAGTAGAAGTGGCAGAGGCTCGTAGTGTGGGTGCTGAGAATAAGTAAATAAACCAAGTCTGGGGTTCTCTGGGAAATAGATAGAAATGTCAAGTAAGGATCAGGAGGAAATGAAACCAGTGCTTAGAAGAGCCACAGTAGCCAACTATGTCCATTAATATTGAGCAGTAAGTAGAGGCAGAAAAGTAGCGCAGAAAGAGTGTAAGAAGAGGCGGCCCAGGACAGAAAGCTGGGAAACCTAACAGTCCAGGAAGCAGACCCAGCCAGCCCCGGCCTCCAGAACACGTAAGCAGACAGCGTGACTTACTCCTTTCATTGAGCTACTTTAAGTGATGCCTAAAGTTTTCTGATATCCTTTCCTGAATTGCTTTGAGTTCTACCAAAGGATCAACCATCATTGGGCTTTATTTCTTTTTCTCTGTTACTCCGCATGTCTTACTCTTATCCCCGAGTGCAGCTCATATAAAAGCATCACTTCATGGTGGGTGCAGGACTATAGGAAATGGCAGTTCTGCAATGTTCCTCATGGTTAAGAACACATGGAAGCTAAAGGTTTATTTGGCATTCTGATGTTGGAAGTTTAATAGTTGTAAGCATAAGTAAGTCAGTTGAAAGCATATTTGGACATGATTTGAAGTCTCTCGGTTGTGCAGTCAGGAGCCATTGACATTGAAAGTTTTGACAGCTTCACACTTGGAAGAAGCTCATAGATTTCAGCATCTAAAATTCACCCTGCACTGCAATCCCAGACACTGCATCCGTCCACAGGCAATATAGAGTGTATTCTGACAGACGTGGTAGCTACATCCTAAGCCAATCTATTGCAAAAGTACTGAGGTTTTATTACAAAAATGAATGACTAATCTGGATTGATAATTTTTTTTAAACTTGTGTAATGGCTGATTCTTTACTTAATATATCCTCTCAAATATACATCCAATGCAAACAGTATTATAAACTATAAACAAACTAAGCCATGTAGGAAAATAGAGTTCTGATTTTTGTTTTTGTTGTTTTGTTTTTTTTTGTTTTGTTTTGTTTTGTTTTTCGAGACAGGGTTTCTCTGTGTAGCCCTGGCTATCCTGGAACTCACTCTGTAGACCAGGCTGGCCTCGAACTCAGAAATCCACCTGCCTCTGCCTCCCAAGTGCTAGGATTAAAGGCATGCACCACCACAGCCCTAGAGTTCTGATTTTTACACATACCAGTTTTATTTATAATTTGAAGTATTAAATTCTTTTCAGAAAAAAATTTTTTGGTGTTTTCTGCTTTTTTTTGTCTCTTAAGCAAACCTTAAAATGACCGTTAATCCAGTACTGAACTCTGCTGTCCTAAGAGTTGGCAGCCTACTAGGGGAAAGCAGCGTAATTGGAAGGACAATGAGTGTAGGGTCAAAGGCTAAACCTTAAATAAGATCACCAGAGTTCATCCAAATATGAACTCTGCTACACCTGGTGTCTGTCTGAAGGTTCCAGATGTGAACCCTGCTACACCTGGTGTCCATCTCTGGAGTGGAGTTTAGGAGTTTATTTAAAGAATCCTCTGTAGAGTCTAGAGAAGGCTTTCTTACAGTTAACACCAAAGCTAATCATGCATTTACTGATTGCTTTGAGGTTCATCCTGACTATGTACGAGGAGCTAGGTCTTTCGTAGGCTTGGATTCCTTACTTCTGGTAGCCAGTATTCCTTATTTACTTTCTCTAGCTATTTGGATTTTTCCTCTATCTAGGGGTGTGTTAATACTAGTCTGCATCAAATCACCAGAACTAACTGTTAAATTTCCACAGATGTTGAGAGCTACACATTTTATTAGTCATTCACTTTTATCAAACTATGCAAATTAAATCAAGAATATTGAAAGCAAAGTACTAACTCACAATTTATCACTCTAATGATTTTGTTCCATGTTACTGTTTTGTTTTTCTGAGTTTTGTCCATGTGGAAACAATGTATAGTGATTTAATTCTTTGAAATTGGGCCTTTAGGGTATCATTCCTATACCAAAATTGTCCAGTCCTCTAAGTCAGCGTTTGGTTGGTCTTTGACTCTTTAGAATTGAGAAACTGAGGAGGCAAGGTTAGTAGTGCAGACTCAGTTGAAGACCTTTGGGTCTCTGGGACATTGTGAGTGGGGCAGAGGTAGGTAAAGCGCTGTTCACGATACAGAGTTTCTCAGCACTCATGTTTGCTGTTTCTCACGTCACTTTCTTCTCTGGCTTAACAGAAACAAAACAAACATGCCACAACTAATTAGTAATCATACTCATTTATAGTCGAATTTGGAATTGAGCATAAATTAAAGGTTTTCTGTGAGAATTTTGTCTGAATTATAATGCAAACATTCTATACATTTTTGTATATATTATGCTTTACATCCCTTATAATAGTAAAAATGATAATGAACTCAGTCATGTCTATGCACCTGTGCATGACCAAGGCCAAAGACAGTTCCCTGCTGCAGTAGATCCAATCTCAGTGTTTCTTCATTCTTTTTCCTTGTTTCTTTGTTACCCTCCTTCCATTCTAATTTTCATATGTATTTTCTCTTTAATAAATATATGCTAAATTGAACTCTATAGAAACCAGAAAAACACTTGTTTTTTCTTATCAAGTCACATATTGTTTAAATAAAAATAACTTAAACTTAGGGAGTAACTTGAAGCTTTAGTTTTATATTCGGAATTGTATAGCAATTGGACTATAAGGATACTTCAGAGATAATAATAGTTTCTGTATCATTCTTTTGAAATACAAATATAATCTGTGAGATTTTATATGGGTCAGTGCTGTCCATGTATAGTAGTATTGTTCTTTTTTGAACACTCATGGTCTTCATCTCTTTTTGTAGCCCTGGCTGTTCTGGAACTCACTGTGTAGACCAGGCTGGCCTCAAACTCATAGATGTGCCTGCCTCGACCTCCCCAGTATTATGAACAACTATACTAGAAACACAGATCATTTTCTAACCATTTATTTACTTCAGAATTTACATTAACAAAAGAACATTTTGACTCACTAAAAAAGGAATAGTGGTAGAAGCATCCCTTGCTTATCCATGGTGCTGTCCATGTATTTAAATCTTGTCACCCTCAGAGAGTGCAGTGTCTCTGCCGCACAGGTGGAGCTGGTCACCTGTTGGTTACCCAGTCCCTCTCTCAAAGGGCCAAAGTCCCTTGTCTCTTCGGACCTCTCTCCAAAGCCTTTGTCTTTTATCTTCATCTAAGGGTAGTATTGCTTAGTAGCATTATTTAATTTTTATTTTTATGGCTATGCATTTCGAAAATTATTTAAACACACTAAATTTTGTCTACACTAAACTTCTTATTGTTTAACTGCTATAAATGTTTTATACTCATTTAATTTTTTTCTATTCTCACAGCCTTGGTGGAGGGCCAGATGATGCAAAAGAAATCATGAGGCATAGTTTTTTTTCTGGAGTAAACTGGCAAGATGTATACGACAAAAAGGTAAGATGTCTCTAAGGTTCTCTACACCTCAGAAATTTACCTCAATAAACTTTAATGATATTTTCTGTTTTGCTTTGGAATTGAAGTTATGTTGAAAAAATTTACAGAAAAAAGTTTTAATAGTTTGCAAACATATCTATGATTTTATTTAAATTGTTACTTGTAAAATATTATTTCCCATAGAATAGTTAGTACCACTTGTTTCCTGACTTTTATTGTATAGTGTGTTTTTCTTGTTGGCTTTTGTTCATTTTGTTAGACTGTGTCACAGTTAGTTCAGCCTGTTTCTGGAGTTTGCTGTGCATGCTTGGGCCAGCTTCGGGCATAATGGCTGCCTACCATGGGGCCCAGCACTGAGCTCCAGATACCCCTAATACATATGCCTGCCTTTACCAGTTTGTACTCTACTTTGCCTTTGGACATTCTTCATACAAATACTGATTTTGATTTTTAAATGCTTGCATAACTTTTTATGTGTGCATATATATGGGGGGCAGGAATTGAAGTTGGATATATTCTACCATCTCTTTCTCTGAACCTGGAGCTCACAGATCAGGGTGGCCCGCTTGGACAGTGAGCTCCAGGGCTCTGCTTCTCTCTGTCTCTCAGCTGTGAGGAATCGCTGGGTGCTACCACATGCAGCTTTTTACATAGGTAATGGAAATCTGAACTCATATTCTCATGTTTATGAGCCCAGTACTTTACCTAATGAGATAGCTCTCCTGCCCTTTATATAAAATTATAATGTGAAAATTTGATGAAATACAGTAATTTATTTAGAAATTTTATCTAGTTATTTTGTCTAATCTAGCCATTTTAGATTTCCTTATTTTTATCTGAAATATCATTTGTTTTGTGCCAGATATTTTTCTCTTTGAGCCCCTTTGGAGGATCACAGTATAAATGACATGGGAGATGACTGGTATTTCATTTTTATATAATGTTGTGGGCAGTGGGAAATATGATTTTTCTTTCCATTCCTCTAACTAAGCACTTAAAATAATTGTGCATTTAAACACTTTGTACAAAGTTCCACTTCCACCCAGCTCACATACTCAGAATTTATCACACATGAAGCACTGTGGTGTGTGCTACGTCCTTCACGGCCTCGGAGACTCGGGGGCATTCTGCAATGTTGTAAGAAGTCATTGCATCCACTTTATAGCCGGAGACTCGGGGGCATTCTGCAATGCTGTCAGAGATAATTCCTCGGAGACTCGGGGGCATTCTGCAATGCTGTCAGAGATAATTCCTCGGAGATTCGGGGGCATTCTGCAATGCTGTCAGAGATCATTGCATCCACTTTGTAGCACTAGTGATGGTCCTCATGAGATATATGTGTACCTAAGAAGGCTTCTGCAAGCTATGCTCTGACTTTATCATGACTCACCATCACAAAAGAACTAGAAGTGGTCATGGTCAGGGACTCTCTTTGACTTAAAATACCATAAAGTGCAACTTAATGTCATCCCTCAAACATAACCTGCCCATGAAGTGTTCTTTCATAAGAACACGAGGGTAGGGTGTGTGGTTCAATGGCATGGCTCTTGCTTGGCATGTGTGGGTGCCTGCATTTCATCCCTTGCACCACACATTCAAAATAAATACAAATACATAGAACTAGAAATAGGAATGGAAACATTTCTTTTAAAGACAATGATACGGATGCATTGTGGCACTACTAACCTATAAAAGGAACTTGTCAGTCCTGTGACGAAACATTTGTATAGAGCACTGCTTTCTTTAGCGTTTAGATGGTCACATGAAATATCTGTTGGTATCTGCAGAAAGCTCTAGAACCAAGCAGTCCATGAAGAAATGTTTTGCCTGTCTCCTGGACTACATATGACCATAGTAAAGATGATCCTACAGTTAAGATAACCAGACATCCAACTTTGAGGATAGAAATTGGGCAAAGATAGAGGCAGCCAAAATGGAACTTCATGAAATTTCTGTAAAGAAACTATTTTATAAGTGTAAAGCTTGTTATAAGAAATCCAATCACAAAATGTCATTTTCTATGCACAGTAGAATTACAATGGACTCATAACTTCTGTGAATGTCCTACTTTTCTGGTAAAGAGCTGGTATTTTCAAACAGCCTTACGTAGTCGGGAATGACCTTACCACAGCGCCCTTTGATGTGATATCTGGGTTCAGATAGCACAAATAAGTAAAACCCTAACTCTCAGATCTTCTGGTAACAGTAGCAGTTTTAACAAAGTTAGTAAGAAGTCTGGAATTTTGGAAATATGAATCATGAAATAAACTGTAAAATTGGAAAATTCGCAGGGTCTTTATATTTTTTAAATGTGTAACTTGGACTAGTGAGATGGCTCAGTGAGTAAAAGGCATTTGTCCCAAGGCCTGGGAACCTCATGCTATCCCCATGAAGCACATAGTGAAAGGGACGACCTACTCCTGAAAGTTGTCCTTTGACCTCCACATGTGAGCTATGCCACATGCAGACCCTTCTGCACATACACAAATAAATAAATGTAATAAAAATTAAAATGTGTAAATTACACACAACTAGGTATTTCATCTTCAATGTTGGCATTTTGTTACTTGCCAAGAAACTTTGTGTGTTTGTTATTTCATAAATTAGTCCTTAATTAATGCCTGCTTTCTAATTAATTTTTTTTCAGACAAGGTCTCACTGTGTATCCCTGGGTAACCTAGAACCGATTATGATAATCAGACTGGCCTTGAACTCGTAAAGATCTGCCTAACTCTTTTTCTAAATTTTTGTGGTAAAATAGAGATGACATATTTAGTATCTTTTAACCAGATGTAAACCATTCTCTGTAAAAGAAAAAAAGGAGAAAATTAGCTAATTGTAGAGGAACACAGAAACAAAGTTGGAAGAGCTGGTCCTCTCTCTGGACTCAGTCTTGCCCCCTTTTGTAGAAAAGAGACAAGCCATGTGAGTCCTAGAAGATTCTGATACTCTTAGGAGCCTAAGCTGGGGAGCATGTCTGGAAGGGCGTTTGCTAGTGTGACCTTGTGGATACACCCTTCCCCCTGTCTAAGACAGGGTCTTCCTATGTAGGCTGTCTTGCCTCAGACTCAATTTTCTTGCTCCTCAGCATCCTGGGTACTGGTTTACAGGTCTGCACTAGTAGACCAGACTCAGATTTTACTTTATCTATGTATTTTAATTTTTTAAGAATCATTTATTTTATGCTATGAGTTTATTGATTGCATATATATGTACTGTGTGTGAGAATGTGTATGTATGAGTGTGTGTGTGAGTGTGTGTGTGTGTGTTGTCTACAAAGGTTACAATGTTATATGCCATGTGGGTCGTGTGTGTGTGTGTGTGTGTGTGTGTGTGTGTTTTGTCTACAGAGGTTACAATGTTATATGCCATGTGGGTCATGTGTGTATGTGTGTGTTGTCTACAGAGGTTACAATGTTATATGCCATGTGGGTCCTGGAGCCTGGGAACTGAACTTCAGTCCTCTCTAAGAACAGCTTCAGATTTTAAAGAATTAAAATAATTTGGATTTTATTGAGGTTTCTCTATTTATGGGTTTGTGATCTTATTTACCTCACGTGTATCTGTGTATCTGTATTGGTGGTGGGCCTTGAACCCAAGGCCTTCTGTGCTCTGCCTCTGTGCTACATTTACTAGCCTCCTTTGATTATTCATCAACTACTTTGAGCTTACTTTACCTTTCTTCCCCTAGTTTCTTTTAAGTTGAAACAATAATTACTGTTGGGAGACATCTTTTGTTGTTGCTGTTCTTACTAACTCATCACTCAGTTAAGCCCAGAGTTTTTCTCTAGGGCAGTGGTTCTTATGCTGAGGGTTGCCACCCCTTTGGGGTTGAGTGACTCTTTCATAGGGGTCACTTAAAACCATTGGAAAAGACAGATATTTACATTACAATTCAGAAACATAGCAAAATTTAAGTTACGAAGTAGCGATGAAATAATTTTGTGGTTGGGGTCAGCACTATCACAGAAATTATATTAAGGGCACCGTGTTTGTAAGGCCGCTAGGGCTGTTCAGCCTCTTCATTTGGTTTTAAAGTGCATTTTAATTTAAAATATTTTAAATATTTATATAATGTGGAGAAAAGAGAAAAAGAGCAACTAAATAATAGGGGGTGAGAAGTAACCAAATGGCTGTTTTGAATTTAAAATGTATTGAGCTTTTCTTTGCATCTTGGTTAATTTCTATTGTGGCTTTTTTTAATAATAAAGTTTTTTTAAATATAAAATGAAAAGTTTAAATTATCAGGGATGAGGGGAGGAGGAGAAGAAAACACAGATTCTGCTTTTCCTCTATAACATGTTTTTACCAAGATGAATCTATGGATATGGGACACATGTTCTGTGAAGATGGCAGATGGCGCGGTTCATGTCGTCAGCGTCCTTCTGTGTACTATCAGTTCCTGACAAGCAGTTGTTGAAATCTTCAGCCACGATTGTAAACATCTTTTTAATTTTGCATTTCTTTTTTGGTTTTGTTTATTTTTTAATTTTGTTCAGTGATCCTACTCAAACTCAGTGCTTTGTACATGCAAGGCTCTGTAACTGAAGTGCCTTCCAGCCCCCAGTCTGTATTTTGAACTGTTGGCTATATGTATACTTAAATTTAAGATTGTTCTATCTTGGTGAATTTGCCCCTTAACTCATAGGTTATTTATTGGTTTTCTTTTATTAAGTATACACTGTGTGTGTGTGTCTGTGTGTGTCTGTGTGTGTGCCTGTGTGTGTGTGTGTAGTCTTTTCTCATCATTTTACTTTTAACTATTTAAATTATAAATAAGTAGATTCTGTTTTGGCATGTAGTTTATTCTTTTTTTCTTATTCACTGGATAGCATGAGACTTAATGAAATATGATATATAGCCATCTTAGTTTAATTTATTTATTGACATAGTTATCTGTCTGATTTTTAGATTGTCTTTTTTGCCTTTCTCTTTGCCTACCTCTTTTGTGACTTGTTCAGTGTTTCTGGTTCCATCCTTCCTCTGTTGTAATCTTACTAGCCGTGTCTGTTGTTCTCCTGGAAGTCATGTGTAGAACCTGCAGTGTCTGCTCTCAGCTGGAGTTACATCACATAGAGCAGCAGACTTTTCCTACTTTTGCCATTTTTATGCTGCCATTTTCTAAGAGTTTTTTCTTTGATACAATAAATATGACAGTATATGGTAAGTATACTTTTTGCTTATAGATAACTGTTGTGATCTTTGCAGTTCTAGGGATTAAACTCGGGCTGCATGCTTGCTAGGTAAGCTCTTCATCACAGGGCTGCACCACTAACCTCTCAACAGTTCGGTCTAAATGTGCTTAAAAATGCTGTAAACTCACTCATCTCAGATCTATGCATCTACCTGCTGGTATGTTTCCTGTGCATTTCTCTTTAGTCAACACTCTAAGGCTTACTTTGGCTCTACACTTCTGGCACTGACCTTTCTTGCTTTGCAAACATTCATATAAAGGAAGATTAAAGGAAATATAATACTGAACATAATGGAAATATGACATTTAAGAAAGGGAAGAGGAAAAAGGATAAAGCAGTAATACATGGCATGCCTGACCCGAGAGGCAAAGAGACTGGATGTCACAGTGGAGGTGCCTGCTAATGCAGTGCGTGCTCTCAGCAGTGTTACTATTGTGTTTGGTGTAAGGAAATATGGCATGTAGTACGAGGACCTTTTTAAGTGTTCTTGGTATAGCAGTAGGGAGAAGATTCTAGGAAAGAGTCCAGTTACAAGTCTGCTTCAGTGATCTATGCTAACTTTAAGGGGCCTCAGAATAGAATGAAGGCACCAAGGAAGCAAAAGGAAGTGTGGAGTGAGTCAGTCAGTCAGTCTGTCTGTCTATTTATCTACCTATCCATTTATCCATCCATCCATCCATCCATCCATCCATCCATCCATCCATCCATCCATCCATCTACCTATCTACCTACCTACCTACCGATAACCTAAAGAAATAGGCACTGGTTTTAGTCTAAAAGTACAAAGAGAAAGACAGTAGAGGACTTATTTTCATTTTAATTCAAGAAATTGTCTAAGGAACCAGTATTTGAGTGAGAGCAAGAAAGAATGCAAATGTCTGGAGTCAGAGGGTAGAACTGGACGATGACTTCCTCTCCAGGAAGAAAGGATGGTAAAGTGGGTGGGAAATGCAAGTTTGGAGTGTAGTACAAGAATATAGATGAGTGGTTCTAAAAACTGGGAAACATGCATGGTCAGGAGTAGAGTTTGATTTGAGAACATATAATTGCCAACATCTACCAAACTCTTCGGTGAAATGTCATACAAATGTTATAGTGGAACTTCTCATTCTGAGTCAGGCAGGGACATTCTGCCACCCCATTAGAATTTTCACTTGAAGAGTTGAGGGATTGATAGCAGTTGTACAGATGTTACTGGCTATGATTGGTTCCAGGTAACATAGAAATGAAAGGCTAAAGATAGGTCTCTAGGTACTGTCAAGTTGGTGTTTTTCTTATCACACTTAAATGATGTCTCATTTTAAAACATTCTTCAAAGAAAGATGCATTCTGAATGTGTACTAGACATTCTGATGGCTAATATCACAATTGTTGCTGCCTTTTAATCATGAGGCATTTTATATAGGATATAAAAGACCCAGACAGTTACCAAAATTAACATTTAACTCATTTCATGAGTTAAATAGCTTAAGCTTTAAGAAATGCCTCTCTCTCTCCCCACACATGTATGTGTGTATATGAGTGTGTGTGTGTGTGTGTGTGTGTGTATTTATAAGAAACTCCACCTAAAACAAAATCTGGGGAAAAAATCCTAGCGAATAGAAGAATTTAGTGACCAGGTGTTAGAGCAGCACCAAAGGATGCGTGCAGTGGCTCTCAGTAGATGTTAAATGTGACAAGTGACGTGTGTCAAATAGAAATGCCAGGAGTGCAGTCTTTAGTGAAAACACAGTTTGCACTAAATTAGAGCATCTTTATGGGAAGACACACTTAAAATACCAAAAGCACCAATAGACGTGCATTTATTTAACACACATAAAAACATCCTGTTTCATTATTTAAAAGGCTCAGCTTCACTTTGATTTTCTTGGTTGACTATTTTATAGTTCAATGATTTCTGCTATATTTTTTTGTTTTCTTCTTTCTTTGATTTTTAACTTGTGTGCAATGCCTACTTTGGTGGTTCTAGTTTATGACATATAAATATTTATGGTGTATAAATATGATATAGACCTTGATTCCTTTGATATGCTTTGCATAGGATTGAGGTCAGATAATGTAAACTTCAATTAAATTATATGGTTCCAGAAATTTCAAATTTCTATTCTATGTCAAGAATGCATTGAAAACATTGATGTAATAGAACCTTGTATATAACATAGTTAAACAGTATATGACATAGTTGGATTCATTTTATGTATACATTTTACATTTTCCTGCTATTTCCAGTATATATATATATATATATATATATATATATATATATATATATATATATATATATATGTATATATGTATGTATGTATATATGTATATATACACACATACATATACACACAAAACATAGTGAGTTTTTAAAATGAAAAACAGGGATAAAATAAACCAAAATTCCACATAGGATTAGCTACTATATCATATTTATTTAAAGAGATAAATATATAGTATCAGATTACTGAATCTAAGGGAACTAAACATTATTTTGCAAATGTCTATGTCCTGGTACTTTCGTTCTTCTACACTAACACATAGTAATTGAGATTGGCCCAGGCTGTAAGGCAGCGAAGACAACTATAGTCACAGCCTGTCACAGGAAGAGCCAGCTAGTACTCTGTTTCTTAAACACCTCAGCCTTAAAGTAGAAAACAAACAAAAATATTAAATGTAAGGTCATGAAGTGACTTGTCTGCTAAAGGAAGTCTGGGGAGACTTACTTTCAAAGGTCTTAGTACAGCGTTCATGTTGCAGTCCCAGCCCCGCCTGATAGAAATACGGGTTGTGATTTACTCTTAGAAATTTAAGAAAATTATCTTTCTGTATTCCTCTGCTAATACTGTAAAAAAACATAAATGTTTCACTTTAGACAGATAGTGAATATTAGTGTATGAGTTGATGAAAGGGCAATGTGGAAAGAATATAGGGAATTGTGATTTTCCCACTATGAAATGCACTTGAGTTTGCACAAGTAGATCTAACTCTAAACATGCCTTTTCAGTCAACTAAAGTTAATGTCTTGAACAGGTTAGCTCATTATCGCAATAGCAAAACAATCAAGATAATTGACACAAAAAGAGGGCAGGGTTATTTGACATACCATTTTAGAAGTTTTTACATATGACTGGCTGATCCCATTCTATTGAGCTTGTACTGTAACAGATGGCACAGCATGGTGGGAAGCTCATGGTCGAACAAGCTGCTCACTTATAGCAGCAAAGAAGGAGAGATAGAAGGAAGAAAACTTAGTTTCATGGTCACCTTCAAGATCACAATCTTCAGTGATCTCAGACAAAGCTAGGCGTATCTCTTAAAAGTAATCAAATTTCTGAAATCAAGGAATTTATCATACAACTTCTATGGACATCCTACAGTTACACTGTAGAAGCCCAGAATCTTGATTGACTGTTTCCATCATTTAGGACATTTTCTAAAATCACAATCATTTACAAAGAAAGTTTTGTTTGAAGTATAATGCATTTGTTAGGAAAATCTATCAAGTTTACGCTTAATAACACGGTTGGTATTTATTGCATTAGCACATAAAGGCTAACAAGTTTATAGTTAGGTGTTCCCCATTTGCTAGTATTTACATCTTTGTGGGGGGGTGGGGGGGGCTATACTGTTACACCTGATACAGGAATGCCTTAAAAGAAGTGTGTCTCAAGAAAAATAAAGATGGTGTGATAATATTGGCTAAAGACAATTTTTTTCATTTTTTAAAAATTTAATTACTCACTTTACATACCAACATCAGCTCCCTGTCCTCCCAATACCCATCACACAGATCCTCCCAATTCGCCCTTCTTACTTTTTTATTAATTATTTTATTTAGTTGTATTCTAAATGTTGCTACCCTTCCTGGTCTCCCCTCCAAGAGTTCTTCCCCTGATCCCCCTTCCCTGGGACATCAAGGTTCTGCAGGATAAACCACATCCTTTCCCACTGAGACCAGACAGGTAATCCTCCACTACACCTGTAGCGAGTGGACAAACCAGCCCATGTATGCTCTTCTGTTGGTAGCTTAGCCTCTAGGAACTCAGGGGTCTGGGTTAGTTGATACTGTTGTTCAAGTTGATAGGATATGGGGTGGCAATTGCTGCCAGTCCTTTCAGTCCTTCCCCTAACTCTTCCATAGGAGTTCCGACCTCAGTCCAGTGGTTGGCTGTAAGTATCTGCATCTGTCTCAGTCAGCTGCTGGTAGAACCTCTCAGAGGACAGCCATGCCAGGCTCTTATCTGCAGGCACAACAGTAATAGTGGGGGGGTTGGTACCTGCACATGGGATCGACCATACGTGGAGCTGGTCCCTGGATGACCCTTCTTTCTGTCTCTGCTCTGTTTTTGTCCTTGCATTTTCTATAGGCAGGAGCAGTTCTGGATCAAGAATTTTGAAGATGGGTGGGTGGCCCCATGCCTCAAATGGGGCCCATGTCTGTCTACTGGAGGTGGTTTCCACAGGTTCCATCTCCCCACTGTTGAGCAGTTTGGCCAAGGTCATCCCTGTTGGGTCCTGGGAGCCTTCCACATCCCTGGTATCTGGGACTTTCCAGAGTGCTGCCCCCCCCCCCACACACACACACTGCTGCATATTTCCATCCTCCTGGCCATCCAAGCCTCTTCCCTATCTCTCTGCATACCTGGTTCCCCTTTCCCTCCCCTCCCCTCTCCCACCCAGGTCCCTCCATCCTTTAGCAAGAACAGGTCCTCTGTTCTTTCTTCTAAGTAGGATTGCAGTATCCACACTTGGGCCTTCCTTTCTGTCAAGCTTCACATGGTCTATGAGTTGTGTCACAGGTATTCTGAAATTATAGCTAGTATCCACTTATCAGTGAGTATATATTACTTCACTCCGGGTGATATTTTCTGGTTCTTCTATTTGTAAAGGCAAAATCATGTAGTAGTAGTAGTGTATTAGGGTCACCATAACAAGAGGCCACAGAATAGGGGAGAGAGAGAGAGAGAGAGAGAGAGGGAAGAAGGAAGGGAGGGAGGGAGAGAGAGAGATTGTCAGTGTTGGAAGTCCAAGATTAAGGCTTAGTTCTTTGGTATCTTTCTTTGGCCCACAGTTGATCCTCTATCCCTAAGTTTTATAAAGTCTTTCTTTTAGTTCATGTATTTCCTTGTTTATCTGTCTCTCTTTTTATATACTTTTTTATCTGTATCTCTTTTTATACTCGGGAGTAGGTGAAAGCTAATTCAATGTTGTTAACTCTTTGAAAGCTCTATTTAAATATAGTCAAAATATGAGGCAGTAGGGATAAGATCCCCAACATATAAGTGTAGAGGAAGAATAAAATTTATTTCTTAATAATAAAGAATTAAAATTTATTCCACTGACTTTTAACATAATTTAAAATACTGGACATTTGTAATAAACTCCAGAGACTTAGCTTTACTGATGATTACTGTGGGAGTATATCTGATGAAATATTGTAGCAAAATTTTATAAGTCCAGTCTTCCCCATGTACATAATGGGAAGCTTGTTTCTCCCCAGATGTTTATAGTTCACTGTGTTTTTCCTGCTCTCATGGTGAGGTGGTGTGCCGCGCCTCTTACTGTGAATGTCTTGACTTTGATTTTGACCAATACTGTGTAAAACTACTTATTTATTTTTATTTCTTTAAGATAGATAGGGTGTCTCTGTGTAGCCAAGAATGGCCTAGAACTTGCTTTGTAGCTCAAACTAGCCTTAGGCTTACAGTCCTCCTCCTCCTGTCTCCTGATGCTGGGATTACAGGGATGCACCACCATTGTTTTGTTTGCTTTTGCTGTGCTTGAGAACAGATCCCATTTTCCAACTTTTAAAAATAGAATCTGTCTGGAGAATAAACATTTTAACATAGATGTAGTGACAGTGAGAAGGGGGAAAACATATTTCTATTAATCCAAGAATCCAAGTGTGTTTCTTTCTGTTAGATTTTGGCAAAACATGCCAATGTCTTCATCCTGTTTGTTATTTTCTTATCCCTGTAAAACTCATATTCTGTTCTGATGAGAATCACAAGTCCTGGGACTGAGCATCTTTGTATTCAAAAGGAAACCCATGTGTCTGTCTTCTGCACTTTGGAGTCCAAGCTCTGACAAGTGAGAACCCTTTCGTTGCCCTACTCACTCAAGACCAGTACGAGGCTTCCCTCCCACCCTTTTCCTGCTTTGAGTCACTCGAATCAGTCCAGCCCTCAGCCCTAGCATAATTACTTCAGACCTTCTTCAGGACACATCCCCTTGTGAAGGAGGGAGTGAAAGCTGTGGATGCAGTTTTTCACAAACCTCAAGGATTGCTAAGAATTCTGATTCTAAGGTAAGGGCAGGCATCAGTGCTTGTTCAACAAAACAGAACAGTAGATTGTTGTTGTTGTTTTGTTGTTTTGTTTTTCTACAATAAAGTACAGTGTGGTCTGTGGTTAGAGAACAAGTGTTTTAAGTTGCCTTTAGCTTTTCTTTGTTTATTTTTCTGAAGTGCCACTGGGCCAAAGAGGATTTGTGATCCTCCTGTATCAGCCTTCTGAGTGCTGAAATCAGATCACAGGAGGGCTTCGCCAAGCCCAGATAAGTTATATCTTTAATATTAACCATTGAACCAAGAAGCAGGAAAGAGGGAGAAGAAAACAAGCAAGATTAGATTGTTGCTGCCCTGGGATGAAGCACATTCTAGCCTGGTACCCAGCCTGTGACGGCCCCTCTACACCTGCTGTCATCTAATGTTTAGACAGAAAGCCATGCACTGTGTCTGCCTTACACGGGGACTCACCTTCTAGTCATCGGTACCATTCATTTCACTATTTGCTTGCTAATTATATCTTAAAGGTAAGTTTTCTTGAGTTGAAATCCATTGACAATATTCTTTTCTTCTTATAGCTTGTACCTCCTTTTAAGCCTCAAGTAACATCTGAAACAGACACCAGATATTTTGATGAAGAATTTACAGCTCAGACTATTACAATAACACCACCTGAGAAGTGTAAGTAAACGTACGGCAGCTGATGCCACGCTGAAGGAGTTGGACTCAGTCTTCCCCAGTCACTGGCTGCATCACAGACGAGAGCCGTCCGGGATGCTTATTCCATTTCTATAAGAAGTTGCAGTGCCCCATGAGGGCAGAGCAGAGCAGCAGGAACAGACTTCTGGGTAGAACAGTTGAGACCACATCCCAGCCTTGCTGCTTCCCCACGGCTGTCTTAGCAGCTCTGTGCTGCCTGTGGCCATGTCTCAAGTTGGAGCTTTCCCTAGCCCAGACCCGAGTTCCTGCTCCTCACAGCTTCAGAGCCTCACCAGCTCTGCCTCCTCCTTACGTAGTCATTTAACTTTCCTTTTAAAGTAGCTTTTCCTTAAATAGTAGTATCTTTAAAGGCAACTGAGCTTGCTATTAGTTTTTATGTATATACTTTCCATTAAGAATGCACTGGGCTGTGTGTTCACACACCATCTCATGTCATTTCACATACACTAATTTATGCCTCATACTCCAAGAGATGCCATACATAAGTAGGTTTTGGTGAAGGAGGATAGGGTACAATTTTGAGATATTTGGAAAACTAAAAGAATCCAGGTATGGGTGTGTACTAATCTTTCTTCCTTTCTTTTTCCTTGTTTTAACATTTTCTGTACTATTGGTTGATACTGCTTATCTACAGTGAATGTATGTGAGACAGAAAAAGAAAATGAAATGCTATCCCTGTAGTGGTCATGGTTACATAATTTTTATTGTTGAAACATAAACTAGGACTCATCTGGAGTCAGTGGCCCTGCATCTGAGAGAGTGAATGCTCCCAGGGGAAATGTCTGTGTGCATGTGTGCAATTCTGGCTCTCTTATGCCTTTACATTGACAAGAAGTGCTTAACTTTTATAAGTAAAGATGTTGAAGCCCAGTATCACACACAGCTAGAGCAGGGGTCACCAGCACAGCTGGGACACCAACCAGGTTCTAAGATGCCTAAATGCTAAGCAGAGCTACATATGTTATTGGTAGACTTTTAGTATCACTAAGAAGTTAGAGACTGTTAAAACTCCTGTGGAGTTGTGGGTAAGTAGTTAAGGGTTATCTGAGTAAAAACTATGGGCATAGGCCTTGGCCTCTGGTCTCAGCATGGGATATAACAATATAATTGTTCAAAATACTGGGAAACACCAGTGAGTAGCTGTACTGACCAAGAGAAGTGCCTACCCTGAATTCTTGCTGGGCTCTGCCATTTGGATCAAAGGCTGGTTGCATGCAGACCATCCTTCCCCGGGGTACAGCTGTCCTGTCCAGTGGTTTCCTTTTTTAGTATATATCCACGTTCTCACCCAGAGAACCACCTTTGATGTCATAGTCCAAGGAATAGTGCAGTCAGAGCACACTCCATTCTACTGTGACACTTCTGTATTGAGGATACCTTTACTTGATATTTTTTCATCAGTTAACATGATATTACTGAAAGGATCTCATGATGTAATGACTCTTTGTCCCAGTCCCTGATAGATACTGTCTAGACAAGTATTTATTAAATGAGTGAACATAAAAGGTGAGCAGAGCCTGGGAGGGTTTGGGTCAGCAGGAGGCCCTGCTCTTAGCACAGAACAGATGTCCTTGGGTGTCAGGCCTGCCTGTTTGTGCCTTTCCTCCCATTGGCATCATAATATACTTTAGGCTAGGAAGGTCTTGGGATCTTTTTGGAAAATAGTTTGGAGGGACTCTCATTGGCCTAGCTTCTTCTGGGCTCACAGAATGCTTTATGCCTTAACCTCCTGAATTTAGAAATAACACATCTGGGCCTTCTCTCCCAGCTTGATTCATGACACACCCCTGTCCTCAGCATCAGCCTCTTTAATATGATTTCTTGAACACAAGTTTTGACATTTGAGCATTCTTCTTAGGAGAGCTGAATGCATGACTTTGGAAAAAAATAGAAATAGTTAGGGCTTAGGAACAAAGAGTCATGAGTAGATAGTTCACTTCAGAAAGGTAAAAGTGAAATCCTGACGTTCAAGATAGAAAAATACAAAAGCACAGACTGCAAGCCTAGAGGCTGCTTCATGCCTCATCTCTAGCAGTAACTGTTCTGAGACGAGGCCTCGCTGTGCCTGTCAGGGAGGCACAGAGACTCTAGGGTTATCTCTCAAGCCCATGCTTCTCTCGGATGGTCCTAAAAGCCTGCCTTTAAAGAACAGTTCCAGAGCACTCTAAGCTTGAGAGACCTGATTAACCGGTCCTCAGGACTGACATGAAAAGTGAGTTCTATATGAAAGTGAGCTCCAGTAGGAAAAGTCCGTCACTAAGTGGAGTGAGCGTGAAAGTCAGTAGCATAAACAGTTTGGAACTCTACTGAGTGTCAGCCAAGTGAAGTTAGAAGCTATTAGAAGCTCTCTTGTGGATATTTGGCTGCTGACTCAGGAGTCAAGGACCAGGAAAGACATCTTACCTTTTCCTGGCTTCATATTTGTGGCTCAGACTTATGGCAGCTGTCCTAAGGAGAATTTTATGTTTCTTTCTCAGTTCCTAAGACCTCTGAAGTGATACTAAAATGATGACTAGGAGATGCTTCATATATATTTAATTTCTTTCCTTACCTGCATTAATCAACACAAGTGGGCCAGGTTGTATAAGGCTTGGTGTCTTTGAAAAGATGACAGGCTCATTTCTGGAGTTACACAGTGGCTTTACAGCAAGCCTTAGGTTAGCATAATTTCCAAAGTAGGGACTATCAGCCTGTGGGAATCTGACTTCTGTGAACATCAGAAGTAGAGTATGACCTTGCTCGGCTGCTGGACAGTCCCTAGACAGTACAGTAGCAAGAGTCCTGACAGGGCATGCCACAGACTAGAATTAAGGAGGGTCTAGAGCTTGGGCTCCTCTCTCCTTGCTCAGGATCTCTTGGATGGAAAGGCAGCTGAAGGGCACCTAAGCCTCACTCTGTCCTGGAGGCTTTTGTTGAAGGGGAGAAGTCCCAGTAAATGCAGTTCATGGTTCTGAGGACCAAGGGAAGGGCTTTCGCTTTGGCAGTTCACAGATTCTAAGTTTTCCGTATGGGAAGAGAAAAGAGACAACAAACCGTTATTCTACTGAGAGTAGTTTTTTGTGCCTTAAAACCATTGTTACTCACAACTCAGGCATCAAGATTTGATTCCAGAGTCTACGGGATGCCATTTGTCAGTCATTGTCTTCCTAGTTGCCACCTTGATTTTATAAATCAAAAATTTTAAATGACTTTTTTTAAAGAATATATCAGTAGTTAAGAAAGAAAGCAAAATGTTCCATTTTCTACAAACAGCTGCAGCAATGTGCCAGATTGTCCTAACTGGTATTAATTAATTGAACAGATTTTACAATGTGTTGTCTCTCATTACATCCATCAATAGCCCTGTGCTTTCCTCTCACAGAAAAGGAAAATTTCTTTGAGAGAAAGCTGATCACTTTTGCTACTGTCTAATTACATTTGTTAAATGTTCTGAGAAAAGCAGGCACCCGGGGCTATGTGGATGTAGAGATTCAAACACAGAGCAGTAGTCTGTAATTTTTGGTCATGTAAATGTCCTTATATTCATGACTGCTGTCATTATGCCTGCATGGTCCAGAGGAGGACCAGCCTCACAGATACTGACTGGGTGCCGTTTCCTAGTTGCCTTCACTGCAGCCCCCACCAGGACAGCACAAGTACCCGGGGAGCTGCGGCCCTCAACTGGATGTAGTTAGAGAACAAGCCCCACTGTAACCACCCTGAGGGGGTGGGCAGCTTTGAGGAAAGATAGGCCCATGTGGGCCTCATAACCAGACTATAGATTTCAGATTTGTTCCTGTTCAGAATTGTGGTGAGGGTTATTGAAGTGACGGGGGAGGCTGTCTTAATTCTCTGGAGACACTCACAAGTTCACCCTCTCTCTCCAAGGCAGGATCAAAACTTGTGATGTAAAGCCCTTCTAAGCCTGGGACAAGGTCTGGTTACAGCCAGGAGCCTGAGCAGTACCTGTCCTCTCTCTGCGGTAGGAAAAGCACACGGCTTTCTTACGCATAGGTTCTGGGCGTGCTGCAGGTTTGCTGCGCAGAAACACTCAGAGAAACAAAGCTCTTAGTAGGGAAAGGGTCTTTGAGAGGTGATTGACACATGTCAGAACTGGAACATTGCTACTTCAACTGACCTTTCTATAGAGATTTTATGCTGTGAGATTCAATGGCGGATACCTCAAACACACTCCAGCTAAAGAATTTGATCTAGAAGATGTATGCCATTGGCTTAGTTCTGAACCCATATTTTCTCAGGAGGCTGAGCTTTCTGCCTGCCCCAGCATGACCTAGGATTGCTGCTCAGCTGCTGGCAAGGCAGCTGTCTCTGCAGAGGGGAATTTGTGTAGTGTCCTACGCAAACTATGTGTGGAGTGTTTCTATCTACTGCACCAGTAGTTTTTGATGCATTTGACCTGAACAAGCTAGGTAAGGCCAGTTCAGCCTCGCTTCTGAGGTCCCTGTGCATTAAGAAGAGAATATGGAAAAGAGTTTAAAAAAATCATTTTTCAGATGAAGGCAAAGCCTTTTATTGGATACATGTAGTTTCTGTTCATGAAAGTAATGCTCCCAACAGAACCTGGAAAACAAAAAGAATGGGACTACCTCACTTAATGGATTTAAGGAAATAGAAATATTTTGCTTGAAAAAAAAAGGTTATAAGGCTAGATTGAGATGATGGCTCAGTAATTAAGAACAGCTGCTGCTCTTAGAGGGACCTTGGTTCAGTTCCTAGTGCCACACTGTGGGGCTCATAACGTGTAACTCCAGTTCCAGGGTGCTTTACTTTGTTTATATTGCTGTGATTAAAAAAAAAAAAAACATGATGAGAAGTAACTTGGAGAGAATTTATTTGGTTTACAATATCCTGATCACAGTCCATCATCAAAGGAAATTTGGAGCTTAAGGCAGGAACCTGGAGGCAGGAGCTGCTGTAGAGGGCAGGAGCTGCTGTAGAGGGCATGCTTACTGGGCAGCTCCCAACAGCGTGCTCAGCTTGCCTTCTTATATAACCCAGGACGTGTATGTATCAAGGGGTGACCCAGAGTGTGGTGGACCTTCTCATAGCAATCATTAATCTAGAAAATACCCCTGAAGACTTGCCTACAGTGCAACCTGAGAGAGGTATTTTCTCAATTGGACGCCCCTCTTCCCAAATGACTGTAGCTTATATCAAGTCTATAAGTGTACTGTGTAACCAGCACCCAGGGCATCTGAGGCCTCCTCCAGGCTCTGAGGGCACTTGTACTCCTGGGCTTTCCATAAACACAGGCCCACCCTCACATACACACAGATAAAAAAATAAAACAAATCATGTTGTAGTAGCTTGTACTGACTAGTGTATCCTGCTTACAGGAGGGTGTGCAGCGGGCTGTGTAGATGAGCAGGAGTGTCTTAGATAGAGCTTTCTAGTACTTGGCCACACCCTTAGGGAGGAAGGGGCTTGGTTCATTGTGGCCCTTCACATACAGGAAAGAGATAAGAGAGGGCATTCATACATGCTGTCCTGCCCCCACAGCTTGCAAATTCTTTCTTGTTTTCCTGATGAACCAGGACTTGAAATCTACCTGCTGGTTTTTCATGTTTTTTCTATTTTCTATTTCTATTTTCTATTTCTATTTTCTTTTTTACTGTAAGGAAATAGAGAATAGTGAGTTAATCAATAGTAAATACTAATGTTGCTTAAGAGGATGAGTTTGCAGTCACACCTAGGTCACCAGGGTGAAAACTGCAGGCACTCTGGAGACCGATGGCGTCTGTAGGATTCAGTGACTTAGACCCCACGGCGTCTGTAGGATTCAGTGACTTAGACCCCACGGCGTCTGTAGGATTCAGTGACTTAGACCCCACGGCGTCTGTAGGATTCAGTGACTTAGAATTCAGAACTTTATGCTTTCCTGAAATGCAAGATTCTTGAAAGTAGTATTTTTTTTCAGTAACATTTTTCCTAAAGTATTGAATCTTGAAATTTTGCTTTCTTAGAGATGATTTTATAATATTCTTTATTTGTAGACCATGTGTATATAAAGATCACAGTTTTTTAAACTCAGTTTTGCTGCAAAGTTGACGAGACATACTGTCTCTGAGTGTGTAGGCATAGCAACAGTAGAAACATAAATGACAGCGCTGTTTGCCGCCCACAGATGACGACGATGGCATGGATGGCATGGACAACGAGCGGCGGCCACACTTTCCTCAGTTCTCCTACTCAGCAAGTGGACGGGAATAAGTCCCTTTCAGTCTCTACACTGTCATCTTAGACTCGGCCACCGAGAATGATCCTGGACATCTCCACCAGTCCTCGCTCTTACAGTTAGCAGGGCACCTTCTGACATCCCTGACCAGCCAGGGTCTTCACCCTCACCACCTCTCACCACATGAAACCATATACACAGACACTCCAGTTTTGTTTTTGCATGAAATTGTATCTCAGTCCAAGGTCCCATGCTGTTGCTGCTACTGTCTTACTATCATAGCAACCTTCAGAAGGAATTCTACAATCTTTGGGAGTCATGAGCCCATCGTTCATTTGTGCATCAAGTGTCATCTGCTTTTGGTTTTTGGTTTTCCCTAGCAGTGAAGGCTGAATGAGACACACTGATTCTAGGTACATTTTTAACTTTCTAGGAGATAAATCAAGAACTAATTAGACTAAGAAGATTTAGTTTATATTTCTGAACAAGCAGTTGTTGAAGGGTGGTGGTGTGTGTATGTAAGAGTTTAGCAACGCATGTCTGACCAGCACATGAAGTGTGTATCACTGACATTTGGCTGGAAATCCTTAGGAAACATTGAGAGGACTGAAGGGCCAATGAGATACACATGTTTCTTAATTCCTGCTGGCTATTGTGGAAGAAGCCCAGATTTCAAGAGCAAATGGACATTGTTTCAACCAAGTCCTGAAGGTGCAGAGTCACCGAGAGTCTTAGGACCTACTTTGTACCAGAGAGTATTTCCCCTGGGCTTGGCAACCTTTTCCCTTTCTTGATATTTATCACCTCTGATGGCTGAAGAATGTAGACAGTATAATGATCCTGCTGTCGCCAAATCTATACACCAAGGTGAACAGGTGTTTGCCTTACCAGTTCTGAAGTTTTTACTTTCAGTTATAGGTAAATTAGCTTTTTCTCAGATGTTAAAACTTTGAATGTCCTTTATGGTTTTGTTTATATTACAGTAGTATTTATTTTTTAGTGATAAGAATTGTGTTGTCATGTTAGCAAGCGCAGCTCCAATTCACAGGTCATTGCCTGCGTTTTCTTTTGACCCATATGCAAGGAATGTACACACCTATTAGAATCATGCACTTTTTCTCCTATGTTAAAAATAATGGTAAGGCTCTGGGACTGTATCTGTTGGTTAGAATCTGGTTAGAATCTTTGGGAGAAGAGATGCTGTAATTTAACCCCTTGGAGCTGAAATGAGAAAATCCCCAACACCAGTGCCAAGGGCGTGGTGGGGCAAATGGATGTTGATGGTGGTTCATGTGAGTGGGTGTGAGAGGATAGCCTGGCATAAAGTAATGGAGAAAGCTGAGACCCAGTGATGAGAAGTGAACTCTGCTCGGCAAAATGAACACATCACAAACATTCCCACAGTAGGAAGTAAAGGATAAGACGCTGATGTGTTTCTTCTTATCAAGGTACATTCATTACTGAATCAAGCCATCAGGGAAAACAACAAAACAAACACCTCTAGCTTTTATTTTTCTGTACATACTCATGTCTCCCAACCCAAACATTTCTCACTGAGAGGGGACATGTATGCAAACCTCATTTTTCTCCTTCATTAATGATGATCTTCAGATTAAACCCTTTGGTGCTAGGAGCTGACACTTTCCAAAGCAGACTATGAAGTCCAAGGATCAAAGCCTATCTTGCAGCAAGCAAGAGGGAACTGCTCCAAGGAGTGATCGTGGAACTGGATTCCAGTTACTACCTGACAGCTCCCAAATGGAAGACTACAGTGTGACAGTGTTACTGCATTGTCTTTTGAGTAGGAGGTCGTGTTCTCATGCAGGTGTCTTGGCCTCTAGGCTCAGACTTAGGGAAGCAGAGCCGCTGCTGGCAGTGGCTGGCCGCTGGGACTGCTGGGTGTTAAGGGCCTTTTCCTGAGGCAGCTAAGACAGACGTAGACTTTGTCCTAAGTTTTCATGTTTCTACCTGGGTGAGTTTACCCTTAGTAGGAAGTAGGAAGTTAAACAGATGTACATTCTTATATCTGCAGCCTTCTTTCTTCCACCATAGAAGTATGTTGAATGTTTCACATCGACAAGAAAGTAGATTAGAGGGTATGTCCTTTAAGTTTCTTTGCATCCATTCTGTAAGAAAGAAGTAGGAGAGGAAGAAAAGCAAGCTGAGCCTGGCTGATGTGCAGAGCATTTACTCCCTCCGGGAGCACACTGTACACTAAGCACACAGCTGCTTTTGTTTGTCTCTCCTTCCAAGTCTTAGGGTAATTTCATGACCTTGGCCAAGGATACTTTGTGAAGATTAATGAGGGGACATTGACAATGCCTCAGGCTGGCCACTCCTCACACCTGGCCCTTGGTCCACAGCCATTCAAGGGTTACTCATCCCATCCTTGACTCCCTGAGTGTCACCGCAGGTGGGTTCAAGAATTCTTCCCTTACACCCTCCACCAGATGTCAGTGAACCGGCGGAGGTAGATCAGAGGTGTGGAGAGGGGACTCTAAAATCTTATGTCGCCTAGACCTACGGCTTAGGGTTCTGGCAGTTGAAATGGCCTGAAACCTGGCATCGTCATGTCCGGATGCAGCTCTAGCTTTGTGAGTCCAGCTCCTACCAACTCCACCTTGACCCCTTGTCTCCACGCAGGGCTGTCTGGGAGGAAACTGGCCACTTCTACTCAGACTGCTGCCAGCGTTCACACAGCTTTGCTCTCTACACTCATGACCTAGATTATTCCAGTATTGTTTCCATTTCCCACCTGACCTCCAGCTTTTCAGAGCTGACTTCTTGCAGGGGCCACGTGCTTCTCTTTCCTCACTAACTGCAGGGTCTCCACCACACCTCAGTGTCCACACTTTGCTGCTACCGTCTGTACTGTCTACGTCACAGTCCCCTTAGCTTGCTCCTGGTAGTGCATTACAGGCAAGCATGAAATGTAAAGTATTTATTTAAATAAAAAGGAAACCTCTGAATTGGTCATCGAGTCACCTCCCTGTAGATTCGTAGTCTGACATATTCTGACTTTCTAGTTCTTCTGCTAGATCCATACAAGATCTGGTCATCTGGTTAAGGGTTTGAAGCACACACAGCTGTGAACCCGGATGCTATCCTCACTGTCACGGCTGGCCACACTACAGATGTTTGTGTCCTTACGTTTATGACCCACAGGGTGTGCAGTAACTACCAAGAACCTGATTTTTGTACACTGTCCACCCTCAGTATCTCACGCTCTCTGACAGGGACATTACTTCCTTCGTACAGACAGCTTAAATAAAGCCCTGTGTCAATCTGCTGCTTCTCTGTTTGTTGTTGTTGGATATGGCTCTGTAATTTCAGAAAACTAAATTTCCTTCTTTTCTGGAATAATGATTATAGCCCCAGCAGTTATTAACCAACCATGTATGAAGGTGTGATAGGAAAAGAGATAAACTCCTCTTACATAAAACACATACAGGGTGTTTTTACTTAACCAAAATTCCAATGGCATGCTTGTTCAAACCAGTAAAGGGCTAGGAGTGCAGTCACTGGCCACCAGCAGTAGATTTTAAGGCACGTCTACTAGGATGCCAGAGAAAGAGTAGGTTGCAGACCCTAAAGGTCTTAATAAGAAAGGGTGTGGGCCCAGACTTCTCAAGGAATGCAGCTTATCACTAATGTCTTCCTGATAACACACACACTGCTCTGCACACTTCAGGCAAGTGTATCTTTAACCCTTCATGTCAGTTTGACTTAGACTTGAGTAATTGATGGCTAGAATGTCTGATTACATTGTTTTGGACGCGGTGTCTTTCTGATTTTTACCTCATAAGCTACAATTGTAGAACTTGGCTTTGCTCTTGTGAGTTCAACCGAGAGAGGAATGACTTTTGGGACCAGTTAGTCAGGCATGCATGTATATTTCTCACAGCCAAATTTGGGGACATTCTTACATGTGCTGTCCTCAAAATCAACTGGGGTTGGCAGATCCACGAGGCTGAAATAAAGTGACCTCTACAACTCTCTAAAGGTGCTATTTTTAGAATATTGTATAATTTATTCCTGGTATACATAAAACAGAATTGAGGACAGTTAAAACCTGTGACAGCTTTATGTCTAGCACATTTGATGAAACCAGCAACTTCTGACTCAGAAGTTCTGCTGTTCTAGGCTTGCACCTTTGACACGCCCCAGAGATGAGGATGGCCCATGCACCGTCATGCTGCCACCACTCCATGGCCTAAGCTGCATGTTTGTGAGGGGCAGGCTGAGCATGTGGACACCAGGCCTCAGCTGAGAGCCCTGGGCTGCTGGCAGGGAGAGGTGAGGTCTCACATGCAGGCTTGCCCTTAGTGTTTCAGCCCTCCCTCAGACTTCATGACCATCTCAGCAGCCAGGCTGTATTTCCATCTGTCCCTTTGCTTTTGTTTTTGTTTTGTTTTGTTTTGTTTTGTTTTCATTTGTTTTGTGGTGCTGGGGAAGGAACCCAGGGCCTCACACATGCTGGGCAAATGCTCTGCCACTGAGCTACACCCCAGACCTTCCAGTGTCCGTTTGTATTCCTTTGAAGCATTTGAGGGCTTGACTGTATAGTAGAAATACTATTTTAGACTAAGAATATGATCTGTGTACAGATATTTGATATACTGTTAAGTAAATTTTCTAATTTCACATACATTTGTTTTTAGGCTCCTCTCAAATACTGCTATTGAAGACAAAAATATGACACCATCGAGCCAAAGATGCCTTTTGGGGGGGAGGGGGAGGGGTTTGCTTTGTGTTGTTCAGAGAATGGGAAGAATAATGCAGAGTGCTTCCTGAGTGCACACAGTTCAATGGGAAACGCTGGATGCTGGCTAAAGGTAGACATGGGCATGAGGGGGAAGAGACGGTGACGGCAGGAGGAGAGGTGGTCTTCAGTACACCTTGGCTGACTTCAAACATGTGCCTTTCAGTGTGTTTTGTCATTGCTACAAAATGAAAAGGAAACGGAACAACTCAAGTCTTTAGAAAGGTCATTTTATTAACCCCTGTGCATACTTTAGAGACAACGTGGCTTGATGCTGTTCTGAGCACACACTCCCAACTAGCCCTAGCCAGTTGATGCTGAAGCACTCGGTGTCTGTAGCACAGGGACAGACCATGGCATGAGGACCAGCCCCCCTGCAGTCCCCGGTGGTGTCTCCCTGGGGAGGTTTCGGTGCACTGTGGCACATTAAGTACAAATCAGATGAATGTAAATATCTCTTTGTAAATCATTTATTTCACTCTGTTTCATCCAGGTCAGCAATCAGATTGTGGCATGCTGGGTAACTGGAAAAAAATGATAATAAAAAGTAAGTTTAAATAGATCCTGGGTATTTGTTTTCTCATTTGCTGGTTTGGTCAGCTGTTATCACTGAAGTTTTGGAGAAAAGGTTCCTGTTGCTAAAAATGTGAAAATTATGTATAGCCAACAGTACTGAAAATTTGTGCCTTACCCCCTGCTACCAGAGACCAAAGAAAGCCCTGTTTGTATATCGGTATCAAGCCATATACTTGTAACGCTTTCCTTCTGACAGCTGCCTGTCTGTCCTTCAGGCCTGTGTGTACCTCTACCTGTGGACAGGTGACATTATGGCAGTGTGCTGAACTATCATAGGCAGCTGGTCTGGCATCAGATGGGCAAACGTCAGGAAGGTTAGGATGGCCCAGAGTAACACAGAGGTGTCTGTTACCTGCAGTTTCTTGTAATATACAGAGATGTGTCTTTACATTCTCGCAAAGGTGCTCCACTCACATGCTAGAAGGTAGGATCCATGATACTGAGGTAGATTTTGCACTTGTTGGTAGTGGGGAGAGCCAAGGGTTAGGCAAGTGTTAAACACCATCCCCTGGTGACTATACTGACACTGCACACAAGCCCACTAGGTCTACCAGAATGTCTCCCTAGTTCTGCAGGGCCTTCAGTACAGCTACAGTACTGTGAAAGTCTGAGGAGAGCTATCTATGGTAGCCCCAGAACTGCAGTTTCCACTGGGCCAGGATGGTAGAGCACAGGCCAAGGCCCACCCAGCCTTGTGTCTAGACCTAGCATCCAATGACTCGCAGTAGGGATTTCTAAGGTGGGAGAGTGAGACATGCTGGAAATGCTTTTTCTTTTTCTTGTTTTTTTCCCCTTTGGAAAAGGTCATGTGTGCATTGCAGGTAGATGGCACCATGTGTGAGTAGCATGGTGGTGAATTTTAATGAACTGTCACATGAGTAGACTGGCTACTCACAGAGAACGGAGGTGGGACTGTGGCACAAGGCAGGCAGGACACTGTGAGGTTCACAGTGAGGAGCTTTTCAGAGCCCAGGGGAGCTGTGTTCTCAGACTCTGCCATAGTGGGTCTGGGACATGTGTCAGTCACCAGAGCCTGTGACCAGTTTAACCAGCAGTAAGGCTGATGGCAGCCTTCACTGAACAAGCTGATACTGGTTCTGAAAGTCACTAGTTGGGATAGCCCTCGCCCTGGTGCTCTGAGGACAGCCAGGTAAGACTGCTGCCCGGTATCCTGTATCCCTAGACACAAGGGCTTCTAACCCAAGAAAGTGACTGAACATGAAGCAGCGCGAACCATGACAAGCATATTTCAGAAGTCAGAGGTGAATGAACTTGGGCAGAAAAAATCCCTCCTTCACTTCAGATGAGTGGAGGCCCTGTGGCAGAGAATGGAGCTTTGCAGCAGGATCTTTATTAACCCAGAAATGCATCTCTCTGTCAGCCTTTGGGTGCCTGTGATCCCAAGGCCATCTAGTAATGTATCTCTGGGCTCCCTGTTGTCACATGCCCCGCCCTTCTGATGGGGGACAACCTCCTGGGGTGATAGGATGTGAAGCAAAACAGACACACATGCAGTCACATGTTCATGGAGCAAGAGTTGTCCCTCTCCAGCCAGTATTAGGCCTCGATTTGGGTAGGCATGCAGTTTCTTATTGCCACTGCATATCCTTTTCAAGTTGTGCACTCCGAGTGTCTCTGCCACACTGCCTGCCAGAGTGACATTCTTCAGTGCTGCCTGATCTTTCCACACAGTACCAGAGACACAAAAATGTGAGTTACTATCATAGTCTGACTTCTCTGCAGTCATGTGTCAGGGGTGTTACTAATGTGCACTTCTGTCCTCAGCTCCAGAGCCACCGTGCTCTCCGTCTAGGAGAGAAGGTGTGTGTCTAGGGGATGTTCTCAGCTTGAGCTTCTCACAACTGCCCATTCAGCCCTCATGTGCTACCATGACCCCTGGTGTGGTCCCTCTGACTGCCCTGGGAGGAGAGGAGAGATCCCGTTGCATTCTGAGGTCCAGCCTGGTGTAGCTGGCCCTCCTGCTTGCCACTTTTCCCTTCTACCACAGCCTTCTCCCCCAAACCTTGGGTTTTGTGCTCAGCTTCTTTCTGAAGTAAGAGGTGAGCTGTTATGGGGTGACCCAAGGTGGTGCCCAGGTGCCCGTTACCCGTGCTTTAGAGTCCCCAGTCGTCCTTGCTGCTGGGTTAGTCTTGCTTTGTAGCCTGGGCTGCCATTTCCTTTGTTTCTTTTCCTTTCCACTGAGGTCAGTCCTTCACACTGTGTGGCCCAGGCTGGTCTCACCTCAGCCTTCTAATGACTGCCCACAGGCCTCTCTGCCCTTTAGTGTCCTACAAGCACTCAAGTCCGAATTCTTTCTGGCTGTCTGTGTGTACCTTACCCCATGAGGTGAGGACCCAAACTCTCTGTTCCTATACCCCTGGCAGTAGGCATCTACCTTTAAGAGTAGGAACTTTCTCAGTGGTCCTTCCAAGCTTGTTCTGAGGTGACAGAGGTACACTCAGGCCCTTAGATCCTCTCTGTGGCCTGCCTTCCCTTCTGGTGCTTCCCACCACACCACTTTCCCATATATGACTTCTTCATTGGGTTATATCATTCCATCTGCCTGAGAGAATATGACATAACTTCTCTCCAGTGGCCCCATGATCCTGATGTGATACTGACAGTGACTATAAAATTCAGTGGGACTTGGACTGGGCTCCCAATGGCACCTAACCTGTACTTAAGATGCCGAGCATCTGATCTCTAAGTATAGATCCTACCATGATTCTTAAGGCCTGCTGTGGTACATCCATGAAGAACTGAGTAGCTGGCATGACAGCATTCTAAAGGGCAAGATAGGAGGCAACCCACAATGACCAACCCAGACAGGGAGAATAAAGAGTATCCTGTCTGTGAGTATACAGACTGTAGTGGGTTATGAAGGACATCTAGTTTAGCAAGTGGTAATATCTACCAAGCTCAGCAGTGCCTGTCAGACCCTAGAGCAGTCTCCCCAACATAGGCCAGTGCCTCTGGTAGGAATACCAAGATTCTGGCCACTGTCAGCTATGAAGCAAGGCAGGAAGTCACAAGTCACCATAAGCCATCACTGACTCCTTGCTGGCCACCTGTCTGGGCTTTTGAAGACAGCTGTGGTTCCCTTCTATGGAAGATCTGGCTCTGCTGCCCCTATAGAAGCCAGAGCCAGGAAAAAGTAGAAAGGGTGAAGAGACTGTCCTCAGACAAAGCAGGACTTGGTGTGACGGGAGGCAGCTCAGCACCACAACTCCTCCACTGTCAAATGTCATTATTTTGGCTCCCAAGCGCTTTCTCTGCACGGGGCAGGTATCTGTTTCATGTGAATCATATTTCCATGGGAAATAAATTTTAAGAATTCCCAAAGGACAGACCGTGTCACCACCAGCCGAGTGGAGCCTCTGGCTGCCTTGTGTTTGAAAGCGTTAAAAATGAAGACAACATTGACATTTGGGGTTGTAATGTGATGGAATTGCAGTCTTTTAAAGGCAAGAACCACTTATCTCCACTGCATGTAATATTCAGTGTTTTGTTCACTTGTCTAATTGGATTAAAATATTTAGCTCCCTTTAAAAACTTGATTGTGAATTTATATTGCAAAATATAATGTCTAACTCAGAAAGCAGAAAGAGGAGCAAATGCCTCTGAAGCAATATAAAATTCAACATTTTCCACCCGCTATTCTTATTCTGGAAGTACAAATCCTTGGACAAAGAGCTCTTAGAACAGGCCTCTTAGATGAAGTCTAGTGTGCTCTTCAGTATTAGTGACAAACCAGGCGCCTGGATGACGGCCTAGGTGAACTGTGTGCTGTTTCGGCTGCTTGGGGAAGTCTCTGGGACTTCCCTGTGATTATGTTAGAAATGCAGCCGGGGTCTTATGTCATTCTCTAAAACACCCAGCAGCAGGGAGTTAATGACATCCTAGCTGCATATGTTCAAGTTGATTTAAAAAAATTTGCAAGTCACTTTGGTTGACAGTGTCTTGTACACAGTTTTGAAAGAATCAGGGCAAACTTTAACAGAGTCAGTTTTTATTTGAAAAATATTTTCTGGGAATGTATCAGTGTTTATTTTTGAGACTGACAATTCGGGTGAAAATCAGGATAAAAACAAAAAAACAACAATTTGGTTGAAATCAAATTGTTTGTTTTCATCTATTTAGAATTCTTTCCAAAAATTCCTGGTTCAGGGGGAGGCTTTGTAAATTATTTTATTTGGTATATTTTCTGTTCCATTCATAAGACACCATCTGTCTTGCAGGTAGTTAACTGTGTATGGGCCCTGAAGTCAGCTAGGCAAAGCCCCTGGGCTCTAGGAAGGACAAGATAAGGGTGACCACCTCTAGGTCCCCACTTTTGTCTCTCTGCTCCCCACCAGCCAGTGGATCTGGGCCACCCTCACTTGAGCTACCCATCTGAGTCACCAGACTCAACCCTATGTCTGCTTCTACTCAAAAGCAGGCCTCTCCTCCCCTCCCTAGAATTTGCCTCTCATGCTTATTTTCAACTCTGTTCAATGAGTCCTTTGATGTAATGAGATAATGTCGATGATCTTGAATATAATCACATATGGCTGCTGGATCCATGCACAACTTTAAATCAAATTAGAAAGTGCATTTGCTGCCAAGAATGCTTAAAAGTCATAGGGCCAACTGATTAAGCACTGACACGGCAGCTTCCGACTCTGTTTTCTAAACTGTGAGTGATTCATAAGAAGGGACGCAAAGGGGATCCCTCCCCAGACTGAATGCTGAGGACTGAACAGGCAGGCTGCTCAGGGTGACAGCTATTGCGGCATGCCAGGCAGCTGAACCCAGAGTCATTACCCAGTAAGTAAGTCTAACTCATCTTGATGGGAGAAACAGCCCTTCCAGTGGACAGAGCGTTTCTGTTCTCTTCCCTTCCCCAGACCCATTCTCTCCAAACAGAATCCAATTTCCTCACCAGGGGACCCCACGCTTCCTGGCCAGATGTTACTCTTTGTGTTTAGGCTTCTGACCCCAACTCTGCTTCAAGCCTTGACCCTGGGACCCTGGGATCCTCACCTACAAGCCACCTCCACACTACCACTGTGGCAGCTCTGGCCTCTACTCAGGCAAGTCAGGCAAGGAGAGAGAACAGGTGCTTGGTCCAGCCCTCACATTGGAGTTAGGGCTGAGAGGGCTACTGCCAGAGTAAGACCAAAGCAGTACGGTCATGTCCACACAGGGCCTTCTAAAGGCCCTTTTCTAAAAGCTCCTTCCAGTGTGAGTGAAGACGTTAAGAAAGCCACCTGATTGATTTTTAGTCAATCCTGAGGCAGGAGCATACTATAAACCAGCTGGAGGATCACTCTGCACAGTGACTTTCCTAGCACATGGCAGCTATGTAAGCTCTCCAGTCGGAAGTGGCATTGGTACATAGTCACAACCAGGACAGGTTTCCTTCATGGGCAAGAGACTGTGTGTGATTCAAATCTAAACAGAAGCCATTTAGAATAATCAAGGCTTAGAAACAAGCCATTTCCTGTCGGAGTCCGCCATTCTTTCTCTGAACAGAGCCAGTCTGAAGGACGTGCTCCCAAGCAGCTGTCTGGGTCAGAAAATACCCACTCTCTTTTGGGTTCTGAGCACACAGAGATTTTCAGAGTTTGACATGCAAAATTAAGCTATTATGCTTAATTCATCCAGGCTGAGAAAATGGAAGTCTTCAGCCACACCATTGCCACACTGGACACAAAGGCGGCTATAAGCCTCAGATGCCCAGAAGTCCAGCTGGAGACAGGTCAAAGCACAGCGTTTCCCTCCACAGCCCTAAGGAGCCTCTTCCCCAACCAGATACAGTCAGTCAGACTTTGACTTGCTTACTTCAAGGACTGTTGTTTTTTTTTTTAAATCAGTTTACAATTCATGTTTATTTTGGGCAAAAAATGAATCCCATTAGTCCAAGGCCACCAAGTGCCAGCACATGGAGACCAGTGTAACACTTGTGCCAAAGAGTGGACTCTGGGTTTAGAGAGCAAAGAGCTTGCAAAACCTCTTAACTGCTCCCAGCATTTGCAACAGGGAGCCATTGCCTCTGCCAAACTTCTTTCATCCTGGTCATCTTAAAATAACACCCAGGATAGAATTTCAGTATAAAAAGCCCCATCAGAAATGCTCCAGCCAGGCCATTATCAGAGAGCAGGGATAGACAAGTCATTTGTATTGCCACTGCAAAGGAAGACTTGTTCCTGGAATATTTTCTTTTAAATGCAGTGAATTTAGAAATTCTCAGGCTTTTAAAACTCAGGAAAGGGCTTCTAAAAATACCTGTGTTTCATGTTAAAATCTATGTGTGCCATAAAGAAGACTGGTGATTAGTCCAAAGGCAAAGCTCACCATGCCGTAGATCCCAGTCCTTCGTCATATATCACAATAGCCTAGTCACCAAAGGCGGCTCTGGGGGCTTTGGACTCTGATGAACCAGTTCTCTCCCTTGAACCTGCCCACAGATGTGGGTTATGGCCAAAATCCAGCTCCTCTGCCAGGAGATGGACTCAGCACAGTCAACATGGTCCTGTCACTGCTGGCTCTATGGGAACTTCTCAGGCTAGGGCACTTCAGGCTACTAAGTCCCTAAGATCCCATTGGGCACACCACTACCCTACACATGCCCAGTTCTCTTAATTCCCATGCAACAGGTGAGGCCAGAAGCTTAAGAGAGCCATGGATGACTTGGCCAAGGTTTTCAAATGGAGTTGTTTCTGGTCATGACTCCAAACTAAGAGATTCTTTCTGTCTTTAAGAATTACCTCAATGGCATATAAATGGAGGCTTCTGGGTCCTGCTTCCAGACACGGCTTGGAGTGTCAGGAGTCACTACAACTGGGTGCTTATACACATTCCAGACCGTGGCCAGTGTATGGCCAGACCTTGCTGACCTGTGCCCTCTAGCCCTCCAGTGCATACCTTCTACTATTGTGTGAGCCCTCTGCCCGGTGTCCAGTGTGGATCTTTCCCAACTGTGAACCTGAAGCAATTTACAAAAAGACTGAACAGGCAGAGTTTCAGGGCAGGTCAACATTGTCAGCTCAAGGTCCTTTCGAATGGAGAATGAGAAATGGTCTTTGTTCTATTCACGTCCAGATGTTTTCCCACTAACCACTGCAAGCACACGAATACATCCTTGTTCATAAGTTGCTGGATGGGGCAAACCCTCAGAGCCTCTCTGATGAGGAGAAGCTGCTGAGAACAGCAGGCTGTGCCACCCGTCCAACTCACCTGGGCTCTTTTCCGCCATTATCTAACCTGAATGGGGACAGCTTGGGCTCTGGAGTCAGACTTAGGTTCCATTTGCTGTGCCCCTATTTGCTAGCTGAATACGCTTGTTTGAGCCTCAGTTTCCCTATCTGCAAAATGGAGACAATAATATCAGCCTTGCTGGCTTGCTTAACTGGACAGAGTGAGCGCATGTTTTAGACAGTGGACTACTGCATTGGGCTAAGACATCTGATTGCTCTCATGAGACCTGCCCATCTAGGAGCACCTCTTTGTTCTACTGGTAAAGTCCTTCAATCCTCAGGAGTTCACAGCTGCCTCCTCCACAGGTTGGGCCTGAGCAGTGCTGCTCCTCTTCCCCTCCCAGGCTTCCCCACCAGTGTTCCTGCGTGGTGTGGCTGCCTTTGGTATGCCTGGGTTGACACATGTGCCTGAGTCTGATGAGAGACAAGCCTCAGTTATGCTTTTTAATATACCAATTGGCAGGCCCTCCCTCCCAGCTTATGACCTGACCTATGTGATCCTTAGGGATTTGGAGCTGTGACACCGCGGCCTAGAAAGGGGGAATTAGAAGGTCCATGTGTGTTGCCATGCAGCCCTGGGCTGTCCTATCCTTGAGCTGTTGTGGGCTCTGTGTACTCCAACATGGCCCACCTGCTGCCTTCAGCCTGCTGCCCTCAGCCTGGCCCACAGAGGTCCCTGTGTGCGTTCCCACTCAGCACTGGCCTACTTGGTACTTGGGCTGTAGCTGCCCCGCTGTGTGCCTTCCCACCTTACCTGGGCTCGCAGCTGGTCCACTTCCTCTGACAGGTTCTGTCGCTCCAGGAGAAGCTGATTCTGCTTGTTAAGCAGCTGCACCAGCTGCTGTGCTGTAGCCTGGCCATGCTTATCCAGCTGCCTGAGTCTGCAGAAGAGGAATGTGAGATAGGTGGGAGCAGAGAGGACAGTGACAGGTGTCAGCTCCATCAGTTCTATGTGTGGACATTCCAATGCTATGACAAAATACTTGGGGAAGAAATGGCTCACTTTGGCTTATGTGTTCCTAAGTTTCCGCCCATGATTGGCTGGCTGCATTGAGCCCATTAGCGGTAGCGCTCTGTCTGTGGCAATGCAGCGTTCCTTGTTTAGGCATATGTGGTAAAGGAAGTCCTCATATCAAGGGGGATAGGCTATCAAGAGAGGAAGCCAGTGTCTCAGGACTCTAGTCAAGATCAAACCTGTAATAACCCAACTTCCTCCCACGAGGCTCCTCTTAAGCTCCAGCACCTTCCCATAGCACTGGGGGCTGGGAACAATGCCTTCAAACATGAATCACTAGGGGACAGTGAAGCTGGAAGCTCCTGAGAGAATACTGAGGTGCAATTGGCTAGCCATAGCTCTGGGGCCACCGGCCAGCGCTTGCTAAGCGGGATACCGTCTAGCAGATGACAAGGGAAGCAACAGCACCTCAACATGTTCTTGATTAGAAAATACTCCGGGCAGTTGCATAGAGAAGAAAGACTGGAGCCCTAGACTCACAAAGAGATAAAAAATCAGGTGCCTAAACCCTCCATTGTCCACATGGAAGCGGCTAGCACTGGGCAGATTGCAGCCCTAGATGTGGATGGGTGAGGCTCCAGAAACACTGAACTAAGGGCTTTCCATTATTAATCCCTGTCAGTCACAGGCTGCGGCCTGCTGACCAGATGTCTTCAAAGATCCTAAATTTGTCCTCTGCTGATAGGCCCTCCTCCCCAGACTTGCTAATTCCCTCCAGCCATTATCCTCATCTGTCCACAGACAGCCTGTGCAGTCACGAGCACATGTGCCTATGGAAGGCAGCTTTGGGTTAAATTTAGAGTGTAGCTGCCACCCAGCTCTTCTCTGGAAGGAGAGGTGCAGCCTTCCTCCACCTCAGAGGTCAGGAGCAGCATTGCAGAGCAGCCCCTAGCCACAGGAGAGGGTGTCATGCGCTCCATGGACATGTCAAATGCTCCCACACCTGGTGGTGCTGCATTCAGCTGCTGGCCTGGGGGTCCTCCCTTCAGGCTTTCCTCAGGCAGTGAGTGCTCCTGGTTGGGCTCCAGCACAGGCTGCCCCCACACACTGACTGTAAAGCATGGCATACCCTGCCCCCAAGCCTCCTTTCTTTGCATCTACTTGATTTGCCTGGAGTTATCACTTCAGAGTTCCAGCACTGCCATCTCTTGCAAAGCAGGTGAGCTCCCTGCAGTCAGTCACACCAAGGTCAGGGTGCTTCTCAGCTGGAGACCACTACTGTGCGGGGAGGGCAGAGCCTGCACCATGCATGAGTGTCCCCTCCCCATGCTTCCATGCTCCTTCCTTATACTGCAGAGTGGAAGGACCCAAGGGCCCAGCTTGGCTTCCCCCACAGTGGCCCCATCAAACCTGAGCAATGGCTCATTTCTTGCCTGTGTCTGTATACATCCTTCCTCTGCCCCAGAGGAAGGAAAACTCAAGTTTCCCTGGGGAAAGCCACAGCCAGTGCAGCACTGGGATGCCTGCATGCCACTACTCTGACACCTTGTCACAGGACAGGGTTTGCTGGGGGATCAGTCTCCCTGCTACAGAGAAGACAGACCTGCATGAAGCTTGTGTGGACTGCCTTGCCTGGGAGACCTGTTGCCTAGGCAACCTGCTGACATATATATGCACCCGCTTCTTTGTAGCCCCTGCTCTGATGGAGCCCTGGAGTGGTTCCCACAGGGCTACTGACAGATTTTTTGTTTTTCCCTGAGAAGCAATTACATGTTGCATGTTCCAGTCAGGCAGGTGAGAAACACCACGGCTAGTAGTTGAGCTGTATAATCCCAAGGTGGCTTCCCTCAGATTAAGTCCTATTGAGGTACTGGCTTTTGGCTTCCTGCTGCTGCAAACAAGCTGGCCGTGATGTTTATGAGCAATCTATAAGCCTGGGGTGGGGGTGGCAGGAGAAGCCAAGTGCTGCCTTGGCTTCCGGCTGCAGCACCAAGCTGAGAGGAGTTAAACTCTGATCCCTGTCCCCACTTGAAGGAGACCCTCCCCTACCCAAGCCTCTCTCTCAAACTCACAGGCTCAGTGCCCACGCGCCACTGGTGCTGTTGTAGCTACACACACCATGCACCAGACTTGGCTAATGTTTCAAATCATTGATCACTCTACGAAGCTGCCCTCAGGTGTGATTTCCCTCCTTTTAAAAAGACATGCCCCCTACTGTACTAGGGATAGCTCTATACTGTCACTCCACATTCAGCAAGAAATGCAAACATAAACCCAGTGACTTAAAACACCCCATCTTCACATTTACTGAAAAAGTACAGCTAGAGTTTAGAGACAAGGAGAACTGTTGAGGAAATACACTTCATGGAAGTTCTTTGGAGACACATTATCAATGCCAAGAAAACGGATTTTTTTTTTTTTTTTTTAATTTATAAAAGGTCTTAGAAACACTGCCCAGTCTAGCCTGCACTCTGTTAGTGGATTCTTTATTCCTATCAATCAGAAGCAGTTTCTTGGACTGTCCTATAGACACATAAGCAATATTTCAAATTTCTTGGTAGTGGTTATTATACTTTTCTTTTTTTGATGACTTAAATTGATAGCTGCTGGCAGTCACCATTTGCTGAGTCCCTGGGCTTATAACTCCATATTGATTTTGCAGTTATAATCCTCTGAACTACCTTAGAGTCACCTCTCCTATTTACAGATGGAAAAACTGAACATGATGGGCTAATTAACTGGCATAAGTCCCGCCCATCCATGGCAGAGACTGGAGTCAGATCTAGGTGGTGCTCAATTGGCTATCTCACCAAGCCAGCCAACCTTCAGTGAACACTTCTCAAGAGTCCAGCACTGTGTTACTCATCTTTGTCTGGCTGTGGCAAATAACTGAGATGCCAACTGGGAAGGAGGAATGCCTGGTTTTAGCTTGTGGCTTCTCAGGTTTCAGATCAAGGTTACCCTGCTTTAAGGCAGACCACTGTGGCAGGCTTGTGGCAGTGGAAGTCACTCACTCCATAGCAGCCAGGAAGCGGAGATATGTGGTGGTTTAAATAGGTTTGGCCCCCACAGAGACATGTGTTTGAATACTTGGCCATAGGAAGTGGCACTATTAGGAGGTGTGGCCTTGTTAGAGGAAGTGTGTCACTGTAGAGGCGGAGCTTGGAGCTCTTAAATGCTCAAGCTATGCCCAGTATGAAACACATCCAGTCTCCTCCAGCTGCTTTCAGATAAAGATAGAATTTTCAGCTCCTCCAGTACCATATCTGCCCTTAGGCTGCATACTTCCCACTGTGGTGATGATTAACTGAATCTCTGAAACTGTAAACCAGCCCCAATTAAATGTTTTCCTTTAGAAGCGTTGCCTTGGTCATGGCATCTCTTCACGGCAAGGAAGGAAACCCTAGCTAAGACAGAAGTTGTTATTGGAACTGGGATATCGCTGTGGCAAGTCTGACCAGGCTTTTGTTTAGAAGAATGTGGATTTTGGATTAGTAAAGCAGTGGAATGCATTAAGGGGGCTTAATGGGCCATACTAGTCAAAGCATGGAAGACAGTGGTGCCGAGGGGACCTGGCTGAAGATGTTGCAGAGAAGAACTTTAGTATGTTGTTTAGAGATCATTCTTGTGGTATTTTGGTGAAGGATATGGCTGCTTTTTGCCCTTATCCAAAGAGTCTGGCTGAGGCAAAAAAGGAAGAGATTTAGAATTGAATTGACAAAGGAAACCGTAAACATCGTAGTGCAGGTCCTGTCCTGTTGATCACTCTAATAAGAACATTTTGATGAAATGTAGCAAGCTTAGAAAGAAAAACTACAAAGTGTATGGTTCAAGGGAAAACAGGCACCAGGAAGTGGAATGCAGCTAAATCCTGTGTTCACGGAGACAAACAGATTAAAGATATTACGTGGAATTAGGGAGTGGTGACCTCAGGGCAAGATCCTACCCAGCTAAGCTTCATCTTGTGAAAAGAAATTAAAGAAAAGCTTAGGTCCAGGTAATGGTGGTACACTACTTTAATCCCAACACACAGAGGCAAGCCGATCTCTGAGTTCAAGGCCAGCCTGGTCTGCTGAGCAAGTTCCAGGACAGCGAAGCTTAGGAAGTGAAGGAAACCATAAGAAGCTGGTGAAGATGAAGTTGAACAAGGGGACCATGTTCCAGCCCAGCAAGCAGCCGACCTGGCAGCTTTGGCCACATGGTTCTGGCTTTAGAAGCAAAGATGCACTTCCCTCTGCAAGTAAGGAAAGCAGCTGAGACCAGGTATGTGGTGGGGCATCCCTGGGTGGAGGCCTAGGAGTCTGTTAACATGAAAGTGTAAAGCCTGGATTGCCTTGGAGACCCCAGAATGTTAAAGGTGCCGGAGCCATGGGACACCTGCTAAGAGGAAGTGGAAACAGCCCAAGAGAAAGGAGTGTGTTGTAGTCAACAAAGGTGAAGAGTCGAGAGCTGATGAACATTCTGACATCACACATGGACATGCAGAGTTTGGAGTTTGTCCAGCTGGTTTTGGTCTTGCTTTGGTTCAGTATTTCCTTACTGTGCTCCCTTCCCTACATTTTGGGATGGTAATGTATATCCTGTGCTGCTGTATATTGCAAGTATGTGATATTATAGGGAATTATGGTTAAGAGATTGCATGCGTGTTAGAAGAGACTGAACTTTTTTTTTGTTTTTGAGACAGGTTTTCTCTGTGTAGCCCTGGCTGTCTTGGAACTCACTCTGTAGACCAGGCTGGCCTTGAACTCAGAAATCTGCCTGCTTCTGCCTCCCAAGTGCTGGGATTAAAGGTGTGCGCCACCATCACCTGGCTGAACTTTGAGCTTTTAAACATTGTTGAGACTGTGATAAACTGAGGACTTTTGAAGTTGGACTAAATGCCTTTTGCATTATTTTATGTCTATAAACCTATGGGGTACAGGGAGTGGAATGTGGAGTTTTGATCAGATATGGCCCCCACAGATCCATGTGTTTGGATGCTTGGCTATAGGGAGCGGTACTATTCGGAAGTACCTTATTAGAGGAGGTGTGGCCTTGTGAAGGAAGTGTGTCACTGTGAAGGTAGAGTTTTACGGTCTTAAATGCTCAAGCTGTGCCCAGTGTAAAACATGTGCATTCTCCTTCTGCTGCCTTCAGATCAAGATGTAGAACTCTCAGTCCCTCTAGCATCATGTCTCCCCGTTGTGACGACAGGGGACTAAATTGCTGAGACTATAAGCCAGCCCAATTAGATGTTTCCCTATATACGAGTTGCCTTGGTCATGGCGTCTCTTCATAGCAATGAAGCCCTAGCTAAGACAAAGGACCAGGGTCCCATTTCCCCCTTGTGCCCCAGAGACCTGACTTTCTTCCAGTAAGCCCCACCACTCAAAGGCTCCACCACCGCTCAGTCATGCTACACGCTAAACCAAACTAGAGCAAGGCCTAAGGTAGCCCCTGCCCACCCTCAGAGGGTGGTCTGTTGCCTGTGAAGAGATGACTTATGCTGAATCAGAGCACAAATTGAAGCAGTTGCAAAGGCATAGAGAGGAATGAGCAAACTGGCAAACTGCTGCTCTGGAAAGGCACATGCCCTCACTCACTGAGCCGTCACTGCCCAGGCTGATGTGCTCAGCGCTTTGCAAAACTGCAACCCTAGTGTTTTTGGTCATTCCACTGAGTAGGAGCCACAATCCCAGTTTCAGGATAAGGATACTGAGGTATGGGCTCAAAGTCGATGGGCTGGCAGGTTGTGAAATGAAGGGCTGAACGATGCTGGTTGGAGATTCCAACTTTTCTTGGTTGTCCCCGGGTACTTGCACAGGCTCCTGCCTGCTGCTCTCCCCAAGGGGCAGAGCTGCTTTCCAATGTCAGTTCTCATCTGGTTCTATCATCCTGATGCACGCAGGCTCACAGCTTCAGCCCTTTCCTCCACACACTGTTCAGTAGTGACAAGAACAAGGTGTGTCATGTTCTGAGGCCTGTGGAAATGTGTGTAGAGGGCATCTGCTTCCAGCAAGGCTTCACAGAATACCCAGGCTAAACACTGTCAGGAGAGCCACTGGCTCTCAGTATGTCTTCTCTAGGCCCATGCCTCACGCTAGCAATGTGTGGACACTGGCCTACTGCATTCTAGGGACCTTGTGGCACTTTGGGAACTGTGGCTGACTCCTGTCCTTGTCCTGTGAAGCACCTTCTGTCCTCACAGTGAATGGCTGGTCCATGAAAAAGGCCTTTTCACCAGGCAGGTGCTGGTGTGCCACCCAGGACACAAGAGGCTCTTTGGGACTTGCATGTGTGGATGGCCACTGCTGGGCAGCAGCTGACTGTGCTGTGTCACTGGACTTGGCTCAGGCTCTCTTCCAAAGCATCTCTAGGAATTCCAGGTATGTAAGGAACAGCAATTTCCATGACAACAAAGAATGGAGAAGAAGATCATAGGAGACCCATGTCTGTGCTTGGCCAAGCACCTCTCTATTGAACTAATAGCCATGGTCTCAGCCACAAGGCAGGGGCATTACCAGAAAGGGCACTTTTTGAAAACTATGTGAGACATCATGGTAAGATGGAGCAAGTGTAAAATATAAAACAACTCTGGAAAGCTGAGTGGGCTGGGAAGAGCTGATGCAAAGCAGTGGCAGTGCATGCTGCCAGCTTGGGTCCTCGGCCTCAGACATCCTTCTGCAAGGAATGCTGTGAACTTGAGCAGATACTTAAATCTCTCCCTTGTATGTGAGATGGAGAATCTGCGCTTGGGTACCCAGTGAGGCGCATCCTGCACTCCCCGCCCCCCCCAATGCCAATAGTTTCGGCTTCACACATTGCACCGGATGTCTCCCCCAGACAAACTGGAGGTGATGTTTGTTTGGTATTGATTGTTCTGTTGTCGGGTTTTTGGTGTAGTAGTCAGAAGTGTTCTTAGACCACAGCCTCTTTGCTGTGGAGATTCTGACAGGATCTTCCTCCCTCTTCTTAGAAGCACATCCTCAGGATGCTTACACCCACACTTTCCCTGGGAGAGGAGTCTACTGATAAAATTAAGGACATCTTCCCAACAACATATAGATCTTAAACCTGTAACTATTTTAACTGTAAAGTATGCTCAGTTCTCCCTTGCCCCCAGTGAGGCTCTGGTACTGACTAAGCACTCATTGCAGGACTGCAGTCCTTACATAACTCAGTTCCCTGAACGCTGTGGATGCTCACAGAGGAAAGAGTTAGACTTGCAAGCTCACAGGACTAAAGAAGCAGTGCTAAGAGAGTGGAAGTGACCAATGTCCCACAGCTGCCGGGCTATTCAGTCTCCTCCTCTCTCCCATATTCCTGTGACATCTCCGCAGACCTCAAGCCCATCTTCCCCAGGACAGGGCTGGATCTCTCTTGCCTTGATGCTTCCATAGAGGCTCTCTTCCAAACCATCTCCAGGAATTGTAAGTGTGTAAGGGACAGCAATCACCATGGCAATGAAGAGGCCCTCTCCATATCAGATGCTTCCATTTCAGCCCCTGGCTCCAGGTGAATGGTCTGAGGTACCTTGGCACTTGGGATTCTGGCTGAGCAACCTGTCCAAGTGGCCTTGAAGTCACTCTGTGACAGGCCAGACTCCTTCCCTCCCCGGCACTCTCCCTCTGTCCCTTCCCCTGTCCTTCCTCATCCCAACCTTCTGCCCCCCACTGCCCATATGAGCTCAGGTGTCCTGTAACACTCCACACCTCTTCCTTCTGCCCTTCAGATACTCCCCACAGCCAAGTTTCTCAACAGTTCCTGCAGTCTCAGCAGTTGCAGCCTCGACAGAGACAGGAGAGGATCAAGAGTTCAAAGCTAGTGTCAGCCACACAAGAGAGACACCAACCCGGGCTATATAAAACCCTGTTTCAAAATAACTATACCCTAAAATCTCTGAACCTCCTCCTGTGGGCTTCTGCTTCCACTTGCCTTTCCAAACTCAGAGTCCCCACAGTAGCTAGACCCGAAGGATGCTCGACACTTTTCGATCCACTCACATCATGTCTGTTGATGGAGACTGTTGCTCCCACTCTGGCCATATCAGCTTGCCTAGTAACAGGGTCTTTCACTGTCTGACCCCTGCACAGTCCCCAGGTATCCCAGCCCTTCCAAAGATAATTCGCTTCAGAAAAGTACTGCATACAAGTTAGGCACTCTCAGTCATCACTGGAATTTGAAAATCTTACAGCAGGTGAACAAACAGGAGACTTGGAAGCAGGGGTAACTATTGAGAACTCATTCATACTGGCTAGTCTACCTCAGGCTGGATTCCTCTCAGTTTAAGATCTCTATCTGGAAACCAAAATAATGCTTCCAGCCTGATTCCAAACACAGCTGTTGGGCCTGGTGCATGGCCATCCATACCCTAGTGCTGTGGAGATCCTGGCATCAGAACCACTGGCTTTCAAAATTCACTGTAGTGACCACACAGCCAAAGTGACTTATTTTGAGAAAAAACATATAGGTGGTTTCAGTTTTCAGGCAAAACAATGGACTATTTAAATGACAACCATCTTTTTCTGCTCTTAAAATGTTTCATGTCAATCATGAGAACTTGGGTAAATCCTGGGGCCACTCTAAAATAAGAAGAGACACCAGAATGGAGTTGAACAAACTCAAGGACAGATGACAGAAAAGTCAAGAGGAAAAGACTATGAACAGTATATGGAAACCAGCTTGCAATATTGCAGAATATGAACAGCTTATGGGACCCGGCTTGCAGTGAGTGCAGGACTGCTGAAAGCTATGCACACACACACACCCTTGACCTGTTCTCCAAAACCTAAGTTGATAAGGGGAGCAACAGAGACCAAGGGGCCACCAAGCACAAAGCAAGTAATACCTGGTGGATAAGAAGCCTTGGCCCAGGAGACAGCAAGTTCCCTACCAGCTCCACATCTTCTCAGACCACAGCGGCACAGGGTTTGCTTCCCTCCCATCTCCCCACATCACCAGCTATACAATCCTAACACTGCACTGAGTAGAAGTTTTGAAAATCCAATTACCCTAATTACTGTTCGAGGTAATTCATTTTGGCGACTGAACCATGCTAATTTAAAGTTGTATACTTTGTTCCAATACTTAAAAATTGCCACTGCATTTTACATAATTCCCTCTCATTAATGTGGTCAGACAGATCACATGATGAAGAACTCATGCACAGGGTTAAAATGTTGTCAGTGGCTGCTTTGCAATTTAAACGTCCTTGGCCAAAAATCGCCCTGGTTCAAAAATGGTTTAATGATTCTGGGGAGAGTTTCCACCTCAATGGAGAGAACTTACATTCCCAGAACTGTTGACCTTTCTTTCTCAGAGAAGTTCTCTATTGATCTTGCTGCCTACAGAGACAGAACAGGGTGCCTAAGGGCAGTGATGGTGGCAAACGCCATGCTAGAGCAGAGAGGTGCCTGAGAAATCATAGTTCAGCCCATTATGAGGAAACTTTTGCCAGTCACAGTGTGAAGGTGACTGCCCCAGTGATGCAGCCTATCGGGGCATTTAGGACAGGGACCTGTGGTGTTTGCCTCTGGATCTGAACCTACAGGGTTTCAAAGTCCTTCCTTCCTCTATCTATCTATCTATCTATCTATCTATCTATCTATCTATCTATCTATCTATCATATCTATCATCTATCAATCTATCTATCTACCTATCTACCAATCATCTATCTATATCATCTATCTACCTACCTATCAATCATCTATCTATCTATCTATCTATCTATCTGTCTGTCTGTCTGTCTGTCTGTCTGTCTGTCTGTCATCTATCTTCTGAGGTGCTGGGACAGAGCTCTAGCTCTAGGCTAAGCATGTGTTCTACCACAGAACTACAGTCCCAGCCCAGACCTCAGGGGCGTGATCAGTGGCAAAAGGCTGTCTATTAAGTAAAAACTCTGAGTTACATCCCATCAGTAAGACAGACAGAAAGAAAAGGAGCATGAGAGGAATGTGGGAGTGAGTTCATCTGTCTTCTGTAGCATACTGAGCATCAGAATTTAGTGAGGAAAAAGGGAGAAAGAAGCTTCCCCTTCTGCACTCCTGCTAGCTCAGTGAGGAGAACAGATTTGGTACTGTTTTTAATTCTTTCTAAATTTTCAATCTAGTGCATGCTGGTGGTTTTGTGCAGTACAATATGCGCACAGCTGCATTTTAAAATGTCTGTGGTTTTCTGGCTACCCCATGTCAGTTCTTGCCTCGTGGCAGACCAGTAGCAAATCATTTCAGGCCAGACCCAGTAGCAATCACTAAGACTAAAGAATAGCGCTGGCTGGCGCTGGGGTGGGAGGTGGAGGGAAGCTGCCAACCCTTGGCTGTCCTAGGGATGCTTGCTCAAGTGGCCTCACTGAGCCTTCCTCTGCCGCCTGCTGAGCAGCACTCCACCAGGGGAGGTGTTCAGGTCTCCTGAATGTGCCCTGCTGCTCTACAAGTTCCCTAAGCCTCTGACAGTGCCACAGAGCACCACCCCGGGGTTCCTGCCTAAAACAGTGTTTCCACCTTAGAGCATCCAGGGACAGGCGTGCATCCCTGCTCTGTCACCATCTTAGAGGGTCAGGGCTACCTGCCAGGCTGAGCCCCAGTACCTTTGGGGAACTGGCCATGGATGGATGATTCCAGTACCTGGAATAAGGACAAGAAGTGGCAGGCCAAGCATTTCAGATTCTCCATTCCCTAAGGATACAGCTGGGTAGCAAAGTACTTTGTAGGGTAATCAAAGACCTGAGTTCCATTTCAGGGTCTCAAAAAACAAAATTGTTTTCTTGTGAACCTTAAAGAACCCAGAAAGACACTTGCTTAATGCCTGAGTTATGCCAACCAGTTCTTCCTAAGGTAGGAGCAGGGTTCTGGTTAAGCTCTAGAAGACAACAGGGCAGGGGAAGGGGCATGGCTGAAAAAGCAGTCTGCAGAGTGGAGCCTAGGGCTCAGGGCCATAGGGAGCTGAGGCAGGAACCCCCTCCTCCCTCACAGCACCTGTCAGAGTCTGCGCTCTGACACACAGCTTCTAAAGAGATGCAAGCCCACCACCAAGGAAATCCACATCCCGCTCTCCCAGTTCTGTGGGGATGATCTACTCTATCTGGTTCCTCCCCTCGCTCTCACCTCTCCACAGTAGTTCTTCTTTCTCTTTAAAAAGTTACTTTACAGCCAGGCGGTGGTGGTGACACACACACTTCATCCCAGCACTTGGGAGACAGAGGTAGAGGTAGACGGATCTCTGAATTCAAGACCAGCCAGGTCTACAGAGTTCCAGGACAGCCAGGGTTATGCAGAGAAACCTTGTCTTGAAAAAAACAAAACAACCACTCACCTTATTTCAGTTTACTTATGGGTGTTTTTGCTGGTGGGTGTGATGTGGCTCCTACAAAGGCCAGGAGAGGAAGTTAATCCCTTGAAATGGAGTTACAAAGAACTGGAGTTGTGAGCCACCATGTGGATGCTGGGAATCAAACCAGGACCCTCTGAGAAAGCTGCCAGTGCTCTTATCTGTTGAGCCATCTCTCCAGTCCCTTTTCTCTTGTTCTCTCTCAACCTTGTGGTCTTTAGAACACTGGCCGTGTAGCCCAGGCTGGTATTGAACTGGAGGAAGTGAGCTTCCTCCCTCAGCATCCCATGTCACCTCTCCTGTCCTTTGCTCTACTAGACACCCAGGAGTTTTTGAACACACAATGAGGTGCACACCCCACTGTCCTTTCCTCTTTGATGCCGCAGTGTTTCCTAAAGAGAAGTGAACCCTTACAGAACTGCTTCCTGCCAACATCATTGCTTTATTATTGCTAGAGATAGCACGTCTCCCTAACCAACAGTCTCTTTGCTGACCTCTAAAGCTATCACCTCTGCACTGTCGCCGGCCTTTCCAATCTGGAGCACTTGACGCTCAGTTTCACTTTGGTGAATGCTCTCCGAAGTTAAGCCCACAATAGGCGTAAAGGAGGATATTCCACTATCATGTGTGGGCTCTGCTTGGCCGCTGCCCCAGGGCTTGGAGGCACAGTGCCCTGTCTGGGCAAGATTCTCTTCTAATAAAGTCCTGCAGCTCTGGGGACCTCAGCCCTCATGGAGGGTGTTGAGTGAAGGCCTCCACCGTATTTCCATCATACTGGACCATCCTTAGGGTGGCCAGATTGGTCACCGAGGTGTGATGGAGGAAAAGTGAGCTCAGGGCAGCTAAGTAACCAGATTCAATCACTACGGTGTACCTATTGGCACACATCTTAATTAGGTTTTAATGCTAGTAATTTGATAACAACTCCTGGCTATGGGCTAGAGAACTGTCAGTGCTGAAGCTTTTTATTCAGTTTCTCTCCCTCTGCACTGAGGCAGTCTCCCTGCTGACCCTTGTCAAAGAACCCCATCTGCTGGTTGCCACGGTAACTGAAGGAGACCAATTGAGCTGAACAGAGCGACTCAGAAATAAAATCTGCAGCCAGAGGAATTCTGCTAAGAGTAATAAATCATTTAGTAAAAGGGGGTCCTCCACACAGTGATGAGTGTTGGGATAATACGATGGCATAACTCTTCCAGCTAGAAAGTCCATGACAGATCAGAGTGATTAGACTGGCTGGAGGGCTCATTTGGTTTCTAGTGGGCTCCAGCATTGCAACAGACAGATCCGGCCCAGTTACATGCCTCTGTGGGTGGGGGCGAGGGGCAAGCTGAACACTTGGCCCACACAAGGTTCTTATTTTAAGGAGTGGCAAGACAGCCAGCTGAGGCTCCCAACACATCTTACTCATTTTTCTTTAAGAAAGTATAAAGTTAAGCAGTGTCCTGAGGGACTCATCTTAGGTTATCATTCAGCAGTGGCATGTGCCAGCATGAAGCATCGAAGAGGGCAGGCAATGTACCCCTTGAGAGGGCAGGGTGCTTTCCAATCAAGTGTGACCCAGGATAGTCTCAGAGGGGCCTAGGGGCTCTGCCCCCTAATTTTGCAAGGCTCCCATGCACTGAATGATGGGCAGAAGATAAAGGGCCCTTGTGCCCAGTCCGAGGAATCCTCCAGAGACAGAGGCCAAAGGAGCTGCATTTCCAAAACAAGAGTTCTGGGTTGTGTGGGTTGTGCTAATCGCTAAGCATGTCCCACTACCTGCCACTTCCTTGGATGGTGTGGGCAGAGACACAAGTGTCCTAACAGCAGATCAGAACAGGAGAGCAAAACCTCTGTACAGGCAGTGCACAAAGCCTTCTCACCCCGCCGGCCACTCTCCTCACTGGTTGCCCGGCAGGCACATTTTAAGAGGCAATGGTCAGGAACTAGGCATACTCCCTGACCCTGAGAATACACACTGACTCGTCCTTGGAGATCATTTTCAGCCAAACCGAAGGTAGATTTTGTTTCCTCCCTTCTGGATGTTGCCGACAAACTGCCTCTGCCTTAGTTTTCAGAGAGGAGCAGCTGTGCACTTAGAGCCTGCACCGCCTGCTCTGAACCCAGGCCGCACCCCGCCCAGACGACAGAGACAGCCTCCAGTGCGGCTGGCCACCCCGTGCTGGGCAATTGTCCTCCTGCAGGTGCAGCCAGCCACAGGGCTCCACATGGGCCACAGGGTTGCGCCGGCCCGTTCCGCCTCTGGATACCGGTGGCTTGGCTAGCACCCCCTGCCCACCATGAGAGGGCCGGCACCTGGCGGGAGTGGGGGCCAGCCTGCAGGGGCCCGGCTGGGTGCCTAGCATCTGGCTAGGGAGGCTCTACAGGGGCTCCCGGGGCTCTGGACTTTGGCAGAAGGAGGGGATTAAAGCGAGCTGGCAGTTGAGGGAGGAGATGGGTGAAGCTTCATTAACTCCATGCTCGGGGGCCCAATTTCATTCTCCTGAGAAGCAACGAGAAAAACAGGTTGATTTCCCTGCGATGCAAGAGGTGCTGTGGGTTTGTATTTGCTGTCTTTAATTTTAATTCCTTATTTGTAAACAAATAAATGAATCATTGTTTGTTGATGATCATGGACGACCCAAATTTTAATTAAAGAGAAAAAAATCTTGGCTAATAGAGAGGCCAAATATTACAGCCCGTTCTAATTTCTATGTAGTAATTAAGCTTCTCATGTGACTTAATTGAAACTGGCAAGACTTAAGAACTCACTCAAAGAGGTGAAAATCAAAAGGTGCTGGATGGCCCCTCATGTGGGTTTTACGATCCACCCTCAAATGTGCCCTGGAAAACTGTACTTGTGAGTCCTTGGAAATATTTCCAGTGGGCAGTGCTTTATGCCAAGGCTTTCGTTCTTGATTTTTGCCCTTCTTTACAAAGTTACCATGAGTTTCACTTCTAAGCCCTACTTAGAAATTCCCCTCCAAATGCTTTGTCTCTGCTCACTCTCCCGAATTCCCCTCATATTTCAATTCCCAGACACTCTTGAACTTTGCACACAGTGCCAGTTTGAGCCTGCACAGAATAATCAGTGTATTAATTCCACTCAGAGGCAGTGAGATTTCTCTAACCCAATCTGCCCAACCTGAACTCTTTCCTTCAGAAACATTTTGCGTCTAAAAAGAAACTCTCAGCATGAACCTCATAAGAGGCGACACGTAACAGACAGTGCATGTGGCGCTGGGCATGCAACTCAGAATTAAAAGAGAATCTTGTACTTTGTTTCTTCAGTGCCATGTGCATAATGTACATGTGGCCGAAACTGACATCAGACACAGAAAGTAAAAAGCCCTGGGGGGAGGGGGATGTGAGGGTGGTGGAAAGACAGAAAATATGTTGATAAAAACAGTAACTTCTGTTAATCTACATTTTCCAGTCACTGTCTTAATTAAGAATGTTAGGAAATATGTTACAGTTTAATTGCATTGTTTCAAGAAACTCCGAGGCTGACATTCCAGGCTGTGCACACTTGGAAAGCAAAAGGGATCAGAGTGACAGTTGCTTCTAACTGGTGAAGAACAATCAGAACTAGGCTTCTCACAGATACCGGCCTCCAAGGAATCCCAAATTCACAAGGCAGAGTAAGAATATCCTAACATCCAACGTGTTAGCAAGAAATGGGCTCTGGAAAAAAGAGAAGCGGGCAAGTTTCAAATGTGTAAGAGCACAGTTTAAAACACAAACACCAATAGTTATTTGAGGTGTCGTTAAGAATCTCCACAGGGTTTCTAGATGACCCCATTTAACAAGAACAAAGCAGAAACAATGCCAGTTTGCAGACATATCCCATCTCTAAACCATCTTTCTACTCCAACACAGTCACACAGGCCCTGGCTTCCAAGCTCTTTAGCAGGAGGCTATGTGTGCTTTAGCAGACAAAGGAGAATGCACGGGTGCTACTGCATGTTCTGAGGGAAGCGGTGCTAGACACACACTTCACATGGCTCTAGTTTTTCATGTTTTTATTATTGTGATGTGCATGAGTACGTATGAGTATGATATCTGTGGGCACCCGCGTGTGCATGCACCTGTGTGCATGCGTGTGTGTGTGTGTGTGTGTGTGTGTGTCTGTCTGTCTGTCTGTCTGTCTGTCTGTCTGTCTTTCTTCCTGCCTGTCTGCCTGCCTGTCTGTCAGCATGCATGTGTAGTGTGCATGTGGAGGTTTAGAAAACAACTTTGTGGTGCTGGTTCTCTCCTTCTACCTTTATGGGAATCGAACTCAGATCATCAGGCTTGCACAGTGTGTGGCTTTATTTGCTGAACCATATGGCCAGCTCAGTAACTCAATTTACCCTACAAGTAGCATCCTTTCCTTGGTTCTGTTTGTGGGGAGGGGTTGTCCAGCTGGGGTCAGACATGACAAGCAAGGCATCAATATTCAGTATGCTCTGTTCCCACAGGGCTCAGAAATACCAGTCACTCTCAGAGCTCTCAAAGGTTAATGAAAATTTGCTGAATGGTTCTCTCAGGTCAACCCACTGCTTCCTTGGCTGTCCTCAGCCATTCAACCTTCTATAAGCCAACTTTTGACACATCTGAGCCTCAAAGTGACCTCTGAACTCTAGAGGGGGTAGGTCTAACTTTTCCAGCCACTCTAGATTTTGCTGCATGTACAAAGTCCCCCACTCAGCAACAGAGCACAATGCTTGCCTTGCAATGGCCATGTGCCGCCAGCGCCCCAGGTCTCATTGCTCAGCTTATGTTCATTCTGAACTCTAAAATAGCCTCTGAGCTCTCAGATGAGCCAGTGACTGGCAGGTATGGCCTAACAGTCCAGTGACTTCACTTGAAGAGACTGAAATATCTACAGTAGTGGGAGGGCGTGCTCTCATTGCTCACTATGACCTTCACAGATTTGTCTATCTCCTGGAATCAGGATGGAGACACAGGCCCTTGGGAGCCAGACAGCCTCCCTGCAAAAGGCATTTGTCAAGGCCTGAGAACTGTAGAACTGAGCCTGGAGCCCTGTGGAGGACAGAGGGACAGCACACAGGAGCAGGGCTGCAACATGACTAATTAATTACCAAACTGGGGGCAGAGAGGAGAGTTCACAGGGGCCTAGAGCCCAGAGAACCCAGCCTTGTAATTAACAGTTGAAAAAGTTCTAGTCATTTCTCAGAGTTTGAAGAACATTAAAAGAATACGCAATGCTGCAGGCGGGCGGGGAGGAAAGCAGCCGCCGCCCCAGGGCCAATTGCCTCTCCAGCAGCGGCAAGGCTGCTCCCCTGCTCTCAGGACCATTTGTTCCATTACACAATCTCCTGAAGCCATTTAGAGAGAGCTCAAACAACTGCCTGTACCAACGCGACACATGGCTTCCCATTCCGACTCTTTGCTAATCCAGACGCTCCAACCATCTTTCTTTAAGATGCCATATGGTTGGCAGAAGCCTGTAGATCTAGCAGCACATCTGCTTCTGCCTTTCTCCTCCCCTCCATCCCCCAACAAAAGAGGGCTAGCATGGCAGCCTGGGAGGAGGCTCGCTGTGCCCCCAGCCTAGCTGGAGGCTCCTCTTACGCACTCTAACACAACAAGGCTTTGAAGGTATGACTAGGAATTATTTGGGGCTCCACCATTTTTAACTGCGGAGCAAGGTGATTTTCTTTTTTCTTTTTCTTTTACTTTTACTTTTTTTTTTTTTTTTTTTTTTTTTTTTTTTTTTTTGGCCTACTGATGATTTAAAAACAAAATTTGAAAAATAAAACATGGAGTCTTGTTTCCCTAAAATTTGATTATTTTAACGCCACTTCTGAATGGACTACTGTGATTCTTGCAATGCAGTCTTCTACCAGAGAGCCTCTACCCTTGCTTGAGTAGTTTCTTTTTGGTCAGGGAAGACAGATACACTGAGAGAGGAACAGATCCGGAGCTGGCTTTGTTAGCTAGCGTAGCGGCTGTATGCTAATGAGGCAGCTCCACAAGGGGCTTTTTTGGTGTGATGAGCAGAGACTGTTGACACCGTTGAAATCCTGGCTTTCCTGGCCTGTGAGTCCAAGGGCTGTCTCCTTGGAATCTGGCCCCCAGTGAGACAGTCTTTTCAACTGTCTGATGACTGAAACCTGGCTCTCTCTAACTCTGAACTGTTTGAGGGTGGGGGAGAGGGTAGAAAATAGTCTATCAGGCCCATGGTCAAAAAGACACCAGTGTAACCGACAGATTTCTTCTGCACAGATACATATGTGACAGACAGATCCATGAGTGGCAAAGGCCATGATGAAAGCCTCTCGGGAACACCGTCCTGAGAAGTGTGGGTGAGGGGTACAGTGACCACCTCTGTTTCTGGGTACCTGGCACTCAGCAGATAGGACTGCCTCACTACCACATAAGGAGCAAACTGAGTGTCTGACCTCCTTGTAATTTGGTTTGAACCTTGTGTTGGCTAACCACACACAATTCCTTGTGTCTGTGGGAATGTGGTAAAGGCAGAAAGGAAGTGGCTATCCTGCTGAGGCCAACTGATGGAGAAAAAGGAGAGGCATGCCTTGTGTGCTGCACATGCTGTCTGAAGCAAGTCTTTCCTTGCCCCGAGACCGTGAGAGACAGGTCCTTATTTCAGTTTGAAAGAGGAAGAGACTCATGTTTGGAAGGAGGGAAGGAAACAACAACATCAACAAAAAAACCTTTAGCAAACTTCTATAGGTAGGAAGTTGCCAAACTCCAAGGCCCAACACAGGTCTCACAAGGGATGCTAGGTCTGCTTATGCAGGTAACACTGTTCATAGGGTCCACACTATGAGCCAGTGAGCAATAACACCATCTGGCTATCATCAGTATGCAGACAGGGGTATCAAACTGTAAATGCATTACCTACCATCTACAACATGAATAAAAAGTTCATGTAACTGAAGTATAAAGCATGAGGAATGGCCTGAGAAGCAGAGCTTTGAGACAAGAAGTCACCAGCATCCACGCACACACAGTCACAGCATCCGCGCACACAGCCACATAGCCTCAGCATCCATGCACACAGCTGCAGCAGCAGCATCCGGGAACACACTCACAGCATCCGTGCACACAGCTGCAGCAGCAGCATCCGGGAACACACTCACAGCATCCGTGCACACAGCTGCAGCAGCAGCATCCGGGAACACACTCACAGCATCCGTGCACACAGCCAGCAGAGCCACCTTGAGGACAGGGTTGCGGATGTGTTCTGTCTTTAGAATTGTCTCTGTGGCCTAGGATTGCATGTTACAAAGATTTTAATAGGTTGATGTTTAACATTGTGAAGAAAAATACCTTAGGCACATTACATCAAAATTATATGTCTTAACCTAAAATTCATGCAGTAGAAGAAAATATACCAGCCCAAACCAGATAAGAAGAAGTGAATTCTTCCTCCCATGGTGACGAGCACAGCTGACTGCTGCCACTCTTTAGGACTAGTCTCATGGAGATGCAGGTACGCAGAATGACAAATTTGCAGGTAAAACAAAACAGACCTCAATTGAAATCTAAGCATGATCCTAAGCAAATTCCTAGAAGACTGTTTCTTGATTTACAATCTAAAGCAATGCTACCTACCCTACAGGACTGTTCAGAGAATTAGAGATAGTACCTCAAGGCCCTGGCCCACTGTGGACCCTGGATAAGTGACTTTACAGTTACTGCGGTTGTTATTTTAATGGCATACTGCTGAGCACAGACAAAGTTCTTTCTACATGCATTAGCTCATTCTACTGAAAAAACAGCTCTGCAAGGTAGGGAGTGTCTCTTCCATCTAATGAATGAGGCAACTGAAATTCAGGAACAAAGACAAGACGATACACAGCATAAGACTCTCTATTTCTTTTCCTTCTTTTCTTCTCCTAACAACCTGACTATTGCTCAGGCTGGTACCAAGTTCCTGGTTCAAGCAATCCTCCTGCTTCAGTCTCTTACTCTCACATAACAAGATCTATGTTTGTGTGCCATGGTGCCCAAATAAATGAGCCAGTGTCCAGGCCTGACCTCAACGCTAATAAATCTCTCTCTTAAGTCCACAGTGCTAATAATAAAAATAACAAAGTGACAGCAGGATTAAAAGGCAAGCTTCTGTGAAAAGTCCTGTCTCTGGTGTCTATACATTTGCCACCTCGTAATCTGATGAGACCTAACGTAAAGCCTGATAAGGAAATCTCCTGGTATATAAAAAAAAAATTACCTCTTTACCAAATGTCCATATGTGCTACCTAATTCTAGAGCATTCTCAGGTCAAATACTCCATGTTGAATACTTTCATTTAGCCTGTGTGCTGGATGCTGTTCACCACACAGTTAAGGATTAAGGCAGAATTCTACGTAAGCAAGCAGGACATGGCATATGCATTTGAATGCATCCACACTCGAGCACACCAGCAAGGCTGTCATTACACATCTGGACCGTGGCTTAACATCGCTGTAATTGTCAGAGGTGTCATTCCATGAGAATAGACTTTCATTAAAAATTAGCTCTTTATAGAAGGTTTCCAAAGTGAAATTAGTTGCAAGGGATTCTGGAACGTTGGGAAGTTGATGATCGGATGCTAACATGAAGTCTGTGAGGCGACAGTGAGAACTGGATTATGGTGCACATATGTGCCTCACCAGACCACACTCTCCAGATAAAGCCACTGCATTTCTCTCTAAACTCGACTCCTGTCTCTGGCGGAGAGAGGCAGGAAGCTGCCTTGGGTGTGTGTGCTCTCAGGCCTTCCTCTGTCTTCTGTGCCGAATCAGCCAAGCCTCTCTTGGTTTTCCCCTCTAGAACTCACATCTTCCAGGGTTCTGATTACATGGAGGCAGACATTAATCCAGTTAAAAGTCAAATAGGAGCTGAAACAAATGTAGGTGGGTGCTATCTCTCAAGGCTCCCAGATAAACTCTGGGGCCATTGTCAGATCCCAAGTGTCGACTCCAGGAAGGCCTGTGCCCCAGAGACTCAGAGGAACTTAGGACTGTCTAAGTACAAGGTATCCCATGGGTTTCAAATATTAAGGGGAAGAATGTAGATACTCCGGGCATTTCATTGCAGGCATCTTTATGAAGGAGTGCCCTCATCTCTAAGATAGGCATCTACACAGTGCCTGTCCAGTGGAGGGCACCACTCTGTCCTCAGGGCGTCTATCCAGTACTG
>NW_022196891.1:74078854-74082745 GCF_008632895.1 Mastomys coucha | reverse complement strand
TCCTCAGGGCGTCTATCCAGTACTGTCCAGTGGAGGGCACCACTCTGTCCCCAGAGGCAGACATTGAAAATGATTTGTCCTCAACTGACCCATATGCTATAGCAGTCCTGCCTTGTCCCAGGAGATCCAAAGTTTATTTCCAGCGTTGCTAGCAGTGTGCTCAGGATGAACTTCCTCCCCATCAGACTTGTTAGTGCTTGTCTTCCCCAGTCTGCCTACTTAGGATGGGACCCTGAGGCATGATTTCCTACAATGCCCTGCACCCTGACTCAGAGTACTGTTGACTGAGTACTTCCCACAAGCCAGGCACTGCTCTGAGTATTTCTGTGCTGTACTCATTCTTGCAGATGAGCATGGCCACAATGAGCATCTGCTCTGAGTGACAGCATACAAGTGGCAGAGTGGGAGAGCCTCGATTTGAATCAGAGATGACGTGTGTGTGTGTGTGTGTGTGTGTGTGTGTGTGTGTGTGTGTGTGTGTGAGAGAGAGAGAGAGAGAGAGAGAGAGAGAGTCCTAGCTAGCTGGAACTCACTATATAAACCAGGGTAGCCCAGATCTTATGGAGATCCACATCCCTCTGAATCCTGAGTGCTGGTGTGCACTGAAGGTGTGCACCTCCATGCCTGCTTAGACCAAGTGCTCTTATGTGATCTTCCTTAGGAATCTCAGAGGTATTACACAGCAAACTGAATGTGGTCAGTTCAGAGCCAAGGGACTTGTAGCCTGCAGTGGCCTCTCTGTGCCTGGATTTCCTCAGAGTAACAAGGACCCCCATCTATCTCACGAGGTCGACAGGAAACTATACACATTAAATATTAATATGTGCCAAATGTTAGTTATCTTCAGCTTCATCATAGCTTATTTACTTCCATCCTTTGGTTCTAACTGAACCACAAAAAGGAACCATGATCCTTGGCAGAGAAGGGGCAACACTCCAGCTGCTTCCGGGATGTACACACCCTTATGCAAATGGTCACAAATGAACTGGAATGGCAGTAAAAGAGCCAGCCCTGGGGAAAACAGAAGGCGATGGCCACCACACCGGGAAGCAATGAACAGGAGCTGCCTTTCTTCTGCAGATTCCTGGGTCAGGCTGGGTGTCTGAACGTGGAACAAGGACGGTTATACACTACAGTAGATGAACAAAGCTCAAAGGATGGAGATGAGAGTGGCATTTTATATAAAAAGAAACGCTGCCTGTCTTCTAGAGACGGCACAAATTGTTAATGCAAACAAACAGCTGTTTGGAAAGAAAACATTATTTCTAAAACCCAGATGAAGCTCTATTTATTACATTTCAGAGACATTCAAATTATAGTGTCTGAAAACTATCCTACTCTGGATAGCTGTGACACTGGCATTATCTGAAAACTGGAGAGGTTAAGCCAAAGCTGAGACTTCTCTGTGAGCAAGACTTGGGAGTGAAGGTGCCTCTGTGCCCTCAGAGGCTCAGGACGACAGATGAGTGGCAAGGACAACCAAGTCAGTGTGAAGTTCCAGGACAGGAGTTTTTGGGAAGCCAACAGAATGGTATCCAAAATACCTTCAAATTCTAAATGCAAAATTCAATTGTCACTACCTCTGCTCAGCTTGAGTCTTTCCTGCTTCTCTCAAACTCCAGGGTGCTAAGCTGCAGGCACCTGCCTCAAGTGCTTGCCAGAAGTTCCCTACATTCTCAGCACTTGCTGCTGCTAGCACAGGCCAGTCCCAGGAGGGGCTGGGCATGACGGCCTCTGGGGCAGGCCCTAGAAGAGAAGAGGGTCCACTTCTGCCTTTCCAGTGACCAGGAAATGCCTGCCCGTTTCTCATTGTTCCCAAAGACTGGCTGGCACACTTCAATCCATTCTGGCTGGCACACTTCAATCCATCTGGCTAAAGAAATGTAAAAGGAACCAGGCTCTACTAGACCTAGATAGAGTTAGTCTGTGAGTTAAATGACCATGTTCAGTCCAGTGCAGACTCTATGCTTCTCATCCTATTTGACACAGAGTAAATGTACTGAGTTCATGTTGAAAAATCAACAAGTGCATGCGTATGTGGAAACACACACAGGTCCACAGTCCCATGTCCTCCATGCGCTCTTTCCATGTACGCCCTCCTATGCGTCGACCTGAATCTGAATGGCCATGAGCAACCAGGAGCTGCAGCTCTCTGCCCATGTGCCTGCCCTGTCCTGCCACACTCTGTCCTGCCCTGTGCTCTCTCCCACTCTACCTTCCATCCCACAAACCTCGCAGGGTGCCACACAGCTCCGTCACTTAGTGAAGGCTCGAGATTTTTCTAATGAAAGGTGTTATGGTGTTATATAAATACACAGTATTATTTTGTCTTTATTCCAACATTACTGGTTTAAAACAGTTCAGTGTGTATAAATATGTCTAATAATGTGTATTTGGCTTTTTTTTTAGTAACTCCGTGGTGTTCCAGTTAACTAAGTTGTACAGCCTTGAATGTACAACAAAATACTCAGTATAATCTCAGACAGACAGGTTTTACTGGTCTCTGTCTCTTTCCAATCAAGTTTCTGCGAGATGAGTTCATTAAACATTATAAACATTTGCTCGGTTAAACAGAATTGCCAAACTGTGACCTTCTGTGACTCTCAGCAGAGGCAGATGAAAAGGTTAATGTTCACAGGGTAGCACTGGGCTGTCCCCGGGGATGGAAAGAGGGCATAAGTGCCCAAGAACAATTAGCACAAGATACCTAAGGTGACAAGAATAAGAAAAAGAGTTCAAAGGTTTTACCAATGCTACCCCATGCATTAAACTTCAACTTGTAGAAATTATTATCACTGAGGATTAACGGTTAATGGGGCCATGTTAGCTATTGGCAGCCGGTTTTGTTCCACTTCACGAGTATCCTTTTGCTCAACCACACTAAGACCTTTGAGTTAAGAGGATCCACAGGGCCTACCCACCTTCCCATTGAAGGCTGTCATTAAGTTATTTCCATCATTCGTCCCAGTTAGCTTTGCCTCCCATACAAACACACGTTAATCATCTGCCTGGTCTGTCTTCTAAGAGACCTGACTGAAGGAGAGCATGTGGGTATGTGCCTACTGGATGGAAAGGTACCCTAAGATCAGAGACGGCCAAGTGTACTTCCGCACAAATGGCCTCCTAACGATGAGAGGATGACAATGGCTTTCAGAGAGAGTTTAGCGAGACACACTGCCACAGATAACACTGTATTTGTTCCTCTTCGCAATGAAAAAAAAATCTGCCTGTGGATTTACACCATGATTAGATGGCACCATAGAGGCAGGATGAGAGCTGGGTGGTTTGGAGGTTGGACGGCCATAGAGATGTGCCAGGCTGGGCTGAGATAAGACTCAACAAAGCAAAGAACACCATGAAGCTGGACACACGTGGGTAGTCGGCCAGAAGGCGGGTGCTGCTTCCAAGACAGCAAACAGTCTTCCATCTTCAGTCTAAGGTTGTTTTTGAAAGAGAATGCTGAGTGGCAGCGCTTTACCCTGCTCTCCGTACATTCTGCACAGCATTAGGAAGGACTTGCCAGCTTTTTCTTGTTTCCTATCTCAACTGTTCCTTCTGTGCAGTGGGTTGTGCCTGCCTCTTTTCACACTAACGAGTGACCTCCTTTAACCTCACACCTTGGAGACAGCACTATGCTGGTCCCTTTGGTATGCAGCAAGTGCTGGGGACACGTGAAGTTTGATGACAGCAGTGGAGTGGGTTTTGAAAGCTCCTGCTTGCTCTGGACCACAAGGCACCACAGCCCGAAGTCACAGACCAGTTTTCAAAGAACTGCTACCACTGATCTCTGTGATCAGTTAAAATAGAGTCGTTTGCACCAGTGGCTGTCATATTACTTTTGCCTTCCAAAGAATAACCCCACTCCCCCACCCTCCTCCTCCCCACCAAAAA
>NW_022196891.1:73938581-74078818 GCF_008632895.1 Mastomys coucha | reverse complement strand
AAAAAAAAAAAAAAAAAAAACACTAGGAAAAGAAAACTGGATGAAAGAGGATAATGTCTTGGTGCAGAAAGGGCCTTGGGGACTTTCCAGGAACACAATCTCCTTGGCAGCAGCTGGGAAGCCAGCAACATTATGATGTTGCTAACACTGGGTAAGCGCGAGACAATACAGATGCTGGTGTCTCCTAACTGACCCAAAGTCAGGAGCCTGAAGGCCAAGGAAGACACCCATCAGTGCACTCTTACTTTCACGCCTTCACTGGCTCACCAAAGGTTTTCTGAGGAGCCTCTGTGCTTTCTCTATACAGTACTGAGACACGGTAGCAAACAAAACTGGACTCTCTCCGAGGTGGTGCAAGAGCTGCCAGCAGGAGCCACGGTTCTGGGAACTTGCAGAATCATCTAGCAAAGTCCTCATCTTCATAACGTCTATCAAAGGAGACTCTCTTTCCTGACTGACTCTCAAGTTCCTGTTACCTCACACAATCATTTACCTGCTGAGGGTTATCTGGGGGAGGTAAAGGTGATTAAAGAGGAGAATGCTAGGCCTTCCCATGGCATGGGTTCCACCTCTGCTAGATCATGAAGCAGGACTGACAGTAGTAAAGAGAGGCAAGGGGAAGCTAAACCTCGGCTAAGGAAATCATCTCACGGGATACGGGATACGCCCTCCTCTCAAAGAAGCTCTGCTTAGATTACAGACTGGCCCTGCTCTTCAAGGAGGTCACAACTACTTAGAAAAGACAAACGTGTGATGGGGAGGGGCTTAGAACTCAGAAAAGGAAGTCACATAGAAAACATGTCCATTGCCTGCAAAGCATTATGTGTTGTTGGCTGAAAACAGGACTGCATAGCTATATTCGGATGCACGGGTAACCCAGGAAGAAGGGAAACCCAGGAAGAAGGGATGTGTGAACAATAAATCGACTGTCTCACTGCTAACAAACACTTCTACACAATGAATTTCAAAACAGCCGAACAGTGTGACACAGCTCAGTGCTGGGAGGCTGAGCAAGAAAGAGAAGTGTTTCCTGTTGATGCAAACGGTCATAGAGATAAGAAAGTTGGCTTGCAGAGCTTCTTAAAAACTGCCAATCATGTCACAAACAGGTACGGGAAGTGAGTCCTGAGAGCCGTGCTGCAGAAAAAAACAAAGACTTTGGGGACTGCTGGCCCCAGCCACACCTGGAGGTCAGAGACAAGCTTGGACCCCCACCCCACCCCCCCGGGAAGGTCAGAGTGACCCAGTGTACTTCCCTTTGGATCAACCTTTTATCTGACTGTATTTTAGTAAATTATCCATGTAGTTGTATTTTGACAGCTCTCTTTACAGCAGTAAAACAAAATGTGTGCATCGCAAATGGCAAAGATTCAAATTTCAGCTATGTTTATCCAAAATAGCACTGAACTGCTTCTGTACTTATGTTATACTGCCTACAGCTTCACGGAAGGGGAGACAGATGGGATGGATTTAGCAGGGAAACAGCTGTGGCTTGAAGAAGAGACTAGCAAAGTTCTGCTATCAGGCTTCATTATGCATCAAGGTACCAGTGAAACGTGTATCCGTAAGGCAGCCAAAAAAGTGTTTCTCATTTGACTCGTGATAATTACCTTTTTTCAACAGCTGACAACGTTCTAAGTAGCATTAAATAGGTATAATAATTAAGCAAAAATACCCAACAGGCAATGCCTTGCTGAGGATGGAGGTTCCTTTCAAGAGTGCACGGGAAGCTGGGTTGGAAGGGCCACAGACACCAGCTACCAACAAAATGGGTCGTGCCCACCATGCTACTTGTGAGAGTCCATGCAAGTAGGAAAAGGAGAGGTGGGGCTGCCTGGGGATGCGTGTGGACTTGGGTATTGGTAATATCACTGAGAGGAAGGTAAATGAGTCCTACATACAGAAGCCTCAGCTTCCTCAGCTGTGGACATGTGGGGGTCAGTGGGGAGTGCAGTAATGAGAGTGCAGCAATGTGAACCTGAGTGAAAGCCAGCCTTTCTTGAATTGCCCTCGCCTTTTTTCCCTTGTTGAAACTAGTTTCTCTTCCTTTCTCCTCTGTCCAGCAGTGTGCCTCAGATTTAAATTAACACAAGCATATCTGAAATGTCAGCATTTTGGTATCATCACTTTTTATTTTACATAACAAACACTGTTTAAATCTGTTGGTTATTTTGAGTTGTGTAAAGACATTTCTACTAGGTAGCAAGATATTTAATACAATTTTCATTGTCATCACACTGTACAAATTAAGTAATATAACTGTGTAAATCAAGAAAATCAAAAAGAGAGTCAGTTCATGAATGACAGCTCCCAGAAGGCTAAGGTAGGATCTCTAGATTGAGGCCAGCCTGGGCTACACGAGGAGATCCTGTCAAATTAAAAAAGGCCACAAACTAATGGGTCTTGAGCACAGAATGACAGTTGGGGTGCGATCTAAGGCTGAGCTTTCCTGATAACAAGGTTATGTGCACTTGAGTGTCACCCGGAAGGATGTTCCTAATAAGGCACTGCTGGAACCACATAAGACCAAGCTCAGATGGGTCCAGAAGGTGCCTATCGTGGCCTGCATCCTCACCAGCGCCTGGCGATCATTTGTGACAGAGACAGGTATCTTTGGCACCCAGGCACCCAGGGTCAGCCTGTGTGGCGAAAGTCAACACTGGCCAGACACTCGGCCTCCTTGCTTTGGAAACAGCAGTCGCCATCACAGACAGCTACTTAGGATTCTGGCTGAAGGATGAAATGTGAAACATACAAAGCCTGCCTGAGACTGCAGGGATGCACATACAGGGATGATCTTTTCAGAATCAATTCTGAGGGACTCAGGCCCAGGCGTTCAGGAGGAAAGCATGTACCACAGAGGAGAAAGTAGACTGAGGTGCCTCCGCAGCAACACCAGCATCATGATCAACACAGCTGTGTAAGATCCTGTCAGGAAAGTTATCTGCAAGGCATACTGCCAGTCAACTCAGGACGTGACAGGCCAAGTGACAGACACAGGCCACACGAGCAGGGCGTCCGTTCTGTTTGTCTTCCACAGTGTTCCCGTATTGCACTTTAAATGGCCAGTACTGGATGGTAGATTTTAGAAGGCCGGTGATTAGTACCAATGGAGAATGTGGACACCTGAGTGAATTCCTTTTGGCTCATGACACCTTTCATTGCTGAGGTGACGATGAGAGTGTCAGGAGAATGGACATGAGCTTACTCTGCTTATTTATAACATTTCTACATAAAGTTATAAAGCAATCAATCAAGTAGATGTTACAAAGTAAGATGACTGCCCCAGAGAGAACTAAAGGCCAGGACTGTGCGTAGCTGTCTGTGGCACTTGCAATAAACACCTATGCGTCCTCAGGCGTTTCCTCTCTTCTAAGTTCATCATTGTGTGTTTTGGGACAACCTGCTCCCACAGAATTTTAATGTGAATAAAGCAGATTTGGTTGCTTCCCACACCAGATTAATGCACAGAGCCTTAAAAACTTGTAAAGACAAGGCAGCTAGATGATGGGATTTAACATGTATTAAAGACAGCATCTACACCAAAGCCTTCAGGACTCCAGCTCATCCAGCCCAACTCCCCCATTCAAAGTTAACTATAATCAGAATACAAGGTCAAAGGAAATCACAATGAGGGGTCAGGGAGAAGGCTGCTTTTACAGTAAAAAGAAAAAAGTATAATCCCATCACCAAAAAGTGACAAGCAAAATATCCACTTTCATTTTAGTTAATTATTATTTTTAAACTTGTGTGCGGTGGCACAGATGAGAGGGCAACTTGTGGGAGCTGCCTCCAGGGATGGAAGTAACCTTCACCTCGGAGCCATCTTGCTGCCTCTACTCTCTGTCTATAAATTCCAGAGTGATCTGCTTCCACCTGGGCTGACCTCAGAAGTATTCCCCAGCTTTCACACGAGGGCTAAAGCAGCTCTGTGAGCTCAGGTCACCTGCTTGTCCCAAGCCAGACACAGACCTACCATGAACTTCTCTACTACCCAGGGCAGGGTTAAGACTCAACACAAGACCTGGTAACTCTCCTGAGACCTAATCTGTGACTGATGTCAACCCAGAGAGAAAGCCAACGAGTTGCAGTCTCCGCCATGTGGCACACTCCTGCTTCATCCTACATCATCCTACGGATGAAGGGTAGGGAGACTTGGAGAGCTAGGATGAAGTAAGCCAGGGAGGAATGTCTGTGCTGCTGCTCCCTCAGCCCCTGGGCACAGATCAGTGCCCCACTAATCCTCATTCTGAAGATACATGGCTGAAGTGTAGGAACCTTTCTGACTCATCGACTTATTTCTAGTAAACTCTGGACAAATAGGGAACGATCGGTTTATTGAGCAACATTATAAATGGACTTAGCACTTGAAATGTGGCAAAGGCAAAGAGTTCTAATAAACTAACTCACATTTATTTATAAGCATTACAAGGGAGAATTACTATTGCAAAGCAGGTTGCTAAGTGAAGAATGACCACTTAACTAATCCATTTGTAAATGTGGATGTAATACATTGGGTTTGCTTAGAGTGAGATCTAGTGACAGCAGCTTCCTAACAGCTGCACTTGGAGTCAGACGTTTTGAATCAGGGTCATTCATTACATTTCAGAGCCTCTGGCCTCCCAGAGTGACGAGCAGGATCAAGAAGAGAAAAGCAAAGCTGCCAAGCGGTTACAACATGAACACTTCTTCAAGGCGAGGCAAACACACCCTCACAACTTCCCAGGAATTCTATCCCTTCATTAGAAAACAGAAAGATCCCTTCTACAGCTGTTGTAGTTCTCTTTAAAAAATGTGCCCTACACTTTTCTCCTCTTGTGTATTATGGATTTTTAATCCTGTGTATTATATATAAATTTGAAATTAATGCTGATTTTGGTTATTTAAACAGTATTATTTGACAGTAGACTGTTGTTTTGAGACAGGGACTCTTTAAGCAGCTCATGCTGACATTAAGGCAGTATTTTTCAACCCACCTCCCCAAGGAAACCAGCAACCTGGCAGTCCTGTAATGCTGTGACTGTGGGTCTATAACAAGTTTCCTATGGACACCCGGCTAGCGGATAGCTCATTTGTTATATGATTTAGTGAATAACTCGTTTTGTTGTGAGGAGCCACATGATTCACTGGGCAGAATTCAGGGATAGTGAAAGAATCCTGGTTTAGAGCTGCGACTACCAAGCAGGGAGCCTAGCAGGGGAGCTAAGAAGACAGTGCAGTTTCCAGACAGTAGAGCTTCTTCATATTGAATCTCAGTTATTGAGTAATTTAACTTCTCTGAGTCCCAATCTGGTTTTTTGGAGAAAAATATTCTTATTACTACTAAGTGAGATGACTTGTTGCTTTTAACTGCAGCCAAATCCACGCTGGCCATTCAAAATTAGCCTTTCTTCCTAAGCCTGATCTACAGCCTCTGCTAGTCAGGATGGAAAATACCTTAGATAATCAGCTTAGAGGGAGGGAAGGTGGGTTCTGGTCTAGGAATTCAGGGGTTCCATCTGTGGTTGCTTCCCTCTGTGGCCATCAGCCGTGGTATGGCAATGCCAGATGGCAGGTGGTAGGCAGGAAGGTGACCCTCTCATCTCATGGTGTTTGGGAAGCAAAAGATGGAAGGAGCTTGAACCCCAATATCCTGGCCAAGGGAACGCCCCAAATGCCCAATGACAAGAGCCTCCCAATAAGGCTTTGCCACCTCCCATTAGCACTGAAGACCCATGAGCAAAAGCACAGGGCCCTTTTGAGGACACAGCCTTCCCGTGGGTATGACAGGACACCCTGTTGTGACCTGAAACAGCACAACATGGAGAAACCTTCAAGAGTAAACAGCACTCCCCCAACTTCAGGAGGACCAAGTGCGGCTTAGGCCTCTGTGCCCAGCTGACTGGGCACGGACGGGAAGTTCTGAACTTAGTTCTAGGGCAGTTAGTTCTCGGCCGCTTTCCTTGGCTCCAGAGTCTCAGCCTTACAACAAAGGCAACACCGATAACCCATCGTGTACAGTGTACGAGTTTTGGTTCTGTGTTTTAAAGGTCACTGAATATATAACAGCTAGATAGTGGAAGCAAAATACCAGATTCATCAGTGAAATGGGGAACTCAGCAGCCTTCATCTGTTCTTATTTTAAATTTACCACAGTATGTAAATTAGAGGATTTAAAAAGCATCAGGCAAAATCTCAGCTAGGTGCGAATGAAAAGCACAATCAGAATCGAGTTTGTGCTGCTTCAAGTGTGAGCGGTTGCCAAGTGGAAAGGGGCTTAGGTTTTACTACTAATCTGAGCGCACTCAAAGCCAATAGAAAGATCCCAATTACTGTTAAATACCCAGAGCGGGGATTTACCGCTAAACTGCTGCAGAGTATTGGTCTCAGGCTGGCTTTTGTGAACATCTTACTTTATGTCCTGAAATCATCACAGGAGAATACCACACACAAAGCTGAACTTTAAATACACAGTGCCAGTCACACCGCCCAAAGAAAACAAACCAAGTGCATTTTGCATAAGAGACTGAAGTACCTGTTTAAAAGCCTTTTTCTTTCTTTCTTTCTTTTTTTCTTTCTGTAGCTGAATCTTTTTAGCCAGGAACAGCAGTTATTCTATCAACTTCACATTTCCAAACAGGATTGATAGCAGAACCAGATAGCCTGCTCCCTCGCAGGGTTTTCTTACACATCCTGAACATTCACACTATATAGAAATATACAGAGGCGGGTTTGTGATTCACACCCTTGTGGATCTCAGTGGGCCAATATGTTACATAGAGACATCAGCCTACTATTTCAACAACACCCTGTCTGGTTTCCATGGAACAAGCTACCTTCAAAACAAAATGAGCCACATTACAGGATGCCAAGGGGAGAGCAAAACTCAAGTGCCGCCATCTCTTCTCACCCAAGCTTCATTAGAGCCGGGCTCCCGGGCTGCACAGATCCTTCAGGCTTGGGCTAGGGCCTGGAGCCATCTGAGAGCAGTCTATGCTTCTGATTCTGGACGCACCTAGGCTATGGCGGAGCACACCCTGTAGGGCAAAGGGACAGGTGCCCACAAAATCACCAAACTGAATCCCGATGCCATAAATTTTGTGACTCCTTGTCTGAATTCTCAGTCCTAGAATTATTTTTATTATTTCCTGTTCCACCTAGCAACATAATGATATTTAATCAAGTTTGAAAAAGTACTAAGATAAATACTTTCTTGACCTCACTGTGCCCATTTAAAATGTACTCTGCTAGGCTGTGGGCAGTTGGTACCCAGCAAGACTTGAAGTCTGCACCTTGAGGCATTTAGGTTCCAGACGGAAACCAATGCACAGGGAGAGTGCACAGTGACAGACTGACTCGACACAGCTTGGATGTCCTGAAGGCTAGGAAGGATGAGACTGAGGGTCCAGCCTGGCATAATGAAGCATCTAAAACAAACACACACACACACACACACATACAACAACAACAAACTGAAATGACTAAGTTCTAAATTTTGCCTATGGTTGATGAAGGTGGAAAGCCCAACTATAATTCCAGACTAAGAATCTCACTGAAGGGCAGGGAGGCACCTGACAGCCATGAGGAAATAGAGCAAGGAGGGAGGGGTGAGGAACCAGGCCAACCTAGGAAAAAAACCAAAAAACAAACACCCCATATAGTTATGAAGCAACAGCAGAATTTGGGGCTAGGGATAAACCTGAAAGGCCAAATGTTAAAACAAGAGATCCAATTCTGTTTTCCAGATGAGCACACCCACCCTGAGTCTATTCCTACTGTTTGCATTTTCCTTTGCAAAAGAAAAACTCAGTACCAGAGGGAAAAGGACTGAAGCCCTGAGGGCAGCAGAAAGGTTGGAAACAGGCAACCTCGGGAGAGAGGAGATTGGGGGACCCTCCAGAATGCACCAGAGACCTGGGAGGTGAGAGACTCTCAGGACTCAAAGGGAGGAACCTTTGATGAAATGCACAATGGTAGGGAGAGGGGACTTCTAGAGCCCACCTCCAGCAGGAAGGCAGGACATTAAGTGAGGGATGGGGTTGCCATCCCACAGTCACAACTCTGACCCATAATTGTTCCTGTCCAAAAGAATTTCAGGGATGGAAATGGAGAGGGGCCTGAGGAAAAGAAGGTCTAGCGACAGGCCCAAAGTGGGATCCAGCTCAAGAGGAGCTGAGGCTACGGAGCGCTCACAAAAAGGGACCTAGCATGATCATACTCTGTAAGACCCCACAAGCAGTTGAAAGAGTCAGATGCAGATATTTGCACCCAACCAATAGACAGAAGCAGCTGACCCCTGTTGTTGAGTTAGGGAAGGCTGAAAGAAGCTGAGGAGGAGGAAAATCTTGTAGGAGGACCAGCAGTCTCAATTAATCTGGACCCCTGAGATCTCTCAAACATTGGACCACCAAACAGGCAGCATATACCAGCTGATATGAGGCCCTCAACACACATACAGCAGAGGACTGCTGGGTCTGTTTTCATTCAGAGATGATGGAACTAACCCTCAAGAGACTGGAGGCCCCAGGGAGTTCAGAGGTCAGGGGCTGGGGGTGAGGACATCCCCAGTGAGGAGAAGGGGGTGAGGGGTATGGGATGTGGAACAGTGTGGGGGAGTGGATGGGGTGAGGGGAGGGATAAAATATGGAGTGTAAAAAAATAAATTAGACATCATCTCTCTCAACACCCGGAGTAACTGGGACCAGTGGGACCCAGACATGCGGGAACTCTCTCAGACCAGTGGCACAGGTTCCTTCCAGTCTCTCTGAGCCAGTGCCCTGAGCAAACCATGGGCGCAAACTCCACAGTGAGTCCCACAATTCCCAGCTCTACTTCCAGGCACTCTAACATGCCCAGAATCACAGGATCACAGAGACAGCTTGACTCTGAGGAGTTCTGACACAACCAAGATCACAGGAAGGACAGGCTCCAGTCAGATATAGTGAGGGCAGGTAGCTTTAGAGGCAACCAGATGGTGGGAGGCAAGCATAAGAATATAAGCAACAGAAACCAAGGCTACTTGGCATCATCAGAACCATAGCAAGTCCTGGATACCCCAATATACCAGAAAAGCAAGACTCAGATCTAAAATCATTTCTCATATAATGATAGAGGACTTTAAGAAGGATATAAATAACTCCCTTAAAGAAATACAGGAGAACACAAGTAAACAGCCAGAAGCCATTAAAGAGGAAACACAAAAAATCCCTTAAAGAATTACAGGAAAACACAATCAAACAGGCAAAGAGAAAGAACAAAACCATCTGGGATCTAAAAATGGAACTAGAAATAATAAAGAAATCACAAAGGGAGACAACCCTGGAGTTAGAAAACCGAGGAAAGAGATCAGGAGTCATAGATGCAAGTATCACCAACAGAATACAAGAGATAGGAGAGAGAATCTCGGGGGCAGAAGACTACATAGAAAAAACATTGACACAATAGTCAAAGAAAATGCAAAAAGCTAAAAGTTCCTAACCCAAAACATACAGGAAAACCAGGATGCAATGAGAAGACCAAACCTAAGGATAGTAGGTATAGAAGAGAGTGAAGACTCTCAATGTAATGGGCCAGTAAATATCTTCAACAAAATTATAGAAGAAAACTTCCCTAACCTAAAGAAAGTGATGCCCATGAACATACAAGCAGCCTACAGAACTCCAAATAGACTGGACCAGAAATGAAATTCCTCCCATCACATAATAATAAAAACATCAAATGCAACTGGCAAAAGAAAAATCATATGACATGTAAGTAAAGAAAATATCTAATAAAAAAAAACAACAAAAAAAGAGAAAAAAAACATCAAATGCACTAAACAAAGAAAGAATTTTAAAAGCAGTAAGGGAAAGGTCAAGTAACATATAAAGGCAGGCCTATCAGAATTACACCAGACTTCTCACCAGAGACTATGAAAGCTAGAAGATCCTGGGCAGATATCATTCAGACCCTAAGAGAACATGAATGTCAGCCCAGGCTACTATACCCAGCAAAAGTCTTAATTACCATAGATGGAAAAAACAAGATATCCCATGACCAAACCAAATTTACACATTATCTTTCCACAAATCCAACCCAAAGGATAACAGATGGAAAACACCAACACAAGAAGGGAAACTACACCCTAGAAGAAGCAAGAAAGTAATCTTTCAACAAACCCACACAAACAATTCCACCTCTAACAACAAAAATAACAGGAAGAAACAATCACTTTTCCTTAATATCTCTTAATATAAAAATTAATATTACCAACATATCCTAATCAATTGAAACCCAAAAATATGAGGAATTAGAAATTTGTTGGTGATCATCCAGTGGTCTTTCTAATTTGGTAACTGGAGAAATAGGTATAATATTGTACAATCCATATACACTTTCTGCTTGTTTGTATGTGACAGTGTCTTGCTGTGTACCACATAATGGTCTTGAAATATTTCCTTCTCCTATCTCAGCCTTTCTATTAGTAGGATTGTTTATTTGATGTTTTTACTCTATACTATGTTTTTTAGAACAGTTTACATATTTCAAAATTATTTGTACAGCCAAAAGAAACATAGACAATTAACTTGGGAGGTGGCTTGTAAGAGAACAACAAAGAGTAAGACTGAATGCTTTGCTTGATATTTATAATTATTGTATAAATTTTGAAGAAGAGGACTTTATAATTTACTTTTTCTGAGATGAATGCTTTTCAAAATCATCACAACCAATGAACCAGATTCTTACCCTCACCTAATGTTTGCACCAACCTTCAAGCAGAACCATTGTTCATTGAAACAGTTGATGAATGACTTCATGGATAGACTATCTTAATACACACACCATTTCTTAAATGAATGTAACCTGTTCTCTGTGGGCTAACAATGAAGACAATCACTCGAGTCAAATAGCTTTGACCATAGCAGGAAGTCTGTATCCAAAAATCGTGCCTACAATTTGTTCCTTGGCGCAGCAGAACTGTCAACTCTCAGCTTAGCTATGATAGAAGTAAAATCCTTTGGTGATGTGAGGGTCACTGAAGTACATCCTTATTACAATGAACTCCAATCTCTAAATATTGTTCTTAATTTGAGTTTTTACCACAGTAAGAACCAAGATTTTAATCTCTACTAAAAACAAAACAAACAAAAAGACAAAAAAAATTAATTAAAACAAAGGAAATAAATTCAGCATAGAAAGCATAGACTCTGTTAGTGAGTACAATGGAAGACAAGGACCAATAATCCCCTGCCTAGAGGCAGATAGTATTTCCTGTGTGTGTGTGTGTGTGTGTGTGTGTGTGTGTGTGTGTAGCATGTAGAATGCATGGAGAGGCATACATTCACCTGGCATCTGATAGGTAGGACTCCAAAGGGCTGTGCAGAAAGTTCATAGACAGTTTGGGGCACAAATATCCGAACTTTGGGTTACAACACACGAGTTAAGTCACAAAATTAATTTGGTAGGCCAAAATCAACTTTCTAAATAATAAAGGTAGGAAATCAATATTGCAAAGTCCATGACAAAATTTAATATGATTTCATGAAGTCTTCTTTTAATATGTGCGCATATTTGTGTATGTATACTAGGCTTTGATGCTAAATGCATGCATTACTTGAGACCCACACTAGACTGCATATATGTATGTTTGAATAAACATATGTGAGGGAAGAGCTGAAGCAGAGCTGGATTACTCTGAACTATATGGAGCAAAGAACTTGTGTTTCCCAGGACTGTGGGGACAAGGGTGGGCAGGCAGGTGAGAGGGACCGTTTCAGGGTAGGACCAGCCTGGACAGAGCTGAGCATTAGTAGCCAGGCATCCCTGTGCATAGGCGTATGGTAGACACGTGCTCCAGATTACAGTGTCTCCAACACACAAATGCTTCAGCAGCATCTTTGTTCATTTGAAATCTTTGGGAAAAACAAAGGAGACATTGAGTTCTACGTACAAACTAGTGGGATGCAAAGGCTGAGCTCACACCTGTGAGACAGTCAAGCTAGAGCGCAAGGAATATGCTACCTTGGATGCATAGCTATGTCTATTTACACATTGTGTATGCAAAGAAATGGAACACCCATACATGCACACACACACATGCACACCCTAGTTCTAGCCTATTTCCTCTTGATATATTTTGGTACTTTGAATGTTTGGCAGCTAATGATGATAAAGATTCTGTGTTCAGCAAGTCATTTTCTTGACAATTTATGGTTCTATTGAAGAGAATTTATGTAATTAATCTTGTGATGCTTGACATTTTGTTTTGTTTTGTCTGTTTGTTTGTTTGAGACAGGGTTTCTTTGTTGCTCTGGCTGTCCTGAAACTCTTTCAATAAACCAGGGTGGCCTTGAACTCAGAGATTATCCTGCCTTTGCCTCATGAGTGTTGATGCTTGACATTTTTATGAATAAACACGTTATTTAAAGATTTTCAACATTCTTTTCAGAATTAACACACTTGGGTCATAAGCAGTACAACTGGCCAAACTGAAGGGTGGTTATACTCTTCCCACAGAATGCCATTCTTAATCTTTGGGCACTCGGTCCTGTGTGTGCACAGTAGGACTTGGTGCAGCTCTGCCTGCAGTACAGGCAGAAGGGTGCTAGCTGGGTGGTGGGGGAACGGGGAGCACATCCAGGCAAAGTCAAGATGAAGGACAAGTTGCTAGACAGTGTCTTCTGGATATGACCAGGAAGCTGCACTAGTGCAATCACAATGATATGGTCCTATACAGACTGACAAGGGCAGTCGACGTGCCAACAGGGACAGAGCAAGAAAATCTCACAAGGCCTCACTCTGTGTGAAGAGCTACAGCCAATCAATGGCTGTGAATGAGGAAGTGGTCAGAACTAAACCTTGTACACCAAAACAACACTATCTGAGAGCATGGAGTCAGACTTTAAAATCACCACACTAGGGAGGTGGAGGTGGAGGCAGGGGCAGGGGCAGGAGCAAGGGCAGAGGAGGAGGCAGAAGTGGGCATCTCTGCATTTGAAGCCAACCTGGTCTACATAGTGAGTTCTTGGACTGCCAGGGCTACTACATAGATTCAGTTTCCAACAAAACAAAACAAAACAAAACAAAAACCAAATACAAACAAACAAACAAATGAACAACCCTAATTGGGGTTTGCAGATTTTATATACACACGGGTGTGTATGTTTAACATTATGCATGTGTGTGTAACATGTATGCATGTGTAACAATAATAATTACAGAAGAGGAGGTCATGAATTTGAAGGAATGTAGGGAGGAATTGTGAGGGGGAAGAGGAGGGATGGAAATAATCGACATGGAATTCAAATGAGAAGTAGTGCCTAAAGCATTCGCCACTGCAACAGGGAGCACTAGCGAGTCAGGCACAGAAGTTACTTTAAAGACAAGAGACACGGAAGTATGTGTGTTTGGTTAGAATAGGAAGTGTGGAACCTCTTTCCAAGTGTCAATTTTTAAAGGCGTTTCTGCATGGCTAGGTGGCAGAAGACAAGCTTCCACCCTCAATTGTATATTGGTTCTCTCATATAGAAATCATTAGCATTGTGAAAAGTCCCATTTTAGCTGATTAAAAGAAAAGCTGTCATAATTTGCACCTTAACAATCATGTTTTAGTTTATCAGGTCACTCAGGAAAGCAAAAGCCTGAAAAGTGCATAATTCCTTCCAACTGACTGTCATAGGATTGGTAAAGTCAGAGTCATTTATGTAACTGCTAACAACCTCAGTAAGTAGCTCCATTAAATGGACCTACAAAACCTTCCAAAATAAGGGCCAACTACTAACACAATGAGTTAGTACATGGTCTAAGTCAACAGCAGGAGCCATTTCTGCTCTGCTGAGATCAAATCCCAGCCAATAGCTTCAGTTAATGCTCAGTGAGCGCCCACTGGGTGTTCATCACTGCGCACACAAACTTTAGGTTTATATTAGTTAATGACAGTAATTAGAGACACAGGCGCGGGGAAGTTCCCCAAATGTGAGGTTATAATTAAAAGGTGTAAAACCTTTAACAAATGTTACACATTTTTTGAACATCAAGTTTGTATTTTTTCTCACTTTTGCTTTTCCATAATTTGAGGAAAACTATAAAAGATAAAGTGTTGGTGCATGTAGACATCTGAGGCCAGCCTTGAATATCATCGTCAGGAGCCACCCATCTTATTCTGACACACAGGCTGTCATTTGGACCTGGACTTTAATTCAGCTAGGCTGGCTAACAAGCACGCTCCAGGGATCCTGTCTCTGCCTCCCCAGCCCTTAGATTATGCTCAGGCTACCAAACCTGGATTTTTTTTTTAAAATGTAGATGCTGGGAATCAAACAGGTCCTCACATTTGTGTGGCAAGCACTTAATACCCAGCCTTGGAAAGATAATATACAGAAAGTGGATAAAGGTGTTACAGTCATTTAGTGAGGGCCTCCTGAACTCAGGCAGAGCACAAAAAGGTGCAGAAAGGACTCCATTCTTAATGAGTCTAGTCTGCTGAGTCAGACATTTTTCTCATTTTTTTCAGTTTTTTTAAGACGGTGTCTCTCTCCTAGTATAGACACCCTGGGCTGGAATTCCCAATGTTGAATTTATTGGCACACCCCACGCCCCGCTTTTTACTGAGGTCTGGAGCCTGAACTCAGGTCCTTAGGCTTGCATACCAGGTGCTCTTCCGTGCTCACCCATCCTCCCAGGGCCCCACCAGCAGCCTTTCTTGACATCACTCTCATGTGCTCAGCAGTTGGTTCAAATAGTAGTTTGATGAAATGTACAGGGTATCATAATTGTCCTGAGAATGTCTGACTTGTGCTGGCTGTGGATGGTAGGCACCCATAGCCAGAGGTAGCCCTTGAGCTTGCTGTCTTCCAATTAGTTCTAGGTTCCAAGACACACCCTATGTCAAAGGAGTGAAGCAGAGAGTGATAAATCGGGATACATGGCAGTTTTCCATATATGAAAGGATATTTTGTTTCTCTTACGGATAGATGTTACATATGATATTCCTCTAAATCAAAATATGCACTCTGTTTTTCAAGGCCACCTTACAAGAACTAGGTCTTCAATAAAAATATGCCCCACCCCTTTGGGCTATAATAACAAAGGAGCGAAAAGTCAGAGACACAGCACCCTTTCCCAAGGGACTCAGCTATGTGCTGTCGTCATCATAATGGTAAACACTGAAACCTAATGACGAAGGACAATGGGCGGATGCTTCCATTCATCCCCAACTCAAAGTGAACCAACTAAAAGAGAAGTGCAAGGACCATCTTCACCAAGGGAGCCCCTAGGCACGCTTGCCTTGTTCTTTCTGTACTCGGGAAGGAGATCGAACACTCTATAAGAATGAACTTTATACTTACCACAGCAGGATCAACTTGGATCCATTTTGAAGGGTTTGTTTCAGTGACTACAGGCTCTGGCCACCAAGCCAGGCAACTGGAGTTAGATGCCAGGCACCAAAACTGTACAAGCTGAGATTTAATTCACACAAGCTGTTCTTTGACCTCTACAAGTATATTTACACTTAATAAAAGAATAAATTATTTAAAAAATAATTAATCTGGCTGAATGTAGTGACACATGCCTTTGATCCCAGGACTCAAAAGGGAGAGGCAGGCAGATCTCTTGAGTCTGAAGCTAAGTTGAACCACTTAGCAAGTTCCAGGTCAGCAAGAGCTACTTAGGAAGACCCTGCCTTCAAAATAATGAAGTAATCTAAAGCCATTTTAAAATACTGTATTTTCAACAGTATATTCTTCTACCAAACTAATCCTCCCAAGGTCTTATGGGAAAATTAGTTCAGTTTCTTATCAGTGACAGCATGGCTGCTGCCCCTACATGTCTGCCCCAAGCACACCTATACCTATGGCTCTCACTCCTATGGGTATCAGGTCAGTAGGGACCAATAATGGAGGGCTGATTCTTCCTTGGGCAGTAGGGACTTTGCTTGGTATAAGAAATCTCCACTGGCCCAGTTTCTGGGCAGGCTGAGGCTGGTTTTCTTAATGCAGGGACAGAATGCAGAAAAAAAAAGAGAAAAGCGGCCTTGTTTGTGCTTCCAGGTTGGTTTTTTTTTTTTTTTTAATGATACAAAAGGAAACAAAGGTGCTTGTGGAGAAGTCAAATGTGTTACTATGTTGTAAACTTTCACTTCGACTAGAGCAGAAGTGCTCCAAATGGATCACCACTTACTCTGATGATGAGATGAGCCGACACTTCCTCATGTCTCTCAGAGGAGCGTCACACACCCATACGCCTCAGTACAAGGCTGCTACTGTCAAGCATAGGCACCAGTGCTCTCAGCAGCAATACTATTCTCAAAACCAGCTTTGTTTCTTCCCAAGTGTGGTGATGCTACTTCTATTAAAACAATTAAATACTTACTTAACTCAGAAATGTAACTGCTAAAATACTGATTCTATGAAAACAAAGAGGAATGCTTTAAAGAGTCAACAAAACTGGATATCCCACACACAAAGAAAGGTGTGCACAAAATAAATACAAAAGACTGCATTGAGAGGGCCACCAAATGGCAGGTGCCACACACGTGCTGCTTACCCAGGGTCTGTGTGATTGCAGTTCATTTAGGAAAATCAAAATTGAGGACAGCAAAGATGCAGTTTAGGTGTGGTCTATCTGGAAAAAAAAAAACAAGCAAACAACAACAACAAAAAAAAAGCCTAGTAACATTGTGCCTAGAACAGGTTATCCAAGTACAGAGAAAAATGTCTTGGCTCTGTGTGTGTGTGTGTGTGTGTGTGTGTGTGTGTGTGTGTGTGTTTTACACAGACTCCTGGCCACCCAGCATTTCTCTCTTGCTTATTCTCACCAGTCCAGAACCCCACTGTACCCCTCAGAACACATAGCTGAGTGGGGGAGCAGATCAGAGACTTTGAGGCTAGAAGTCAGAACCATTTTCCCTGGCAGGCCTCCTCTCCTCATGTACGGTGTGCACACACTAAGAATGGGGGTGGAGAGTGGGTGTGGGAGACAGGAGCACAAGAGGGGCACAGAATAGATGAAAATATTTAGGAGAGAATATAAAAATTATTGACAATAAGTCAATTGGAGGAAAGCAAAGTCATTTAGAAATCTTCACTACAAAGAAAACACAAAATTAGTCACCTGTATAAAATGATTAAAATGAAAGATAAGTGAAAAGGAACCTACTTTATTATATCTTAAGGCTCTAATGATATGTGCAAACTTGTAATAATAATAAAAGAACTAAAACAAAAACAAAAACCCAACAACAACAAAATGAATCTATTTGTCTCAATTGGAAACTGTGAAGCAAATCCCAGACACAGACAGACCCAGAGCCACAGCCCTCGCTGGACACGCAAGGACAACATTCAGATGCACTTCCGGGAGTCATTTTAATGTTACACATAAAAGACAGAAACCTGATCAGAGGACACAAGCTACTAAAGAAATGGATGCCATCTCCACTGAAGTCTTTAGCTGTAGAAAAAAACCAAACTGAAGTTAGGCCCAGGGTCAGTCTGAAGCAACACCTCACAAGGCCTGCCTACAATAATCTGCACAGTCAACAGCAGCACATCTAATACAAGTTTCACAGGAACTGCTTTGCCAAGCAGTGAAGATTATCAAAATATGGGTTTTTAGATAAATAGGAAATTAACTAGCAGGTTAACTGAACATTTCGTTCATTAATTGCTAACTAAAGAAGTGCCTAAACCACATTCTATGCTGAGGTCATCACAAACCGGACTCTTTACACAAATAACTCCATTTGACTTCCCATCATCCTTCAGCATTGCCACTTGCCATTCACACAGAGGCAAAGAAACCCCATGGGATATTAATTCATATGCTGCCTGGGAGTCTATATACATTTCAAGTTTCTTTTATAATTCAGCTATTCTAAGAGTCTCAAAATATTTCATTAAAAATTAATGTGTTATCCACACAAATGGCAAATATTGAAAGCTAGGAATATAAATAAAAAATAATAAAAATAGGAAGCCTAGTAATACTGAGGAGGAAGGGAGACAGGAGGGGGAGCATGTGAGAGAGAGAGAGGGCGATTCTAAACATCCGGTTTCTATTCTGGACCATTCATGGAAACAGACAGACACAGCAAGTGGAAGCCAAATATATTCCTGCTCTGACAGGATTTGTTTTCTATCTTGTCATTATTTCTTACTGCATTCTTCCTAATAATATTCTGCAGTGTTCTAGATTTGCTGACTGACATGCCAGCCTCTTCAAGCGCTTAGAAGGGAGAACCACGCAGCTTGAGGCTCAGCCACAGCTCTGCCAGGCTCTGCCAGGCTCTGGCTGGGGTCTGAGGCTTTCCCTGGAATGGCTTTCCACATAAAGGCATGCTCCATGGGATGCTGCCCCATGTTACACACAGTTCTCAACTTCCCTTCAGCCATGTTCTTAGGATCCGACATACAAGCCCTGGTCCACGGCAGCAGGCAAAAACGATTTAAGGCTGGGCAAAGACAAACAAGCTCTGTACACAGTTGCTGACTGACTGTCTCACAGAACTAGCTCATAGCAAGTAGCAAACTCGCTGCCTTCTCTGTCTACACTCTGCATTGAATGGCCCTGAGAAGTCCCACTGTTAGCATGCATGCACTTCTGAGGCACTCACTTGATCCTCCATTGAATCCGACAACAGAGCTGCATCCCATCCAAGAGGATGCAGGGAAGAGTCTGAAAACATCAAAGATTTGTTTAATACTGACTATAAAAACACCCCTTCGCATCAAAATAAGTGCCCCTCTTTATTGCACTCTGATTATTTTCTATAGAATTTAAATTGTACATAAAATTATAATTGTGCCTTGTTTTATGTAAATTGATTGTCTCAATTATTGGGAAAGGATTGGAATGTTAATGGACTATTTTGTTGGAGACATGCCAAGCAAATCAGCACAAACTCTAACAGCTCTAACTCGAGGTATACAGGCAAACATTTACATAAAGTAGGGAGACCAATGTAGTCTGGAGAATCGATCTTGCAGTCTGAAAGGAGAAGGGGCTTTTCTCCACGAAGATTAAAGCACCTTTAACATTTGATGTTAGAAAGTTCTCTGACTGGAGATTCTAATTTGGATTAAATTTTTAGAAAATTAAAAAACAAAAAGCAGGAGCCATACTTGTAGAAGAGCACCTGCAGCCACACACTTTCCCTTATCTGCTGCATACAGAACAGGTTAGCTATGAAGAGCAGGGGTCTCTCCTGAAGTCCGAGGAGGGAGAGAAGGCCCAGTGGCATCCCAACATGTGTGGATGCTGCAGTCCACTTGATTATCTGAGGAAAGACCACCTCAGGAAACTGCTGCAGACACATCCCAGCCTTCTGCCACATATTGCCTGCCTGACCTATCTCCTTTATGTTAATCTGGTATCCATAAAGTCACACACATCATTGCCACACTTAGGATCAGGGGTGTAGGCAGACCTCAGCGTTTTGTTACTCACATGGTTACATGGTTTTTACAATTAAGGTATAGCTACGGATGCCAGAGGTATATAGTTATACATCTGCCTCAAACGGCCAGCTTTCTAGATGACTTCCATAAAGCCTCGGCATCACTGCTGTAGATGTAGGTGTAAAAGTCACATCTGGGCAGAATATGACAAAGTGTTTCCTTTACAGCTAGACGTGGAGCCCAAACACAAGCATCATGGACTTATGTCCATTTGCAGTAATTTAGGAATTGAGAATTTAAACTTTTAATTATCTAAGACTTGAAAAGAACCTCTTTTGCCAAGGAAAATGGGCCTTATTAATATAGGCATACATATGTACAGAATATAGCTTAAGATTTTAAACCAGAAAATAAAGATTTCTTCTGACTATAAACTGTTTTGAATGCAATTCTATAGTAGAAGAAAGCTGAATTTGAGGCCTTTTTTTTTTTCCTATAACAAGTTCAGCAGTTCTAGGGGCCATAAGCTATTTCTAGTGACAGCCAAGACTGGTCTCTTCTAAGCGCTGGCCTGGCTTGTATAAAATAACTTCAACACAAAGAAGTCTGAAGTCTATATTACATATCTATGTCTATAAATTTCAAGAAACCCAGAATTTTCTGACAACTAGATGGGTGATTAAAATTCTATGTATCAAGAGCTGCGGATGTAGTGTGCCGTCTAGCACACAGGAAGCCCTGGGTTGGATCCCATTCCTAGCACTGCATAAACTAAGTGTGAATCGGGGTACTTAATGCTGCTGTTAGATATTTATACAAAACGTCTTAAAACACTTGCTTTTTTAAACTGTTATTCATTCACATGGATGAGAACTAAAAATGGACCTGACCATGTTTACATACAAAAAGTATTTTATAGATAATATCTATTTTAAACCAATTAAATTTCTCGGAAACAATGATCCAGAAATGGTCAAGACATCATAAAGCCAAACATTCACTTTCATCTGTTAGCTCTCCATCACCAGCAGGGATTGCTCCCCTTAAGTGCGTGTCTTCACCTGCACAAAGTGAGCATCTTTTAGAAGCTGGAAAGGTATTGGTTGCCCTCAGCATCACCGAGGGAACACTGGAAGCATGGTGCTGCACACAGTAGCCAGTCCTCTGGCCCCACACAGTCTCAGTTCTGAACACTGGAAGCATGGTGCTGCGCACAGTAGCCAGTCCTCTGGCCCCACACAGTCTCAGTTCTGAACACTGAAAGCATGGTGCTGCGCACAGTAGCCAGTCCTCTGGCCCCACACAGTCTCAGTTCTGAACACTGAAAGCATGGTGCTGCACACAGTAGCCAGTCCTCTGGCCCCACGCAGCCTCAGTTCTGCCTGAGCAGAGGGAGCGCTGCTGCATTTCGTCCACACACAGTTCCAAGCCCATGCCCATGCCCTCCACTGTAGGTGGCCCCACAAGTCTAGTGCTGCCCTTCCAAGTCAGAGGAAAGGGGTGACCAAACCCCACAAAGGCGGCCTAGAATCAGATTATGATAGAAAGCAAGCTTTTAAAGTCCTAGGCACCTATCCTGGGAGCTTGCTCATCTCCAAGCACATCCAGATGTTCTGTGTTTTCTCTTCCTCTACCTTTACTTACTAATTACTTACTATTAAGTTGGAATTGTAAAATACAACATGTAAGTTACTGTTTTATTTAACAAAAGCATATATTCTCTTCCATATGCCAGACAGTCAGCCCAAGGCATGTGCAGTTTCTTTCTTCTTCTCTTAGGCAGCTGGTTCACTGGGAGGAACCGTTATTTGCCCAAGATCAACAGCAGGTTCAGAGGCTAGGATCAGAACCCAGGCAAACAGCCTGCAGAAACTGCCCAACCCAATAGGCACCATATGTTCCATTAGGAACTGAACTTTATAGAAGCTCATTGATTCTTGCTGTAAGCCAGGGAACCCTTGAAGGCAACTTGGGCTAAAAAGTCCCTAGTAGAGAATTTGACTCTTAGATGTGGCAGAAAAGTGGAAGAGTTGTTGGTGAGCTTTGTGTAGGCGACTCTGGGGACCTAGAGCCCTCCTACAGCTCACTGACTAACTAGAGAAACAGGAAGAACATGCAGTGAGGCTAGAGTGTGAGGCAGGGCAATAGACAACCTTGTGTTCCTAGACCATAGCATGCATTAGCTGCAACTTTAGGCTCTGTGCACAAGCTCTCGGCCTCGGAGTCTCCTAAAATCAAAAGACCATACCGCTACCCAGGAGAACGGGCCTGAGGTGACTCTCAAATGGCTCCTTGCTTTGGGAGTGCACACTTTCCCTTCTCATGAGCCTACTTCGACTCTTGGAAGAGCTTTCCTTTTCTTAAAAAAGTATCTCTTTTTCTACCTTTAAAATAAACAAACAAACAAACAAATGGTTCTCCTGTTACAGGTTTTTAACTAAGTGTCAGATTTGCCTTGAAGCCATCTAGGACTCACCTCATCAAGGGATAGGATAACTGCAAGTCCGTGAAACTTACAGTTGAGCGCTGTAACGCACCATATTTATTCACCACTTGTGTGTTTAAAAGTGTGTGGGTCCAGTAATGTGTAGCTGGTGTATTTGTCTAAAGTGTGCAGTCTGTGTTCCTTTGAGACAGGTCCCACTCTAAACCTGGAATTAGGCTAGTGGCTAAGGAGTCCCAGCAATCCTCCTGCCTCATCCCCCCAACAGCACTGGGATTACTGGCACCCATAGCTACACCAGACTTTTCTACATGGGTTCCAGGATCAGTACTCAGGCCGTCATACTTGTATAGCAAGAGTTCTTACCCACTGAGGTCACGGCCTGACTCTGAGCATGAGCAGTGTATAAAGATATATTTCATGCATGATCCGATTTGCTCTATAACGAATCTACATGACATTCTGCCTCTATTACTTTAAGCACAAGGATGATAAGGCTAAAAGTTCATTTGGCCTGAAAGACCCCAGGGTTATCAAGGACCATGGCTGGCTCCTCCCTATCTAAGGTCACACTGCCTTCATATGTCCTGTAATACCAGAGAAGGCATGAGTTCTTGCAGTGAACTTAAAATATGAATAGCATGAAGGAATGCAAGTTAGCACTGATTGGCCCAAGATCGGAGGGAAAGGAGAGTTGTCTGCTTGGGCCTTCTTGCGCCATCTGCATGGAGGGGAGTCTCAGGAGTGGAGTGGAGTACTCAGGCTTTCTTGGAACTGAGAAATCAACACAAAGATTCCAAAACAAACAAACAAAATAAAATGAAACAGAAAGGAAAAAAACAAGCACAGCAGCAGAAATGCTCACAGCCAAGGGAGGACATGGACAGCAGAGCGCAGGGGATGAGCTCACAGCCAAGGGAGGACATGGACAGCAGAGCGCAGGGGATGAGCTCACAGCCAAGGGAAGGACATGGACAGCAGAGCGCAGGGGATGAGCTCACAGCCAAGGGAAGGACATGGCTCTGCTGGTGAAGACCAGCAAAGCGTAGGGAATGAGAAAGGCACACAGAGGAATATCTGGGTGGCCTGCTTTCCTGGACAAAGACAAGGCAATTGGGCCCTTCTGCCTTCAGTAGGGTGTATGAAAGGGATGTGAGGAACACTGAAGATTTCAGTAACTAGCTTGGAGTGTAGCTAGAGGCTCTGGAACTCCTGGCACAAAAGGACAGAAGGAACCTACACTCAATTATGAGTTCTCTGAGGACTTCCTTCTGCTAGTCCCTCACAAGAACCAGGTTACTTCCAGAGAATGAGCAAGGCCTTTCCAAGAATATGGTGGAAAGCAAAATAATATCTCCAGGAGATGAGACCTCTTCCCCCTGGTCCTGGTCTCTGAGGGAAGAGGAACATCAACCTGCCTATGGTGCGATGGCAAATGTGAAAGCACAGGGTCTTTGGGGGAAAAGAAGTTCTGATTCAGAGTTTCACATATCTGTGACATAAATACTTATATCATGGTCAATTTTAAGCTAGAAATGTAATACAAAGTGGCTTGTGTTTCCAAGGACTTATTACTACCCCAGTACACTTTACATCTGCCACTAAGGAGGTCACAGAAAATCCTATTTTCTTCCCCATCTCCACCATAAGCCAAATAAGAGTCAAACTGAAGGTCTAAGACAACAAAAGTGGACAGAGCAAAGCAGAGCAAAACCCACACCATCAGAACAATCACATCAGGGACAGAGAACTCTTTGATGAGCTAACAGAAGAGTGCGATCTGGGAGGACTGTATTAGTCATAGTACTGTGACGAAATATTAAACAACTTAAAGGGGTGGATTCTGTATTTTGGCCATGGATCCAGAACTTTCAGTCCACAGTCCTAGGCCTATAAGAGAGAGTTGACTAGAGATAAGCTCAGAAACTATGGAATTCAAGGCAGCCTGAGCTCCAAAGCCAGGCAGTTTATATTAGCTATAGGGGAGAAATTCCATTTTAAAAACAGAAACCCATTTTCCCTGTAATGTAGGAAGAATAGACATTTAAGTGCTCAGAAGCAGGGTCATACGAGGGACAAATAGGCCGTGGCAGGGAACTTATAGGGCAGTGACAACACTGTCTGACAGTGTATTGACAGCTGTCACAGATGGAATATATACACTAAAGATGAAGCCAGAGAACTGGGCCGCACAACAAGGTACTTGTCACAGAGCCTGGTGACTTGAGTCTGGTCTTCTGTGTAGGAGAGAACAAACTCCTGCAAGCTCTCCTCTGACTTCCACACAGGTACCATGAGTCTGCAGCCTAAATAATTCAAAACAATGAAGTATAAAGCTAATGTAAACAATGGGTTGTGTTGATCATGACCTGCTGGTGAAGGTTTATTGACTCTAGCAATAAGAGACAATACATGCTGGAGGACCGCAGGCAGAGCAAAGCTCCTGCTTCCTTCCTTCCTTTCTTTCCTCCTTTCTTTCTTTCTTCCTTTCTTTCTTTCTTTCTTTCTTTCTTTCTTTCTTTCTTTTCCTTCTTTCTTTCTTTCTCTCTCTCTCTCTTTCTCTCTCTTTCTCTTTCTTTCTCTCTCTCTCTTTCTTTCTTTCTTTCTCTCTTTCTTTCTTTCTTCCTTTCTTTTTTTTTTGATGAACCTAAAATTTCTCTAAAAAGCAATCAAGGAAGAAAAAAAAATGAGTGCACCTAATTCCCAACCATGCTCAAAAAAAAAAAAATTTTTTTTTAAACAACCAGGTAAATATATCCCACTTGAAATTTCCCTTGGAGCCAGTTTATATGCTGGTTCATGCTGAAAGCCCTACACATTGAGCACACGCAATGTGCACACATAGTCACACACTAACACAACATCACAGCACATGGGATGTGCACATACACTCACACACTAACACAACATCACAGCTATATTCCAAGTTACAGTCCAAACTGTTCAAAATCAAAAGTTACATTCAAAATTCAGAAGGCATTTTCCCATAGAAATAACATTATGTAAACATGGTATTTTGGTTCACACACTAAATCACAAGAGCCGATTTAAGCCATAATGTAAATAAACAGTGATCTAGAATGGAAACCTCTGTAGCCCTGCCCATGCCCAGAATCCACCTCGGAGAGGCAGTGCATATCGGAAGCTTAGTGAGTGCATGGACTACAGGATGCTGAGTGAACTCCACGCTGATCACGGTTCTACAGACTTTATTGTGTTTAGAAATTTTCACAACCTTACAAGATAGCACTTTACAGAAAAAAAAATGAAGAGGAAACTTGAAGAGAAAAGAGGTTGGCACGACTCTTCGGGTGAGACAGTAGTGCGAGCAAAGCCCACAGTGTGACCTTACCACAGTATACATCCTCTTCCTGCTTCCATATTAGGTCTTAGGAGAGCAGCACTCCAGCCAGGGGGAGCTTACACATTTAACTAGGGCAGGGATGCGTGCTTGCTCACCAATCATCCAAGCACACCCTAATAATGCTATCTATTCAACACTATACCTGTAAACCCATGTGACTAAGGCTTGCTCTCTAGGGTGTCACTACTGGGATATGGTGGAACCTTTAGGAGGTGTGACCTAGTGGGAATCACTGGTGCAGGTCATGTTCTTAAAGAGGATTGTGGGATTCCAGGCCTGTCCTCTTCTTCCTCCTCACTTTCTAGACTCTGTATAAGTGGGTTTGCTCTGCAGTGAGCTCCTGCCCAGCAAGCAGAAGGACACAATAGTCATGAACCTCCACAACTGAGATCCAAATGAACCTTTTCTTTTCTTTTCTTTTCTTTTTTCTTTTCTTTTTTTTCTCTCTCTGTCTCTCTCTTTTTATTTTTTTTTTTGTTTTTTTTTTGTTTTGTTTTGTTTTTGTTTGTTTGTTTCTGAGACAGGGTTTTTCTGTATAGCTCTGGCTGTCCTAGAACTCACTCTGTAGACCAGGCTGGCCTCGAACTCAGAAATCCACCTGCCTCTGCCTCCCAAGTGCTGGGATTAAAGGTGTGCGCCACCACCGCCCGGCCTGAACCTTTTCTTAGTAACTGAGCTGTTTTAGGTGTTTGTTCTGTGACAGAAGGCTGAATGACAGAACCAAGTGTTCAAGACACACCTGGTGTAAGTGAAGCCGCCTTTCTCTACCGCTGAGTGCTAGGGTTATTGTAGCCAAAAGTATAAATGACAGAATTATGCCTTTGGTATTTTCCTAAGTTTCTCTTGTTGGGTTCCTCTCATATTTCATGTGCTTCCAGGTGGTCAGCTACTGTAGCATCTGCCCTGCTCCATGAATGTTCTGCAAGTGCTGTTTAAAATAATTCATTAACCCAAAATAAAATCCTAGCTCCTGAAGGGTGGAAACATCCCGTCTGCTGGGAGGCGACCATGTTGAACATGGTCCCTTGGTGTCTTAGGCGTGTTTCAGCACTGCACAGAATAATGTATTTTAGAGAGATTGCTTGGGAACCACAACTGATTTATAATTTTGGCACAGTTTTAAGAAAATGGTAAAGTTTTCTAAGCAGTTCTCATTACCCCAACTCCCTCCTTTCCACTCCAGAACATTCCCAGCTTTTATCCCTGGACAGCATAGGTGAGGCAAGGATCTAATTCACACAACCCTATGGCTGATGAAAACAATGATAAAGGAAATCTACAAAAACCAACCAACCAAAAACAAACAAACAAAACCTAGTAAAACAACAAATGTTTAGCATATTAATCACTTACCAATTTCTTCATTAAAAATGTAATTGTACGTTATAATATAAAGGTATGTAAATCTAAAATAACCCAGACATTTTGCAAATTCACATTTAATAGTATGCTGTCAATTATAAAAACAGACTCGAAAACAGCATATCCAAAGGAGGCCCTCTATGCAAAACTGCTGGTGACAGGGTAGGAGGCAAAGATTACACATCCATCTGCTTTCGCAGAAGATTAGATAGACGGTCTGCTTCTGATTTACAATTTATACAACCCCCCTCTCTGTCTCTGTCTCTCTCTCTCCCCCTGTCTCTGTCTCTCTCTCTCCCTGTCTGTCTCTGTCTCTGTCTCTGTCTGTCTCTGTCAATGTCTCTCTCCCTCTCTCTCTCTCTCTCTCTCTCTCTCTCTCTCTCTCTCTGTGTGTGTCTGTTACATTAACGTGTGTGAATAAGGACATGCAAGCATGGAGTGTGTGTGGAAGTCAAGGCCCACCCTGAGGTTAGACATCACCTTCTACCTTGTTTGAGACAGAGTGTCTGTGTCTGCCTCTGCTCTAGACTAGCCAGCCCATGAGTCTCCAGGCTTCTGTCTTTGCCTCCCATCTCCCCAAAGCAGGACTCCTGGGATGTTCACACTGTCTGGCTTTTACATGGGTTCCAAGGATTCAAATTCAGTTTCTCATCCCTGAATTGCAAGTGCTTTCTGTCCACTTAGCCATCTCCCCAGCCACCAAAATGTAGTCACTGAGAAGGCACTGTATTGCTGTTGCAAAACTGCATTTCTGTACTGCAATGGGCTAACAAAATAAAATAAACTGAATTACTATGACAAAGCTAAATCAATAGTTTAAAAAAGAACAGAAACATATGAAAACCAAAATGATCTCAACACAGTCTTGATAATGAATTGTACCTAAATGTTCTTTGCAGGAAAGACAGCTGATGATCAGATGATCAGAGCTGGTGCTGGAATGCAGGAAGTCTATGGGGCAAGGGGATTACCAGCAGAATATCAAATTACCATTCTCAGTAAGTTGTTTTGGTGTATAAAAACTAAATTTCAGACCCTTTAAAATGTTCACCTAACAGACATTTAGACCTACAGAAGAACTGCTAAGACCTACAGAAGAACTGCTAAGACAAGCCTAGAGTTTCAGCTCTGTCTTTTGCTCACCACCCCCCAGTGAGGTGGAGTTGTGGTGAAGCCTCTAAACTAGAAAGGCCTCCTTCAGGGAAGTATCCCGGGGATAGGGAAATATTTTTAAACCTTGTACCCCAAGTCAAACATTAAGACTTTGGTTCAGGGCTGGAGAGATGGCTCAGTGGTTAAGAGCACTGACTGCTCTTCCGAAGGTCCTGAGTTCAAATCCCAGCAACCACATGGTGGCTCACAACCATCTGTAATGAGATCTGACTCCCTCTTCTGGTGTGTCTGAAGACAGCTACAGTGTACTTACATATAACAATAAATAAATATTAAAAAAAAAGACTTTGGTTCATATAAGTCAGAGACAGGAAGTCCTTCCCAGGTGGCCAATGGAGGCCAAGCCCCTAAGAACCTCATTTCATCTTCTCCCTGTGCTTTGTAGAAGCCTTGGAGGAGCCCAGAGTGACCTCCTAGGAGACAGTGAGCTGTACCATGGCTACTCAGTACTGTGCCAGATTGGCAGTCCATGAAGTGAGGCCTCTTGAGAGGCCCTTCATGTCACAAGAGGCCCACCGTCAGGAGGATGGGGCTCCTCGGCCTCCCTTTCATTCCCATCTCAACTTCTTCACTGTTAAAATTTAGATGTGAAGGGTTCTCAGATGCTTATGTGTTGAAAGCTTAAGGACTACCTGGTGGTGCTACCGCCAGGTGACTGGCCAGAGGAGAGCACACACCTCACCAAAGGATTAGTGCACAGCAGACCAGACTATGTGGGTAGGCTTCTGTATAGGGAGTAGGTTACTGAGGGCCATGTCCTTGACAGCTATGTTTTGCCTCAGGCTCTGGCCTTCTCTGCCTCTTAACCCTAAGAGATGAAGAGTTTTGCTCAGGTACATTCTCTCATGGTATCCAACTTTGCCTCATCCTCAAAGCAATGGAACTAGCCAGAAACAGACCGAAGCCTCAGAAACTAGGATCCAAAATAAGCCTTTCTCTTTAAGTTGTGTCCTCAGGCGTCTTGTCACAACAATGAAAAGCTTACTGAAGAACCACTAAGGGGTAAGCATCTTTTCTCTGTCAGCTTTGACCAGGGCGGCATCAGGTCCAAAGCAACAGGATCAGTGGACTTTGGACAGAAACCTTTAACACTGTGAACCAAAAAGTCTCCTTTCTTCTTCTACCATGATTACCGAGGCGTTTGATGGAGTGTACAAAGGTGGCTGGCTCCCAAGTCCATGTACACAGAAGTGTTCTCTACCCATGGTAGTGAGCACAGTAGAGTCGCGAGGGAGTCACCCCTGTGAATCCCTTGGTGAACACGGTATGGAACAGAGGAGATCCCCATTACCTGTAGAGTGTACAGCTCTGGCCTGGGCTTACCTCATTCTCACCACAGCAGTAAAGCCATCAGGGCCTCCTGCAATTGCAGGGTTGGGGAAGGGGCTTCTTAAGTCCAGGATTAATCCCTGCTTAATGCCTGGTAGTTAGACAGCTGTTGCTTCTCAGAAACTTCACAACCTTGCCTCTTTCCCTAACTCAGCATCCTCAGACTTCTCTCAAACCCTTTTTGTAGAAACCCAGCTTTGAGAATTCTCGTAGAAATTGCTAAACTATTCCCTTATATGGCATGAAAGCATAAGCAGGGAACTTCCAAGTAAAAGATTTCATTTAAAATAAACATAAATGTAGAGACTTACATTAAAATTTACTATCTCAAAAATTATGTTACTATATATGCATATATATGTACCACTTAATATATTAATTAAATAAGAAAAATGTCATGTTTGGCTAATAACATACATACATTTTAGCATCAACATATATCTTAAAATGTCAAGATGAAACTAAATCCATACTACAGAATCAAATAAATTAAAATAGCTGTATATTTTTTCTAGAATTTTTGTTTTCTGAATGTATAATATGACACGTTTATAGTATTCATCTTTTGTCTGAAAATGATGAGTTGCAGATTATAATTTGAGGTTTAGGTTCTAAGTATTTCCTGGAAAAATGTGAATAGTCTTCTATAAAATCAAAATGTTGGCTTATATAAAATCTAATATATTCTCTATTTTAACAGTGGCTTTTGAATGAAGTTTACTTTAGCAAAACAGAATGTGAGGATTTCATACAGAGAATCTCCTGGTTTACAGAATTACCAAATATAAACTCATTATTAGCTCGTCTGTTTCAACTAGAAGCTCCAATGCCATTATGCACACTGCTTAAACTGCTCACTTATTATCTGAAGGGAAAGAGCCACAGACGGTCCCCCTGACAGCAGAGTCAGGGGCTGGGGCTGGGGACAGAGACAGAGTGTGGGGAAAGAGCCACAGACAGCAGAGTCAGGGGCTGGGGCTGGGGACAGAGACAGAGTGTGGGGAAAGAGCCACAGATGGTCCCACTGACAGCAGAGTCAGGGGCTGGGGCTGGGGAGAGAGTGTGGCCACATGAGGGGAGGCAGCACTCAACAGGACTCTATTGACCTGGCCTCAGTCCTTTACCAAACCCAGGGGTGTGTGTGCATCCTGTTTGGTTTCTAGATAAGAACACAGAACTAGGTATTTGGTTTAAAACAGAAAAAAACCAAAGACAAAAACGTTAATTTTATCATGGACTTTCAAGACTATAGTCACTCAAGAAGAAAATCTTTCTTTCTTGTTTACTGAAACTTTGTTGATCTTTCTAACAATATTTTTCAGTGAGTTTGCATCGACTCCTACTTCAGCCAAAGAGCTCTTTGCTCGGAACTGCATGCGCCTCCTGTGTACACCCTTCTGGAGCTGGCCGCTCTGCCTTCCTAGGTTTCCTTGGGTCTCATCTCATGAAAAAGTGGTAAACAGCTACTTCGGATCTTCAGATCAGCTACTGTCTGCACCTACTCTCCACCAACATTGCTCTGGCTAACTTGACTGGCAATGTGCACCTTACCAAGGCCAACAGAGGCTCTCTGTCCTGCTGCATGGCTAACGTCTGCTGAGTGCTTCCTCTTTCCCAGAGCAGTCTTAGCACTGGGATGAATAGCAGTCCTTCCCAGGTACTGCCCAGGCTTCTCTGTGGCAGTAGTATCTCTTTTGTCCACTTTTAAAATTATCTTTAAAAAGTGTGGTTGCTCCTGAGGGTCAGGAAGTAGCCCTTTCTTACTTCTTATGGTTTCCTCCTGGTGACCCATTTATCTCCAAGGTTTCAATCATTCCCCCAAAGCCAAGGGAAATTTCTATCTCCAGTCTAGACTTATCTCCTAAGTTCAGCTTCCTAAAAACATGTGAGTTCCACCAAGGGACCACATCAGCTTTGCTGTTTTAGTCCCAGCTTGTGATGGAGACCTAGTAGCACATGACACATAGTGGCAATCAACCAATACTTGTTGGTGAGATCAATCATTTGTTTGCTCTCTTCCCTCTAGTTGGCGTGTTTCTTTCTAAAGGCCTTAGTTTTACAGTGGAGATGAAGAAGACAATAGCAGCCCCTTTCCAGGTTTGTCTTAACGTGCATGAAATGGTGAACATGCATGCCTTTTATGAGCTAAATGCATATACCAGGGTAAAGGGTGTGCTTTCAGGCTAAAATACTTCTTGCATTTTCTTATTATCTACCTGTACTTTAACACACTGGCCGGGGATGGCAGCCCACATTCTGGTCGATCCCCCCTACTTAACAAAGGGAATCATCAAGGTCTGACATACAGCCTACTATCTCCTCCAGTGTCATTCCCTTAAGCTTAAGAAAGTGTGATCGATATACACTTCCACTTTCTCCTAAGTATAAAAATGGAGACAGAGAAGGCACAGGTCTCTTAGGGATGGAGTAGAGATAGGAACTTGAAAGCCATGATGATATCTCCACGAGAAAGCTGACAGATTCTCAGAAGGCAAGTCCAAGTCTATAGAAATCTAATCACAGTTACTACAAAATACATAGACTTTATTTGGGGCAACTCTATCACCAGAGTTTAGAAATGGCATATCCATAAAAGAGGAGTATATTTATTACAATAAAATAAAGTGCCAAGAAAATACTGCACAAAAGGGAAATGGAATTTGGAGTCAACCACTCAAGATTTGAGTTTCAACCTTACCACATACACCATAAATGACAAATCCATCGCTCCCTGTGACCTGAATGTCTGTCTCTGGAGAAGAGAGTGGTCACCTCGGATGGCACCTTGTAGGTGATTACTATGAGCCAGCAGCTAACTCCATCTTGTGATAAAACCATTATCACATTAACCATTATTATGTGGGTAGACAAGGAAGCTCAGACATGCTCACCTAGTTGCTTAAAGAACTACCACTTAAAAGAGCCCATTCATTTGCACACCACAGCCTCGGCTAAGGCCTAACCAACTCCAGCTCATCTGCACGTATTTTCTTATGCATGGTATATTAGAGCCTAAGAGCTAGGAGGAGGGGTCTGAAATTCAGTTATGCTAGAATACTGTCAATGTACACTTTAAAGGGGGATGGTCTCACCAGTGTGCTTGAGTAAGCTGAATCCATTGTCTTTTAAAAATAGTAGAAGAGAATGTGTGCCTTTCTCTGCATGCAGTGAGAACACTCCAAATCTCAGAAGCAAGCTACAGGGAACCATTAGGTGTTGAACATATACCCGGTTACTTTAGCAATCCTAATTTCTACTTACTCCACAGGGACTCTCCTGTTTATGATGTCAACACCCTCAGCATGCAACCAAGCCATCCTGGGTCACAGCCCCACCTTACCTTTCCTTCATCTTCTCGTGCACCCTCCCGTGTTGGATGCACTGCTCCTCCAGTTCGTCATTTCTCTTCTGTAACTTCTCTAGCTTGTCACACAAGTATCTTTTTTCTTGACTGAGTCGAACTATTTGTGATCTAGAGAGGATAAGAACAGAGACAAAGTAGTTGAAATACACCTTACTAGAATGTATTTTTATTGTATAAACCTTAGTATAATCTTATACTCTATACTTAAGACATAGAAGTAAAAGAAAAGTTATTTTATATCAAAAAGATTTCAAAAAATTCGAAATGACTAGTAGAAGGATAATATTACATCCTAGAGACTCCAGTTACAGCACTGGAGAGCTCTGGGAGGTCACACTGGGGATCTAGTTATAATGGGGAAACTGGTGCTACCATACAAGTCTGTATTCTGAAAGGTAACCTCCTTGTCCTCTTTCCACTTTGCTCCTATACTGCGCCCAGTCGGCGCTATAACAAGAGAGGAAGGTGGCCTACATTGAGACCAGAACCAACAGATGTTTCCTGTGGTAACAGCTGAGGTCTTCCAGGACATAAACTATGCATTCAGTGTCTCAGGTGACAATCCCAACTCTTTAAAAAAAAAAATCAACTCTTAAAAAAAAAAGATAAGAAAGATATCTAAGAGGCGTTGTGTCTCTTAAAAATTAAATTTCCAGCTTTGATGGCACTTCCTCATGCCTACTTTCTTATCAGTTAGAAGTTACAGTTTTAATTTCTCCACATCATGAGTAATTTTTAAGTTAGTAACACTTTTGATATAAAACTCCCAGAAAGGAGTGCTTCCTTAAACAAGGCCACCCATTGTCCTCTGCTTTATAGGGAAGGCTTTGGATTTGCTAAGGGAGATCTCACCCCACAAACTATTCATCCCAAAGAGCGCTGTGCCAGCAGAGGCAGTCCACCTCACTCCCTATGCCATTCTCCTGCTCACAAGCATCTGAAGGCAGCTCACTCAGATCAGGACCTTCTCTTTCCACAGCTCAGCAGGCTTTGAAACTACCTCTGTTTCCCCTTAGAGTCTGACCTTCTGGACTATGCTGTATGTCTCACCTTTCTTACAGTTTGCAGGTGAGACAGAATACACCCCCTCCTGCCCCTCCCATCTATGGGTATCTGTGGGTATGTGTGTTTCAAGACAGGGTTTCTCTGTGTAGTCCTGGCAGTCATAGAACTCATTCTGTAGACCAGGCTAGCCTTGAACTTACTGCCTCTGCCTCCTGAGTGCTGTAATTAGAGATGCACAGGACCACCAAGAAGGTCAGGTACTCACTCTGCAGTTGTCTCTCCTGGTACAAATGCATCCATTCAAAATCACACCCAACACAAAAGTAATCTAGAAGCCTTAATAATATTTTAATTATTTGTTCAAAAACTAGCATAGTTAATATTCTAAACTATATTAATGCATATGCTGAAATAAATGCCAAAAGGAAAAAATATCCTTAAACCAAATTAGGAAAAGAATAACACCCATGGAAAAGAACCAGCACTTATTCTTAGGCTGCTGCTAAGACGAATGGTGCCATTTGCAAATAAAATTAGACTTTATAATATCAAAATATAAAATGCTTACATATAAAAAAACCCCACATGTTTGAAAAGCCATATGTTTATGTTTAGATTCACTGCAGCGCTACCTATAGAGAGAAACTTGGTTTTCACCCAATAAGTGGAAACTTTATCCAGAATTTTGTCTTCAGGACACCAGCTATCTTGCTGAAATGATAGCAGATAAGATTCTGATAATATGGCTATTTGTTAGTCTTATTTATTTACCTACAATATAACATTTTGATAAGAAAGGGGAAACATTAAATATCAGCATGCACAATGCAATTCTATTTTACAATTAAGTTACTTTGAGCATGCATCAAAGTGACAATACTGATCACTTCCCGGTGGTAGACGTTTTCCCTTTCATTTGTCCATCCTTTTCTGTATTTGAAAACTGCCGAGCTCTCAAGGGGCAGTTCCACCTACTGGGCAGCTGATGCTCACACTCACTCTTTGTTTGAATATTTCACTTTTTGCTGTCACATATTTACATAGGAACATATGTACTAAAAAGAATTTAATTCAACACTTGGCAAAATTGCACACATTAGTAGCCTTAAAAAGTGTGTCTGGCTTGTGAAGCAACAACTCCCTTTTAGGCATGTCTAGTAAAAGAATCACTAAAACGTACAAAGATAGAATTGTATTATGGCTCTTACAGTTAAGAGTTGGAAATGTCATAAACTTCTAGTGAGTTATTATGTAAACAAATGATGCAACTATGATTTTGTCTGGAGTACTAACTAAGAAAAGTGTTTATTAAGGGGACAGTAGAAATCAACTGTAAAACTGCACAGATTCTGTACCTATCATGATAGAAGACACTTTACATGACACATTTACATACACATAGAAATGACTGACAAGAAGCATGTGATTAGCTTAAGAGAGCAATGCCACAGGTAAATGTTTCCTAATTCTTCTTTATGATTCCCTACAGTGAGGTGTCTTTAATAAGCACAAAAATATTAATGCTATTTTCAAGTGCAGACTACTAGCATATGTGCTACTGTAGCAATCCTTTCTGTGTTGTATGTCTGGCTTTCCCCTTTCTCTACAACGGCAGCTTCTGTCATACAGTATAGTCCCGCTGTAGTGTGTATCCATCATTCTTTATTTGGATGGAGCTGACAATATCTTGATACAACTAGTGGTTTGCAAAGTGAAAAAAGCAAACAGAGAGCCACACTCATCCACTCCCATGGAACAGGGAAAACGACTTCAGTTCGTAGAAATGTAGGAAATTTCTGTCTTTGCAGAAGCACGAACTTTCCCTGCATTTTACGTAGCAGCTACAGTGTGTAATTGCATTTGCATGAATGGAAGACATTTTACTACAATAATTCAGATTACAATGATAATTGCTTTTAAAGGAAAAATGTGACACCTTAATTTTTTATTCTTTTGGATTGTGGTTTGACTTTTGGTAACAATTAACAGAAGGCCGATGTCAGCTTCCTTTTGTAGAATACAATTTTTGTAGTAGCTCAACCTAACATCCCCTAAACATGCAAGGGAAAAAAAATAGTTCAACCGGGTGTTTGTTCTTTTACTTCAATTACACTCACACAGTTGGATACCTACTGCTGCCAAAACAGTAATATAATTTATACATTATAGTCCGCATAGTAAAACTACACTAAAAGTCATTTAACAATATTTATAACACCATAAAATACAGTGTTAAAATATATGAACTGCAATATGTACCAAAATTATAAAATTTGTTTCTCATCATCAGTGATTAAAACCAGGATCATTACTCTAGCTCAATACTCACAACCCTGGTGACAGATTAGAATTCAAATCTTAATGATCAATTTACAATTAACAAGATAGAAGTGAAACAAATTAAACCAACCATTATATATAACGAGACCCCATGGACTCCCATTGTTCCTCTTAATTACAAAACGCAAATCACGAATACACAATGGGCAGTGCTAGACATCAATCCACAGGCCTAGCAACCCAGCGAGTCACAATGACAGGAAAAATGAAGAGAAGCAAAATTCCACAGAGCCAGGTCTGCACTCCTTCCTGGCCTTCCAGCGTGTGAGGAGAGAGAGGGCAAGCCCGCTTCATCTCCAACATGCACTGACTCGGTGTGGGCTTAGGCTCATCTTCAACCAGTGCCGGAAATTCCCTAGGTTGTCCCAGAACAGCTTTTAGATCCCAGTGCAAACCGTGCCTCTAACATTTTAATGTGGATTTTCCAAATGTCTAGGGACAATACTTACTTCTTTTACTTTGACAAAGAAAAATAAATTGTATCAAAGATATTGAAGTATATTCATCTATCTCCCCCAGTAGCTTTGTAACTATATAAGCTCTCAGAGTACTACAGAATACGGAGGGAATGGGTGGCTAAACTTTATGTTCAACTAAAACCAGCCAGAATGTCTGCCTCGTGCCAATTAAAAACAAAATGAAATTAATTATTTTGCCTGATGGTCAAAAACTAGCTATAAAAGATGCATGGTATGAACCAGGATGCCAGTCTTCATTTTAAAATAGGACATGCCATTCCCAACCCCGGGGGTTCAGGCACCACCACTTGCACAGTATGGAGCACACACACTGCTAAGTACTGGGCTGATGGCTACGGAGGCATACACAGTCGTCATTGTCATAACACGACGTACAGTTTACTTAGGGGGAAACACACACACACACACACACAGAGGCACACACGCACTCGCATACAATTATAATACATTTTCTGAGAGCATCCTTGCAGGAGCCTGAGAGGAAGCAGGCTACGTGGGCATGGTGAGCCCACACTGTGTGCTTCTCCAGTGACTCCTCACAAACTCTAGTCAAATGCCTACATCTGTAAGTAAAAAAGCACATTTTCAATGCTTTGAATCCATTTGTTTAGTGTGGCATTCTGAATAACACAAAAGGCTTACAGAAATTTTAGCAAGGAAAGGAGGAAATATCTTTTTATCAACCAAAAATATCATGCTTTATTTTTATTAAAACCTTACTACAGTACTTTGATAATAACCTGAACCAAAATCACTACATGGATTAAATAATTCCTCTGGAGACTGGATATTCTCAGTGAGAGAACTTTCAACCTCAAAGGCCAGCAGAAATGATTTACCCCAAGAGCTTGGCACAGAGCACACAGAAGCATGTCCAGAGGTGATAGGTCTTATTACATGATGCTTCATATTTAAAAAAAAAATCTGAGCCTTTGGGGACTTATAGGTAGTTTCACAGCAGAAGGTAACATCCAATAGAATGTCAAGTGGGCATGAAGGAGAGGGTGAGCTTAGGAACCGGGGAGAAACGAGGAGGGCTGCGGAGAAAGGAAAGCACACAAGAACAAGCCCTCAACAACCTCTCTGCCTCTGCTGCCGTCTTGTGATGCACAACTTTGAAACATACAATTTATGGCGTGTTCACTACTTGGAAGGCCTGAGCCTTGAAGAACTCAGAGAACGCTGTATGTTACTATTTTAATCCTGCAGATTCAGAACCAGGTGTTACAGCCTGACCCACTAAGGCATGAGCTCCACCTGTCCTGGGCTCTGGCTAGCCCTACATATTTTCATCACAGACTTTGCTCATTAGAAGATGTTACTCTTATCTCGCCCAGTTAGGGAAGTTTGCATGTGCTGCGAGAGCAGCCCCTGTTCCTTAATGTGGGGTGAGCAAGCACTGTGCCGGGGGCTTGCAGCTGCATTCCCCAGCTGTGGGGTCCTCTGCAGCCCAGCCAACTACAGATGGAAATGCTGGGGCTATACTGAGCACACTATTTTCCTGTGGTTAGTTTTCACCCAGTACAGTTTGATAACTAATCACATAGATTTGTATCATATTAGGCACTATAGGTAACCTAGAGATAATTTCAATATGTGGCAGAGGACTTAGGGTGCTGCTCAATGCTGGGCTGCTAGACAGCACATGTAGGTCCTGGGCTCCATTTCTAACACCACAGAAATATAAAATAAAATTTAAAAAATGAAATATGTGGGAACATATGAGCAGGTTCTATATAACTCCTACATTGTTTTATGTTACAAATGTGAGCATTTGTCATCTGTGGATTTGGGTGTGGTGTAAGTCCTGCAACCAACACTCTGAGGTTGTCAAGGGGTGACTCTGTGTGTGTGTGTGCGCACACGCGCTCATGCTTCTCATTCCTGTCATTAAATGGACTTGTAACTCCTGTAACATGGCCTTAGAAGCACTTTTACAAAACTGAGGTTTAAGGAGACTGGGCAACATGGTCAAGGTTACATATACAGCAAAATGACTGACAGGCCAAGATTCTAATCCAGTTCCTTCTAAATCCCAAAGAGTTCTTTCCTAAATAGTGCTTGTCACCCACAAAGGAACAGGCTGGCACCAGAAGTCAGACCAGCATGTGGAGGATAGCACCACACCTGTTTTCCTGTTCATTTATCATTCATTCAATAAATATGCATTGGGTGCCATCTATGTGTCAGATATGAGGGAGCATGTTTAGTGTACAAAGTAGCAGTCAGGACTGAGGGGTACGGAGGTTCAAGTTCACTAGACTAGTATCGTGTAAGACGGATTAATTTAAAGAAGGAAAATAAGGGCCCAGGCACATATTACAGGTTAGCTCCAGCTCTCAGTGTCACAATTACATCCCAAGAATGTCTACTTTTCTACAGGAATTTAAAGGTTAATTTTTTCCTCCCTAGCCTCTCCAATAATTAATTCTGTGCCTGAGCAATACTCGCCTCTCCTTTCCTTTCTTCTCTTTTAAGAGACAGACTCTTGCTCTGATGCCCTAGGCTGGCATAGAACTCCTCCGCTCAAGAAATTCTCCTGCCTTAGCCTGCTGAGTAGTTGAGACTGCAGGTGCATGTGTCTATATCCAGTAAGCTTGAACTTTCTTTAACAGCAGATATAAATACCATGGCTGTAAGAAAGGCTCTACACATTGGTAACAGCAATCGGTAGACCAGGACTCTAACTCTCCTACCCACAAGCTATCCAAACGATTATGCTTTTTTTCATATGTAAAAAAAGCTAATTCCTTTTGTATGCTGCTGTGAAAGTTAAGTATGTATTATATCAAGCATGTTTCCTCCCTCAGTGTCCCAAATGACTGGCCCTAAAGACAGCTTTTGTGCATTCCTGAAAAACTTGGAAATAGACTAAAAAAAATCATTACCTACATCAACAGAAGATTGTAGAACTGCTTGACTTATTTGTATTCTTTATTATGCTAATGGTTATTTTGGTCTTTGTTCCTGATTTTCATGGTTTTAAGTTATAAACACTATAAAAAGCCAAGTACGCATACATAACCATGAAAAAAATATTGCAGCTGGGTTGAGGGAATAGCTTGGGAATAGAGTGCTTGCTTATCACACACAAGGCCCTGGAGTCTCTCCTTGGGACAGAAAGGTTGTCTAGATGGACAATCACAAAAATATGCATACAGAGAAACCTGGTTTTACAGAAAATTTACATCAACACATGGTGCATTTTAGTGTTAAATATGGTAGAGTAAAAATGCAACTTTAAGGCTAAATTTTAGCTATCAAGTAAAAGTATTCTAAAGATAATGTATAATGTTACCCAATTACCTACCTGCTCTTTAGTGAGACTTTTTCCAGTTTCTTGGCTAACATGCAGCATTCTTCTTTTAACTTTGTCAGAAATGTGTTCTGGGAGGTCAGCAGTAAATATTGTTCACTTTCTAGAAATAACAATAACCCACCAATGTGAGACATCTGTGGCTTTGCTCTGCAACACTTCCAATACACAGAGCTAATGTGCTTTAGATCACTGTGCCCTGCCTAGATCCAACAGGTCACTGCCAGTGTCCTAAGCGAAGGACTTGTCATCTGGTGGGACACTGAGTTTTCTGAGATATTTATTTTCATAATAAACTTGTATACCAGGAACAATTTTGATCCTATCAGCTTGTGTAACATTTTAGCATGCTCATAAACTGTCAAATATCTCAAATGAAGTCATAAATGCTTATATCTTTGAAGTATGCAAGATATTATATTTTTATTTTGACAATTTTACTATAAACAGTGTCAAAAATTCTCACAGCCAGATAATTCGAAATTAAAACCGAGGAATTCTCTGCTACGCCGCACTTGGTGCTTGAGGTTCTTATCCGCCCATGTTTTACCCCCTTTGAGCTTGCACACGCTCCAGTCTTGTGCACAATACAATACTTGTACTCGAATACACAACTGTCCTTAGAAATTTTATCATACTTTCACAGTGTGTGTTTCAATAATGATCTGGCCGGAGACTAAAGAGAGTGTGATTTGTGTGTCCATTTGCAAAATAAAAGATCTTAAAGATGATTTTAACAGTTAAAACCTTTCCCAACTCTCAGGTCCTGCCCAAACTCTTGGTCCAGGATTCTACTAACCATGGGCCAAGCACAATTTCTCCTATGAATTTCTCTTTGTGTTAGTTAAAACAAAAACCAAAAAACAAAAACAAAACCAAAAAAAAAAAAAAGACCAAAAAAACAAAACAAAACAAAAAAACCTACAAAATCTTCTGGATTTTTTTTTTTTTCATTTCTTCTGGCTAAATGCTAACAAGAAATTCTCTGCATGAGGCATCATGACAGCTGACTTTTATAAGTAAATAAATCATTTAAAGAACTTCAGGTTACCAAGAGGTGAAATCATTTTTTACCATATCCTTATATACAATATGCATTAAATCCTGTGAAATTCATCTGTAAATAATTTTTTCCTTTTCAATTTCGCTAATGTTCTGGGTGGAGGGGAGCATACAGCATACAAAGCTAAATAAATCAAGGCTCTAAAATTAAGCAACATTTTTTCTGGAAGAGACTGGATCAATTAAACTTTTGTTTTAATGGTACAATCAGCGTGGAGTATGTGGTGTGGAATTATAATGGCTGACACTGTCTTGTTGTGACTAACACTGTCTGTGAACACACAACTCAAAAGCGAAAGGAACTACATAACACTCTGACTGCACACATCAAACTGCCTATTTTCAAAGTGCATTTTACTTTCAAATTAAAGGTAAAGAGTTACTGGCCAACTCAGTCTGCAGAGTAGTGCCAACGTGATGAAAGATGGCGATTCGGGGCCAAGCTGCCAGCTGTGGTCAATGCCTTGTATTAGTGAATTTTAACAGCAGTTCTGAGAAGCTGACGAATGCAGAGGATTAAGCATCACTCTCGACTGCATTGGGGGAGGTGGGGAAATCATACAAATGCTAAAAATGTTCGAAGCTGCAAAGATTAAATAAAGGAACATATCAATTTGGAGCCACTGAATTACATCCAGCTGCGACAGTGAATTAAGAACCGATTAATGGCTAAAGCTTTTCTCCAGTTTGGATGCTGAAGCAAACTCATTAGGCTTTTAGAGTAGCTATAATGTGTGTACTGTGGGAACTGTTCAATGCTATTCAGGAGACTCTAACTGTAAGCTCAGAGCATTTCCCGCAGAGCTCCTGATGCTATTTTCTTTATATAACATGTGTGCCTGAAAACCCAGCCAAAAACAAGCCCTTTGTTTTTCTACTTTGTTGTGGTCTCTCTCAGCTTTACGTTTCTTGAACACAGGTAAATAAACTCATAATCCAGATGGTGCAACAGATGTGAGAGCAGCACTCTGAAGTCAACAGACAGTGGGCAATACTTCCCATTTTCTCTTTTAAACGCTAACTAATATGTAATTCGGAATCTCCGGTGTAGTTAGCATCTGCTCCCTTCGGCCAGCCAAAGGTTACAGGTGTTCCTGATGTCATTTCACAGTAAGGCGTGGGCCTGGCTTGTGAGCAAGTGCCCAGGCTCTAATCTCTCCCTACCACCCACCAGTTTTGTCGTGCTGCGTCTCCATTTGCTGTATCTTCTGTGTCAGCTCCTGCTCTCTCTGCTGGGCCTGAAGGGCTTGGGCCTTTGCGTCGTTGCTAAAGCTTTGCTGAATGCTATCTTTTTCCAGTCTGCAAAACAGAGAGGAGACAGACAGAGGCATAATCTGCAGGTGCACGGCCCTCCATCACTCCCCCACAGACCACAGACTGCAGACAGGTAGTGAACTGAAGCAGCAGAAGCTAATCTTTCTGTAGTCTCCCCATCCTGCAGGAGTGAGAAAGTCCAAAGGACTCTCTACACAGTGTGCCATACACACAGAAGTCCAGACAGGCTGAAGGGTGGCGTTTTAAAAATTCAAACAAAATCATAACAATGAAACACCTGTATTTTGAACCTGATTATTTTTTATTTGTGTGTGTGTGTGTGTGTGTGTGTGTGCTCACACATGCCAATGCGCAGGTGTAAAGATCAGAGAGCACCTTGCGCGAGCTGGGTTTTTTCCTTTAGCCCTGTGGGGCTGGGGACAGGACTGGAGCCTTTAGACTTTCCCTCATAAGCACCTTTCCCTGAGGAGCCGCCTTGCCAGCCCTGGCTCTGCATCTTCACAGCACACATGCTTTCTTTCTATTCTTTCTGTCTTGTATTATCATCAATCTTGCATCTTCTGGATGGTCGCTATTTCCTAAGACTGTGAAATTCTAAGAAGAACGTGACTTAATTCTTAGTCTTGGGGAATTTTACTTTAAAACTAAGCCTCGTAGACTACTTCTGGTTTTCTTCCAAGATGTAAGATATACCTTCAGAGACACTGGCAGAGGCTGTTTCGAGGCCCGCGCCACATGCCTGCTTTCATTAAGAACTTTCATACACCAGGCTGCACACCGTGAATGGACAGGAATGTGAAGAGGAGCTACTCCCCTCATCTCTTCATAGTAAAATCTCCTTTTGGGTCACGCTGACAGAATTGCAGCATGAAGACAACATCCTATTGGTGGCTCTCTTTACGAGAGAAACTTCTTTTTGTTATTTCATTTTGTTGAGACTGATCTCCTGCAGGGAGGGTGGCCTCAAACTTGCTCCGTCCCTGAGGAGTACCTTGGATTTCTGACCCTCCTGTCTCTACCCTGAGTGCTGGGTTAGACACATGCACCATCATGCCCAGTGTTGTGAAGTGCCGGGCACAGGCACTCCAGGGCTTTGTGCATGTTAGGCACTTTACCTACTCAGCTACATCCCCACCCAGAGAGGAACTTCCTAAACAAGCTGAGGCTGAGGGGAGCACGGCTCTTGTCACATCGACACCGTGCTCACGTTGCACAGCACGTCTGAACCCTTGCTGGGTGGGTTCTTCAAGCTCTATGAGAAACAAGACGAGGGTTTCCTTCAATTAGGGACTCAGTTATTTGCAGCTCTGATGTCCTTGTGGGCATCTCTCATCCATGCTGCTTTAGTTTACTAATTGAGATATTTACTGCCTAGCCTTTGCCAAACTAAAAATAAACAGTTCCATAAAGCTATCACGACCAGTCTACGTACCGCTGTGGAACTTCAATTCACTGGCTTCTAATTATATGGCAACATAAGGAAAGTCTGTACTGAGATTGGTCAATGCGTGTGGTAGTGTTGTAGTGTAAAGCTCCAGAATGAAAATACACCCACACCTCACTCAAATGGAACCATCAGGGGTCCATGCTAAATGTGAAATAAGGTCCCTTCTGGAACTTCTAACAACAACACCCCCTGGATGTGCTCCAAGGGCTTGTCTCACACTCAGTTCCAAACTAGTATATCGCAACAAATGGGTAGTCAGACGAGCCTACTTTTGCCTCCCCCTTCACACCACGTATTTTCTGGCTAAGGATCACTGCACATGTTTCTTCCTCTTCTTGGAGTGTCCTGGCCCACCCAGCCAGCCCCTATATGATAGGTATGTACTAGCCCTCTTGTGAAAACCTTAAAATTCTACCCTTCTTTCTCCTGTCTCTTCCAAATCAACTATTCTGCCCTGGGTGACCTTGGTATGTTCTGCGTCTACCCTATAGTGATGCCATACATTTGTTATCAGTTTACATATCTGTTTCCTTTAAAATCTTAAATTTTCTCTACCCTAAACCCAGTCAGGACTCAGAACATAAAAAATAGGCAGTGGATGCTAAATGACTGGATGTTCTTAAGCTCTAAGTTTCAGGACCGAGATGAGGGAGAACTGGAGGGAAAAGGAAGGCAAGAGAGGGAGGCAATAAGCCCTTAGGTGAAGCAGGAGGATCTGTTCACGTCTCTGTAAGCAGGCAACGCTTTTTAAGGTCTTAGAACAGAGAGCTCACACTAGTTGAGCACTTTGGAGTACTGCACGCCATAGTCCTGAGCCTGAAAGGGCTGACATGAGAGCCTTCTGTACTCTTCCACGGAACAGCCATAGCCAAGTCTGAGCACAGGACAGGGGCTAGAGATGTGTAAATGAGATGACTCCAAGACTCCCTGTTGACTGTGTCAGAGAAGGGAAAGGGGCACTGCCAACAGTGATGACAGTCAGACAGACATTGCATGATGCCAAGGACAGACTCACCACCGTTCCCAACATAAGTCCCAGCAGTTAGAAGCTGCCTGGTAAGTGGCATTCCGAGCTGACTAAACAAAGAACCACAGGCTAACTCAGCTCTGTTCTTCTGCCCTCCCCCAACTGCACTCTACTTGAGAGGGTATATATGATGTTTCCATGGAAGAAGGCGAGGTGCAATACCGTTTTCTGACTTCCTTCCCCTCTGCCAGCCCTCCACTGTCCTCTCCCCTAATCAGATCTTTCTGATTAGGTCAACTTCTCAAGAAACCTTAGACCATTAGATCTGAAAGGACATCTCATTTTCTTTCATGTAACCATCTCATTTTAGACCTGAACAAAGAGCAAAACACAATCAACTTTAAAAACCCTGAAGGCCATAAACAATTTGAAATCCATTCATAAGTTACACAGTGAATGACTTCAATGCAGAAGTAAGAATAAAACTATCTTTGCTGAAGGAAAACTCTTTTTATAACACTCTAGAGATAATGTAGTAGTGAACCTAAAGAATTAACTAAGAACCACTGAGGTGTTCAAGTGACCCACTAACTGTTTTTCATTCTACACGTGAAAGACATTATAGATACGAGGCATCATGTCTACTGAAGATAAGGCCTAGTGGGCCTTGACTCTAGATGGATTTCAGACTAGACAAAGACAAACAATAACCTCTATGGTATAACAGTCCACAAGAAAGGTAGAGATGGAAGGCGACTAAGGCGTAGAAAGCTCAGAGACTAACCCACAGTGGCTTGATTACCTCATGAAGACATCCCCTCCGCCCCTGTAGGCTCTCTCTCATTGGTTTTCTCACAGTTACTGAAGGTCACATTTAACAAAGCTTGTACTTATCCCTGTGTGACTCTGCAAACCAGAACTCAAGCAATAGTAGCAGGGAATTTCTTAGTGATTATATTCACACTGGCTAAAATCTGGAAATAACATAAATGCCTATTACCTGCTATATGAATCACGTGTGTGGGATAGCCTAGCTGGAGAGAACCTAGAACCCCATCAAGAATGGAAGATGCTATGGTACACAGGGCTCCTGGATGGACCCTGAAAGCAGTGTGTGTAGGGGAGCCATATGTACCATCTTGTGTACTTAGCACTCCAGATGAGAACACCCTACATGATGATGGTTCCATGGTGCCAAACCAGGGCAGACCATGTTTCCTGGTACTGGTGATAGGGAAAGGGTATGAGAGAAGTTTGGGGCTGACAGGAAAGGATCTGTGTCACAGCTGTGATACCTCAAACACTTTATATACTTCTTACAGCACATTCAACCATACCTAAAATTTGTCACTATTGCCACATGTGTTAGCTCATGCCTATGGCCCCAGCATTGGAAATCGTTGAGCCCAGCCGGGACTGCCTAGTGAGTTCCCATATCAACAAAATTTGACTTAGGTTTGTTTCAATATAGCTAATTATTAAAAGAAGCGAATACTATAAAAATGGCAACAGGTCCCTTCATTCTTCCAGTTACATCCATAGCTATCATCTAAGAGCTGGCCATGCTTATGTATTCGTTTGTGAGATAGGGCTGCAGAGTGTAGGTCCAGATGGCCTGGAACTCTCTGCACACTAGAGTGACCTGCCTTTGCATTTCAAGTGCTAGGCTTAAAGGTGTGCTACCATGACAGGATTTTTTGTTACTTTTAATAAAAGAGAATAACAAGGACTGACACTAGACAGGCTTCAAAAATATGCCAGATTGTCCAGTGTGCTGCTGCATGCCTTTAATCTTAGCACTCAAGAGTCAGAGACAGGTTGATTTCTAATGAGTTTAGGGCCAGCCTACAGGGCAAGTTCTAGGATAGCCAGGGCTAGATAGATAGAGCTTAGCTCAAAAGAAAACAAAACAATAACAACAGCAACAACAATATCCAAGTACACAATTACTTAGCTTTTTCTTTTTTTTTCTAGTTATGGTTCTGGCTGACTATATCTTCTAAAACATCCACAATGCTATTTATAACTATTTTCCATATCACTTATTATTTTAAATCTTGCCATTTTATAATCCTACAGAAAAAAATGACCTGTTAGCTCTTCATAAAGTTATTGATAATCTTCAAGTTCAACAGTCAGCCTCCAGTCCATCATCTATGGACCTACAGTGTTACCAGTATCACTAAGTGGTGACTGAGGCATCCCTCCCATCTGCCACATCTCTCCTTAATTTACCTCTGAGAACCCGAAATGCCAGTATTGCAATACAATACCTTGGGGGCAGAAGCTGTTTATTTTTAAAGCACAGAACAGGGCACTTTGTGGCAGTCACCTCTCTGGTTGAAAAACTTCTAAGAAGCTGGGAGTGAGCTTGGCTGTAGAGCATAGCATGCCCACCTCTGGAGTTACTACCACTGCCTATAAAAGAACATCTGCAACAACAAACCTCTGCAGGATTTACACGTTGGCTAGCCAAAAACTATTCTGGAGGGAATGTAGAGAGAAGCAGAAGGCAAGAGTTTGATGCAGGTGATATTTTGGACACTCAGTACCCATTTGTCTCAGATTGATAACACTAATCTTGATCCCTTGGTCTGTATCATGAAAATGCTTGGAAATGTTTAATGACTATTCTTACGGGCTAGGAAAGAAATCTTTCATTTGTAGAGTTAAGCAACATCCACTATAGACATTTCCACTATAACCTGTTTTAAAATACCAGAGACCCATTCACTGGCCTAACGGCTGGAAAGGAAAATACATGATTACCCACATGAGCTGGTATCACGCGACCTCATAATGAATGGGGTTGGGTGAGCTCTCTTGGATTTCTCCTTTGTAATTAATAGGCAATCTGTTGGAAGACGCTGATATTATGCAAATATCTTATTGTAATAACATCTCATCTATATTATACATCTAATGATAATGACATTTCTACTCCATAATTCTTTATGCATATTAGTTACTCTTAGCTAGTTGGTTATTGTCCTCCAAGGAAGAATCTCCTTTTTCCATGAGTTTACTGATCTCACTTTGGAGTTCTGGATTCATACTGTACTCAGTGCATGATAATCCATTTTGACTATTGAAGATTCAACTCATCTTGCAGTTGGGTAGTAGAGCCTGGTTCAAACTGGTTCTTGTGTGACAAGTCGTCTTTGTCCTTGTATGTGTCAAGTCTTTCTAGCCCAGGATGCCATGGGCTCATTTTCTACAGCCTTATGCTCTCTTGGAATCAGCATTTGTCCAGGAAGTCCTTTTGTACATTCCAGTGGAGAAACCAACATGTGTCACTGGGGCATCTACCTCCTTATTTATGTGGCTGTTAGAAAATAAGTGTTTCAATAATACTGGGCTCTTTATTAATAACAGGAAAAAGTATAAAAAATCCTCTTAGGTACTGATTATTTGATGAGCTAGCATTTACTAATGTTTCTCATAAAGTAAGTTCTTCCCATCTTTTATATACCCCTCCTACCAACCCCATTGGATAGGTTGCCTTTTTGTTTTCATTTTACAAGTAAAGAATCTTAAAAGTTATATAATTTCTCTTGGTTCCTCAGTTAAAGGTATAACCTAGGATTTCCACACTCTGTCTCTGACATGCAGGGATTGGCTTCTCTTCAGTCACTTTTAAGAGATGCAGAGAAGGTACAGAGGGTTAAAAAGATTTTAGGATCTTACTTCAGTCATCCACACATGAGTCTCATGTGTCACATCCTGAAGGTCAAATAGTTCTTCCCACTTTACCATCTGTGCTGTATGTTTGGGGCCATATCTTCCTAGAGCATATCTCTTGTGCCAAGAAATCCACCACCCTCTGTAACAGCACTGAAAGGTATCATGGACCGTCCCTGCCTTAAAGCTGGTAAGACTGCTAGGAATGTTGTTATATACATCTCTCTGAAAGTGAATGCTTGCTCATAAATTTATCTACAGCTCCTGGATGGTGCTAATACATTGTAAAGGCAATAACTACTTAGTGGAGAAGTGAGCAGATGAGTGAATGGATGCCTGTTAGGAGAGCATCCTAAGGGTCTTCCAGATGCATGTCCTTTATACTGACTAGAAAAAGTGATGAGAGGATTCCAACGTTAACTAGGGATTTAATTCTGCTTTATCATCATCATCATTCCAAGTAATAGCAACACAAAATCAGTCATAACCTTAGCAGACGGCACATTATTTTCCGTGTTCTGAGATGATCTGAGTGACTTGGCAGTGCCTGGCTACTGCCAACAGCGGCTGTGTACTTATATTTAAGTAAACATTCAAACTCTGGGGAAGGGGAACCAAGAAAGACACAGGCCCTGTAATCTCCCTTCCTTAGTGGCATCCCCATCTTTCCTATGAGAAGTTGCTTTCATTTTCTTTGCTGGAAACTGTGTCAGAACTTTAAGTGCAATGTTGAGATCTGAGCTTCAGATCCAAGCATGAGTCAGTTCTTGGAAAGAAAGCAGAAACTAAAAGGAGGTCAATTTCTTTCAAAGAAATATACACAAAGGAAAGGAAATATTCAACAGACATCCCTGAAAATACATCTCCCTCCAAAAATGTTCTTATAGCAGTTCCAAAACACTTGAGAACTCACCTTCAAGGCAAAGCAGGAGATATGTACAAGTAGATACTGTATGCTGGTATTAGACACATTCTAGTCATATTCACTTACACGTGTGTGTGTGGGGGGGCATGCGCATGTGTATACTTGTTTGTTGTGCACCCTTGTACTAGGAAGAGCTCTAACACTGAGTTATACCAGTTCTTTCTTAGAACCAGTCTGTAGACTCTGTGGGTTCATCCACACACGACTGTGCCTTCTGTCTTACAAGACACAGTCAGAGGCACTGACCGGCTTCATCCACACACGACTGTGCCTTCTGTCTCACAAGACACAGTCAGATGCACTGACCTGTCTTTTCTTCCAATGAATTCAGAGATTTGGAAGAGATACTCTTGTTTTACAGGAAATATCTCAAGCTTGGGATATTAAGTTATTTCCTTTCTCTCTTTTAAAATTTTTATTTTTTATTTATGTGCATCTGTATGAGTGTATGGCATGCGTATGTTGGTGCTTGTGGTGGCCAGAAGAGAGCATCAGCTATCCAGATGTTGTAGTTATACAGGTGGTTGTGAGCCAAGTGACAATGTGGGTTCAGGGAACAGAACTTGGGTCTTCTATAAGAGCTGCAGGCTCTCTTAGGCATGGAACCACTTCCCCAGCCTCACAAGAGGACTTGCTCAAAGCCACCTGTCCAGCTAGTTAACTAGCAGAGCTGGAACGAGACCTGTCTTCTACCTCCATGTCCAATGCCCTTTCCATTCCACAACAACACTGCCTTATATTCAGGGAACTAGTGTTTCCTCAAATAGTGTAATGCCCATCCAGCAAACTTCTTTATAAGAAACACAAATGAACCAAGATGCGCCAATACACAAAGGGCAGACCGTGTCCTGGAAGAATTTCTGGTGTAGTCAAACAAAATAAACAATGTTTTTATTCTTTAAAGTGCAAGGCTACCAGAGTGTGGTAAATATGGAAATAGGGCCACATTCTTACTGCCTTTCTTACTCAGGCTCATGAGGCAGGAGTGAGGGAGTGGCTAGTGACAGAGGGGTGCTGCCAGGAGACTTATACAAGTAAAGACAGTTTGAGTAGAACTTGAACTTACAAAGGCTGGGGAGAATACTGTGGCCAGCATGTGCACAGGCCCAGGGAGGAGGGGAGCCAGGTGCCTGTGGAAAACCGCAATCATCTGGCACAATCAGAGGCTGGGATGTGTATGTTGTGGGGTAGCAGTGAGCAGTTGGTGGAGGGGAGATTGCTGAAGAAAGATGAGACTAGAGATGGAAGCAGGAGCCAGAACTTGAAGCTATTTTTAAGGCCCTCATCCCGAGGGAAATAGGGAGCCAATGTAGGGTTTTAAGCAGGAGAGTGTTGTGATCACACCCGTGCTTGAGAAAGATCACTCTGGCGGCAATGAGGGAACAGATGGAGAAGGGACAACACTAGAAGCAGGCAAAGCACTTATTACTACAGCAATAGTAAGAGCAATTTCTACAATGGCTTCTTTAGATGTGGTGGGAACCACAGGTATATACTTAGGCTAAATGGCCATCAAATGTGCACTTGACTAGTTTTCTGTTTCACTTTCTCTCATTGGCCCAGGGCAGGAGTGAGTGGGTGATACATTAAATGATTGTTGGACAAAGTTCCTATGAACTGTAAAGCACTTCTATGGCCTGTTTTAAAGTACCATGTGCCCAAATTTCCACACTAAAAATGAATACAAATCTGCTGCTACATAAATAAGTTAGATGATGATTTTTGACTTTGCATCTTCACATCATCAAAAGTTTCTATTTTCCACCCATAATTTGTTCAATGTAAGATTTGTCTAAGTCTTTGGTCCATTCATGCTTTTTCCCCTTGTAAACTATCAATATACTCAGGTATCAATCCATCTGATGAATAATTTCAAATCAGGTACTAATGGAATCATTATACGGCCTTTCTATTGCTAAATAAAGGATGTACATCATACTAGAATAATATTGAGCACTGGAGAATTCCTGCTCTGCTATTAAAATCTTAAATTAGTTTATAGAATATGAAACTACATGGAGAAGATTTGGGATCATTTGTTAGCTATTAAATTTGTTGATAAATGTGGCAAACAGTAAGAACTGTTATTAAGTAAATTTTTGTAATAACTTGTTCATCAAACAGGAGAGTGATGCTTATTAGTCTGGAGTGTCAGGGCAGGGATGAGAGGACTTGCCATTTGCAGAAGAAATACGTTTAAAACATATTGACTATGCCAATGCTTTCTTAAGCAAACCACACCAAATTCAATGCTCACTTTCAATGCTGGGGGGGACACTGTACCACTTGCACACTGCGGAGCTGAGAAGTACTACACTTCTGTGAGAGACAACAGAACTGAGGGTCCTCAGATTCCCACTGTCTCATTCTCCACAATGGGGGAAACTCTGCTCTTGCCTCTGTAATTAGGATGTCACTGCTTCCTCTCACCACCTCTTTACATTACCCCTCATCATCCCTCTTGCTAGATCCTTCTTCTGTCTTCATCTTGATAACCCGCTCCTTCGTGTATCCTAAAGTTATTTTCCTACTCTCTTCTACATTTCTGCTTGTTAGGCATGTCTCAAGAAGAGGAATATAAGCAACTAAGATCCCATAATACCTCTGAGAACAGTGGTGGGCTTTGAGCAATCATCTCTGTATCTCTACTGATAGTAGGGCTATGGTATTCCTTTGAACACAGGCTGAAGAATTTAAGTAACTAGGTCTTGATATCTATCTACCAGGCTTGGCACCAGAGTCCCTCGTGTGTTAGCTCTGTGCCCTTAGGTGGTCTAACTTCCTACTCAGTGAAAAAAACAAAACCAAGAAAACAAAACAAAACAACAACAACAAAAAGTACCAGTGTCCTTAATAGTACCTTTCCTTATAGAACTATTCAGATATTACACATACAATATTTTTGGTTTAATGATAACATAGTAAGTTCAAAAATAGTAATTAGTACAATCATTATATGTACTTATTTCTTAGAAGATGGCTATTCAAAGTGAAGCAGTAATTATAACAATCTCAAAGATAGTCAGCCTGAGGAAAATAAGACCTCCTGCATTGCAGCTAACAGCTACCTAGGGAAGGAAGGAAGGTGTGTCGAACTGTGGGTGTGCACTTGAACTCGAGGACACAGCTGGGCCCAGGCTTAAGCCCCTGCTCTTTTCAGGACTGTGATGTCAACATAAAACTTCATTCACCTTGGTCAGCCTCAGGGTTCTCATTCATAAAGGCTCTGGGATGCTGCGGGGTCTCCACAGGAGAGACTGTCCAGTTAGGTCACCATTTAAGGGGTGTCTAAATCTGAGTAATGGTCTAGCATCTAGTTGTTTTCTTAATCAAAGTTATTTTCAACAACTTCTAACATGTCAAAGACGGATGGTAAGCCCTAGAATCTTTGTAATATCATGCTGGTACAGTCTATCCGCTCCTTTATCTTATTCCTCCTCAAGAGATAGTATACCAGAACAAGAGTAGTCAAAAAGAGGTTTTGCTACTGCCAACAAATTTTTAAAAAGCAAAAATTGCTTTGTTTTATTAAAAGATCCCATAACTCTAGAAATCATAACCTGGCATTTAAGCTCATACAATGCAACTGCATCTATGTTATGTAACATGGGGAAAACTTAGGGATAAATTTACAGCTAGTGAATGCTAGTTTAGGAGGCCATTGAGCATCTGAGATGGAGCTAATGGAATGGCCCTGTGCTGTGAACCAGACTCAGACGGGGGAGAGCACAGCAGGAAGGAACATGTCTTTAATAATGTGTCATCCTGATCACATACAGAAATGATGCTATTTTCTAACTATTGAATTAAATAAACCACACTATTAAAATTAATGATATCCACTTTCTTGTACTTAAAAAAATGTGGCTATTAAGCACACATGTAGCTTATTTGTAATTTTTGCTTTTCATATGTGTTCCATGTTGGTCTATCTAAGGATAACCCTCTGGTCCACCTCCCATATCAAAGCATTATTTTTAATCCAGTGTTCCACAAATAAAAATTACAGTACTGCCAAAATATACTAAATGCATATGCCTTCTGAGGGCATACCTTCAAAATTCAAAACTTTATAAAAAGTGTTATTAAAACAACATTTGTTTTAACCTTGAAAATGTTCTAACTTAAGTCAGTCATTTTTTAAAGGGAGAAGAAAGGTTAATTCTAAGAGGACAATGAGGATGGCTAAGGCTAAGAATGTACCACATCACATGAGATAAATGCTGAGCCTGGAAATGTAACTCAGTGGCAGAGAGCATACCTGAGATGTGTGAGCCGCATCCCAGTTCCACCCGTAAACAATGAATGGTATCCCTTTTGGTTTTTGTAAATTAAATCTGATTTTAAGTAACTCTCAAAATAAACCATCACACTTAATATTAAGTTACAAACCAAGTTACAGAGTTATTCAACTATAGGAAGATATCATTTCTGTACATGGATGCAAACTCAAATACAATTGGAAAATGTTTAGCATTTGATCATCTTTATTTTTTAAGTGAGACATAACAGCTTATCTGAGAGTTTTCTAGGGATTTCTGTACTCAATTTCCAGCCATCATGTTCCTGATTTTAGTCATTTGTTTGCAGTAAGAAATGAACTCTTTCCAAGTTCTCCCAGAGACCATATAGTTATCAACCTGCTAGCCAGCTTAGTGACCCACCCCTGCCTGGTGAGTTAATCTGCCTTCCTAGTTAAATCTCTTCTTATCTGCACCGTGAGGAATACAAATAAGCCACTGAATGGTTTCAGACTTCCATAAAAAGCAGTGGGGTTGAATTTCTGGAAGAAATCTAATTTGAAAACCCAGAAAAGGATGGGGTGGGGAGCTAGGACCACACAGACGAATTCCTCTTGAAAGTTCCAGTTTCAGGCATCCTTATCATTATAAGATGGCTATTTATAGAAAACTCACTGGTAGAGTCTCCTTGTAATAAGGATAAATTATAGGCAACTTCCCCAGCGTTTGCAGAGAATTAACATGCAATAAATGCAAAGCTCTTGATTTTAAGACTCCTCATGACGTGTTCCACTTCTGTGGCATGCATACACATAGCCGGGAGGCTGAGCCTTGTACTGAAGGGTAGTGAAGAATCTAGAGTACGATTTAGCTGTCCATCCTTTTAAGCCTCAGGCAGAGATTGTCAACAGGTTTATAGACCAAAGTGTCCATACTAATGGTTTATTATATTAAATCTCAGAATCAGATTTGAAAAGTATCTAAATTTACCCAAATGTCCTTAATGATGTAAATATCAATGTTCCCTTCAAGAACAATCATAAAAGCAAAATTAGGACAGAAGATATGGAAGTCCTTCTGGCAAGGTGACTGGTGTGGGTGGCAGTAAGGAACCTTCGCACCCTGCACCCCATTTCAGAGGACTGGCTAAGCTCAAAGTGGACGGCATACCCTTCCTTCCCTTTCTATGGACTGCAGAGCCTAGCACAAATGGACTGGTCAGGGGGAGCAGGAGCTGAGATACAATGATGGGGATTTAGAACAAATAATTGCCATTCGACTGTTTATAGATGCCTTACCATAAATCAACTCAGTTTTTCCTGTGTATCTTTAAAAGCTTCCTTCTGGGTGATATATAGAGACTTAACAGAAAGTTTTCATGAGGTATGGGTTTTTATATATTTGCCTGATAAGTCGCACTGCCAATTAGTCCAAATGGGCAGAACTTGTAGAACGAAAAGAGCAGTATACTAAGGAGATGGCCATTCTACCCCCTGCTGCCACAAAACAACTGTGGCCTTGGGCCAGCCACTCAGCTCCTATGCATGTCAGTTCTTAGCTATTATAGCAAGTACTGAGTTAGGTAAATACTTGTATTAACCCATTTATTTAATCTTAAGGCTAAATTTATAACTGTACAAATTATAACAATGCTTTCTAGATAATATGGACATAAATACTGATACATAAACTCACAAACTTTTCTCCACTGTGTCTGATATCTGTGGAGAAGAACTGAGGCTTCCTCATTTTGGAACTTTAAGTGGTGTCCTGTGCAGCTGGAAAGGAACATGTGCTCAGTCGATGATGGTTAAGAGCAACCGAGCTGTTATCCTTTAGTGGAGAAAACCTTGCATGACTCACTTAATGAAAGGCCCTGGATGAACTACCCTGGGTACCACAAACTTGATCTCCTTGGGGGAAGTTCCTTGCTCTATCTAGGAAGGACAGGCAGGGAGCCCACTGTATGAGCTAAATGTTAAGAGTGCAGCAGTCATTGCTGTAGGGTGCTTCCTGCTTGCATGCTTCTCTGTCACGCTAGGACACTGACAGAGTAAGACAGCAGGAAGAGCCAGCTCGTTACAACAGAAGCAAATGGACTCCAGTCTATTGATCTCAAGTAAAATTTGAAATCATGTACTATTTTCACTCTGAGACATAGCTGTACATAGCCTTACCCAGACTAAAAAAAAATGAGAGCAAAAGCGCTCAAGTCCACAAGCAAATAGGATTAAATAAACATCTTCCTCAATTAATAATCAAAGTTCGTTTCCTCCTATTTACTGGCAAAAGTGTGTCGTGGATCCTAGATTACTTGGAAATTCAAAGTGCTCCAGGCCTCCAGACTGCTCTGGGTCAGACTGTGAACACTACTCAATTTCCTGTCTCTAGTCTCTATGAATGTGTGCAGACAGTAGGTTCCGAAAACCTGAAACCAGCCGTCCATTTTTGTTATCATCTTTGATATTGTTCCCAGTAGCCCCTCCTCCACTGGCATCTTCTTACTGGTCACATAATTCAGGAGACTTCAGATAGTGTGGGAGGTGAAGGCTCACAGCAGCAGCACGCATGGTATGAGCAAAGACTATTAGCAAGGATGGAAGAAAGTTTAATTTTAAATTGTCCAAGAAAACAAGAAAGCCCTCTCTTCTTGCTGCTCCACCCCCCGCCGGCCCTGTATGTTATTCCTATTTCGAACTGTACCTTAGTGTGCAGGAGTCTACCTGCGAGCAGGCTACTGAAGGCCATGAATGCCAGGGCCACCCCAGCAGCACAAGCTGACTAGCAGTTTGTGGCTGACAAATGTGTATTTTCAAGCACTCTCCTCGATGAAATAACATGCTGGACTTCACAAAATGAACAGAGACTCCGAACAAGAGAAAACAACCCACAGCATCCATCCTAACACTGCAAATTCCTTGGATATTACAGATGTCACCCGACACTGCATGCATTTGCTTCCCATATGTGAACAAAACTGAAGCATCTCAAGATGAATTTGAATGGAATGTTAACCTTCACTTTATTTATTTATTTTTTTCTTTTCTTAGCTGATCAAACAATTTTAGTATTATCACAACGGAGCTTCTGGCTGGGGGGGGGGAATAAATTAATGGATGGATTTAGAAAAGCTTGGAGACTTAAAAAAGAAAAACCAACAAAAAAAAAACAACCCCCCCCAACTTTCAAATATCTATACTTGATGGTGCAAAGAGCCAAGATGAATGTATTTCAATTGCAACTTCCAAACTAAACTCACAAATTACTACCATTATGCTAAGTGTTAGCTACCCCACTGTGCAGTTTTGCTTTGTGAATTTTTACCTTCCTCTATGAACACTTTTAGCCACGGATCGCACAGCCTTTCAATGTTTTCTGCCTTTTCCTTTAAATAAACTGGCTGTGGCTCCTTCCATCTGGTTCCCCTTCCGTCAGCAACCCTGCACCTGTTCACACCTCCTCTCCTGTTGGATTCCACTGAACATTTCCTCCTCTGCCAGGGCTATTCTGGCACTGGCAACCTTTCTGTCATTCAATCCATCTGTCAGAAGTGAACTTTGTTTACCGCAAGCTTCTGCTTTCTTCTTCAAGAAGCGAAGCCCCTCAAGGTCATTGTCAAGTGAACTGTCGGCAGGGACTGCAATCCTCTCCTGCCAGCCAGCAGAAAATGAAGTTCTGTTGTGTAATTCACTTGTGAAAATTACTTTTGGGTTTGGGAAGACAATAATTTGGAGTTAAAGTAGTAAAGACAGGGTGTTTTAATGATCGTTTGTAAAAGCAGACAGCTGATATGTATTTTCTTCATGTGTGTCTGCACTTCTCATTATATTGAGTAGGAACTATATGCATCAGAAGCAAAATAAAAGTTTTAAAGTGAAATCAAAATATCACAAACAAGCTTACACTATGTAAAAATTGCTCCATAGTATGCAGCATTGACTTGAGGGATAAATATTTTCACTAATGAATTAGCCAAGGGAGAAAGTATTCCAATTAAGACATTTTACACTGAAAGGCTTAAAATGTGCAAACATGTACCATTTCGATATTAAGCTAAGGATTAACACACAGCTCCATCACTGCTTTGAAAAACTTATAACCCAGAATACACACATCAAACCATGCACATTTTAAATCTGACATTGAAAAATAAGGTTCGGCTTAAATCATGACAAAATAGAGGCTGCCAAGTGAACATACAATCTACCTAAGGAGGTGCGAGCTGCCTGACGGATCAGCTCTGTGAAGAACAGGAACCCACAGAAGTGAAGGGAACTGGACATTCAGTTCAATCGATTGTTATCCTCAGCTACGGGAGACTCGCCTCACAAGACAAACACAACCCTCTCGGGTTTAATTGCTTATTAGTATTTTCAGATACTATTACTGTCCAGGAAAGAAAAAAAAGCAGTGACTGTCTTCAAATTTATTAATTCAAATTTAAAATGGGAAGCTTTTTTTTTTTTAGGTATGTAACCAAAGCCTTGTCAGAAAGCACACCTAAATGTGAGAGGACGGCATTCGTTCAGAAGGCTGGAGGAGACTTCCCAGGATCTCCTTGAGGTTTAATCAGGTCTCCGACACTAATCTTAACCAGAAGTCTGCAAATGTTTTTATAAATTCCTTAAAAATTAAAGAATTCAATCTTTTCTTTTGAAAACTGAAAGCAGGTTTTAATTGTTAACCAGTCAAGAAAACACACGGAATTTAAAATTTAAACCTGAGGGTTTTGATTGGTTAAATATGCACAATTTATAAAACAGATTTTTCTCAAAGCAGTTTTTCAGACATGTGAAGGAAAATCATTGTGTTGCTGAATACAAAGCTCAACAAAATTTGCAGCTTAAAATTTAACTGAAGGGATATTTTTAGCACCAATTCCCAATATATTACTAACCCTAAATATAGTATTTAAATCTTTCTTATGTAATCTGCAATAATATTTAATATAAAGATTTTAGTACTGAAAATATGAGCTCAAAGTATTCTTTCCTTATGTCTCTGAAATAGAATTTCTACATAGTTTCTGCTTTATGTGGAGAAAATTTCAAAACTGATGTGCTCAACAAGCTTAATACCTTCCTGGATATTTTTTCTTTTTAGGGTAATCTGTGTTTGGTGGGCATTTGGTCACCTGGATCCCTGCTTCTCAATGGTACCGGGTTAGCCCTGGTAAGTAGAGCCCTGTGGTGGAGGATGTGCCACAAGAAAGAAGCAAGCATTAGCAGGATGCTGGTCTAATAGAGGCTGCCTGCACTACAGTGAGGGACCTGGCCCCTCAGAACACTGATTCTGAAAGGCGTGTAACCTTCTCTTGGACATTGGTAGATAAGAACAGAGACGAGTGGGAAAGGTCACTGAGCACCCCTGTAGCATCACTCCCGGCCACACACAGGAGCCTGGATGCATGCTCTCATACTCGGCTCCCTTCTGTAAAAGCATACGGCAAAGAAGAGGGAGCAGTCAGGGCTACTGTTGCAGAAGGACTCACTCAGGAGCTCAGAGAATATTTGCCTGCCGAATACGCAATGTGTTTATTTTAATCTTCAAAATAGGAAGAATAGGAAGGAGAAACTTTCATTTGATAACAACACCTTAGACACAAATGCTACAGAAAAAAAAAAAAAAGGCAGCACACTTATGTTGCCAGGTTGCAGTAGAGAAGAGGCAAGCCGTTTCTAAGGGCACTACTAGGTGAAGACAGAGCTGATGTCGTTCACATCTTTAATGCCAGTTTTCCTAAAACAGCATATGGGTGTAGGATGCAAGGTAAAACACTTAACTCCTTAATAAAGAACTGATGTTAGCTTCTCTTCATTCTGAATACGCCTAGCTGCTCTGCTTTTCTAAGAACTACACAGGCTGCAGACGCTATCATTTCCCCTGCTTTACTGCTTTCTGTCTGCCAATGTTATTTTGACAACAGAGGATATTCATTTTTCACCCTTTTTTCTCAGTTACCTTTAGGCAAAACCTGCTTTGAGACATGAAAATATTGCAGTACTGTAGGACAAAGACCTGGGAGGCTTTCATAGACTTGATGAGAGGGAAGACGGGCTTGCAAGAGTCTGTTAAGAGTTAGAAGAGACTAAATGACAACTTTAAATCTGCCACAATCATTTACTAATGTGCCGCTATATCAAATAAGTCTGATTTTTTGACAGCACCAAATTAGATTTATTGCAGAAACTGCTGCATAAATAGCATATGGCCATGTTATACCACCTATTTCAAATCCTGGTAATGCTTCCCCCTCCCCCTCCAAAATGAATAATTTGAGCCAAGCTATAAACCTTCTGGGGAAAAAAAGTAGAAAGAAAGATACAAGTTCGAAAAACAGATGTAGGAGACCTGGATCTTGTTGTCAAAATCATAGCATTTGAACAAATGTGCTGACCTATCTGGAATCATGGCTCCTCAATGCACAATTAAATTTAACAGGTTGGCTTCTCAGTTTTGCACAGTAATTTGATTTTTGTTTTAAGGTTTGGGCTTTAAATTATGCTTAGATTTTGTTGTTCGGTCCACAATTACACAGAACAAAAAAAGATGAGCAAGTGGCTCTAAGTCAAATATTGCCTAAATTAGGTTATTAAGAATTATTAAGGAGAAATGCACATATCACCTGGTTGCTTTTAGTTTTCATTTGTGAGAGATTTATGCAGAAGACATCATAGCAGGAAGTCTTTTCTAATTTTAAGTATAGCCCTGATGCTGCAAACTGTAGATAAAATATATAGAGCGATCACTTGGCGTGCTACAATGGAGAAGAGAATGGCAGGGCCACACGTGCTGCAAAAATCAAAGTTCTGTGGAAGCTGACATTGAAAACTCAGATGGGCAGTTCCTCTGTGGTCAGTCTCTCTCCAGTACCCAACCCCATCCGCAAGTTTGACACACTCCAACTCAATTCTCCCTTTTGAACAAAAGTTTCAGTGCATCCATAGATGGGAAAGGCATCGCAAGGTCTTCTCGCAGACCAATGGGCACACCACTGCACACATCGTGGCGCTGAGCTACCCCGCAGGCTCCCTCTCTGTGGTCAGTCTTCCCAGCTGCCCTATCTGTTACTGTCTGATTAGTTCTGCTAAGGAGCCCCTCCCCTGCCAGCTTTCAGTGCCATCTGTTCTACACAAGATGGCTGCTGCCCAGCAACCTAACACTGCCCTCCTACCTGGCACCCGGCTACCATCCTTACCCCAAAGTGCTAACACAGGTTCTCGCTGCTGGCAGAGTCAGGGTTTCATTACTACTACTTTGACAAGTGCAGGGTTGTTTGTAATTTCTCTTTTATCCTGATTTTGATTGTACAACCGCCTCCCACTGATTCCGTTTGCTTCAGTTTTGTTGCTCACAGATTTTACTCTCCGCATTAATCTCCCTCTGGCATGTTACTGCATCTGTTCCCTTTTTTATTATTAATTTTCAAATTCCCACCATTTTTGACAAAAAGGAGGTAATCTACACTCTGTTTCTGCCCATTTCATTTTCTTTAATTTGGAAGATAAGTATGAATGCATGCCAAAGAAGTTAATTCTCCGTTAACAGTTTGTTTTCTGGCATCCCTAAGCCTTTGTATATGAAAGACAGATAGGGATAAATGTTGACGGAGTCACAGCAACAGAGTCGAAACCATTCCTGACTCTAATGAAAAGCAAAGGCGCAGAGCAGCATCTAAGACGTTGTTAGTGACATGAGCTGTCTCCAGCACCATGACTCCCTCCACTTTTACAGATAACTCTTTGTGAAAGTCAGTCTGGGTGCAGGATCAAAGTCTGGGTTCCTCTACATTCTGACATGGGCTTCCTTTTTGCTGTAGATGGATTTCATTATTCCTTAACAGGATTATCATCCTTTCTCGGGCAAAACATTGCTGACCAACTCAACCACTAAGGGTTCTGAATAGATGTCTTCTTTCAGGGAGATAAAGAACCCACATGCCAGCAGTGCTCACAGTAGGACTTAAGGAGCCCAGGGCTGCAACGCTGCCACCATTAGCAAAGGACGATATCAAGAAGGAATGGATGGCCTTCCCTCTAAAGACAAAGATTAACTAAGATTAGAAATGAGGAAGTATTCTCTGTAGCCTTAGTTTGTCAATGCTATAACCTTGCCAAAGAGGGCTAGTTAGAGTAATGAATCAAGTTAGAGTGACTGACCTCAAGTTTTCTTAGACTGAACATTGTGACAACTTATCATCATCATCATCATCATCATCATCATCATCATCATCATCATCATCATTTTAAAACATTGAAGTCTCCGAACAGACAGAAGCACAGCCCCTCTCTCTAATTTACAGAACTCTGTGTTAGCATGATTTTACATATCTGTGCATCCTCATCAAGCCTCAGCTACAATTTGTAAGAAATGAAGGGCAGTTTGACAGAACAAGGACGTGTCTAAATCAAGCCAAGCCAGGCTGCTGAAGCACACTGAACCAGCCTCCCGGAAGGCAGGCAAGGGCACTCCGCCTCCATGTCCCACTAGGGACGTGGTACTTTGTTTTTAGATGTCATGCACAAGTAGAAGTGCAGTCATATAAAATTCCCCTTTTACCTCTGGGTCCATTCTTTTGGTAAATCGTTTAGTCAGAGACAGGCTCTTACCAGTAAAGACAACAGTTTTCAAGGCTGACTTCTTAAGAGTACCTTCTCTGGAAAAGGAATTCCCCCTAGACCTCAAAACCCAAGCAACCCATTTTCCTTTCCTTGTAAACCCCAGGACATGAGAAAGATACTCAGTTCTCTCCGAGTAGGTAGGATGTGTGTGCTAGAGGCCACACAGAGCCACTGTGGAACATGGATTTCACTTAGCTAGATGACTGCCTGACAGGCTGCTCCCAAATGTTGCTTTAATCTGTTACTTAGTACTTGCTGTGACCTGAAGTTGACTGCATTCCACCCCTACCCCCAATAGCAGGCTTATATGTGTAACTGTGCAGCAGTGTGCTCCCCACGAGGCTGACTTCAGTCTGTGTCGGGGAGCAGGGAGGAGGAGTGAGAAGAAATGAAACACCACTAAGCCGATGCTTTGTTACCTTCTCTCCATGTGTCTTACAATACTATGAGAGGGCACAACTTTCTTTGAGAACCACTCTGACTTGGGGGCATTATTCTGACACATGCTGCTGCCTTCCCCCTTCTATTTTCATTGAACTTGATGCTCCTTGTTGTTGAGTCAGGCAAGTGGTGTGGGCAATACTCTCTCGCTTTCCTCTGGGCTTCTTCAGGAAATGAGTTGGCTGGGCTGCCACCGTGCTCCAGGCTGTGGGCCTGTGTGGCAGGGGAGAAGAGAGCATCCCCAGCGTCGATTCTCATTGCACACACATTTGGGCGTTGCAGAACTGAGAGGAGCGAGCCAGGGAATGTTGAGCAGAACCTGCAGACACACATTTGCTGGCAGCCTCTAACTCAAGTCTCTCTGCCCGGGGCCACACTGAGACCAGGGTATCTCGTCTGTCAGACAGGTGGAGAGACCACGCATAGGCAGTGTGGTGTCCACCAGAGCAAAATGGAATGCCTCTGTTTTCCTGGCTCTTTGACAGCCTACTTTCCCTGATACTGGGTGGGGGAGGAAAAGAGGATGCAATTTATAACAGTACCAAGGCCATCTATTTTGAGTCTTGAAGATGTTGGTTGCACATATATTCATTTAAAATTATTTTTGACATGCTCTCTGCTTAATTTATTCATGAAAGGAGTACAAGAGGGGGAAAATGAGCTTAACTTTTAAATGGAAACTTTCGGCTAAAAATTCTTGAATAAAACTCAAGAGGAAAAACTGAAGTTAACTGTGCAACATAAAGAAATACACTGATGCTACATGTCTTCTTCAAGTGAGCCCAGTGGGGCTCAGGGCTGGGACCTAAGCTAACCGATGAATGCTACTCTTGACTGGGCTCAGGGCTGGGACCTAAGCTAACTGATGAATGCTACACTTTTTTCTTTTTCCCCTTAATAAAAAAGAGTAGAGGTAAATTTATGCTAAACACCTGATGCCAAGCTTGGTGTTGGAGAACTGGAAATAAAGAGAGGGCTTGGTTCTAGCCCCTGAGCTTAGACTTTACAACCCTCGAAGTCTATCTAGCTCTAAACTATGGGTTTTTAAAATTTTTTTGTTTGTTTTTATACTTTTGTGTGTGCGAGTGTGACTGTGGCATCTCCTGGCTGACTTCAAACCTCCTTTTCTTTCCCTTCCTCATTGTAATTCCTAGCTTCCACTTATAAGACTCGTTTTCTTCATCTATTAAGGGATGTTCTCCATCTAACTCTACGTTAGCACTGAGACCCAGGGCATCTCAAACTTCTTGTAATCAACCAGGTTTATTTGAGCTCCTGCTCATTTGTAAATCACTAGTTTTGTAAAAATGCAATATTCTAAATATGTATGCACACTAATTGAACTGCTTATCAATTTTTAAAAAATGATACCCACTTATAAAGCTCCCTCATTACCAGTTGTTGCCATTTAAATTTCCATAGGTGCTAAGGGTATGTGTAGCTCAGTGGTCGCTATGGTCATAGCATGCATAAGGCCCTGAATTCAATCCCCAATGCAAAGTAAGAAAAGAAGGGAGGAAGAAGGAGAAAAGCAATATGTCCATCTATAGATATGTTAGTCTCTACACTGACACCGTGTTTATGTTCCTCATGTCACAGACTAGCAGCAAGCAGACACCACTGTGCAGAGGCAGACAGTGCGCCACATGCTTCTTGTTACTTGCAGTCAGAGTTCATTCTCTAAAATAAACAACCAAGCAAACTTAAGAACTGGCCATGCCTCTTTGGACTTATATTGGCAATGGGCAATATCAGGCTCAGATGAACATGAACAGAGAACCTCTCTTTCTACCCTCTTGCCACTCCAAACTTTCTCAGGCAAAGAAAAAAGTTACTGATTATATTTTAAAACTGACAGGGACAATGGAACAGGACAACCCACCTGCTCTTTCCTCACCCAGCGTCCTTCACACCTTGACCCCCCTACCCCCCACCCCTGTGATATAACTTCCTCCTGACAAAGTGTGACTTTCCCCTGGGCTGCAGAACACCATACCCCAAAGGCATGCATGTGAATCTAGACACGATTTGCTTCTAAGGGAGTAATCCTGGAAAGGAAGATTTTGAAAGTGAAGCTTGGGAAGTCATACTCTTGAGATTTGAAATCAAAGGCATCTCCTTTATCTTCAGTTTCAGAATAAAGGATTTGATCTGTGAGATTAAAAACAACCGAAAGAATGAGCCATCCTCAGACGAGGAGCGCTCAGCCATGATGGTGCACTCTGACACTGCGGTAGTGCTGGCGCCAGTCCCCAGCCCCAGAACGAGGAGAGCTGGCTGCACTTGAACTGTTTCTTCCTTTGAGGACTTCTCAGAACTCAGAGTCTTACTTATGCTGCGTAGTCAAACTAAGTCAAGAAAGCATTTGTAGCACTTATTATCTGGAAGTTGAACATCAGTCACTTTAGCTTCTAGGACGCTCCAGAAAGAAAGTCGTAATCACCTTTTGTTCCTGTAAACCTGTCCATTACAGTAGGATAGCCTTGTGACTTCCCTGTTGTAGCTTTTCTCAATTTCAAAATGACATAAAAGCTCAATTGCAACCTGCTATCTATTTTGGTCAGAGGTTAGATCTTCCCATATGGGTCATAAAAGTAGGTCAGGACAAAATGATCATTTATCAGTCTCTCACTTAGATTGCTGCTCTGAGAATTCTTTGAAAAATTACTTATGTAAAAGGGGACATAAGGACTTTCATGACAATCACACTGATAAAAGCAGGAGTCTGCAAGTTTCAAGACAGGCGCGGCTCCCATTAGTATTTAGGGCAATCCACATCCAAGGCTTCCTACAGGAATTTCCCTTCAGGTCGGGTATGAGGAAAGGAAACATTATGTTGTGGAGAGTGCCCGCCACTGTGAGTAGCTAGTAAGTCACACAAACATTCAGAAATGGTTGCTTTAGAGTTTTGTTTCAAATTAACCTGACTCATATACACACAAAAAATAATCTTATGGAGGGATTCAAATCTTGTAGTTCTGTAGATGTTTGGATTTGTTAAAATTAAGTATGTAAAGGGATTTTAACTTTTCTCCTTCCTCTTGATAGAAATCAAGTCCAAATGATAGTTTCATTATGAGCAATTTAAATGGCCAATAAAGGGCTAACAGAAATGGCCCTGACAATACTCAACTGTAGTAATGGATATTCCTATAAGTACACGAAGAATCAATGAACACTTATTTCTATTACAAATTAGCATTACTGTTTTTCTCAGTTGTCTTTTTGGGAACAATCACATTTATCCATTTCCCTAGCAATCTACATAGACTTCCAGTCTAATGAATAAGGGATTAGCTTGGCAGGCAAATTACTAGGGTTCAAAATCTGTTTCTATAACATGTAGTTGAATGACCTTCGATGACTCATTTTACTTCTCTATAAACTAGGGAAACAGGAGCCTATGCCTAATGAAGTTCCCAGAGGGCAGCGTAGCTGGCCCTCTGGCCAGCTCCTGGAGCACAGCATTGGTGCTCAATGAGTGTCTGTTTCTGGTGTTAGCTTTATTCTAAAGCTATTACAGGGATCATGACACCAAACAGAAACTAAAATGAATATACTCATAACCCTTAGAAGAGATTTCCCTCAAGGGGGATGAAGAAATCAAGAGAAAGGAGTTCTCTGTTCTACAAGGAGTCACAGGCAAGGCTGAAGCAGGGAAATTAGGACTCAGGGAGATCCTGAAAAGAAGGTAAGGCTACAGTTCGGCTAGAGGAAGCCGAGGTGTCTACTTGTAGAGATTTGTGAAGGGGGAAGAGCTCACCACTGTGGGTCCCTGCATCAGCAGTGAGGATTTGTGGGGAGGAAGCGAGTGGGAAGGCCAGAGTCTGCCAGATGACCCACTGTCCTGCTGAGTGATGGGGCCTTTGTGACGGCTAGCCAGTGACAGCTTGGAGAGCAAGATGGTACTCAAGATGATATAGATCTGACTCATTATTTCACCAGCATCTTATAACATAGTCTACGTACTTATTTTTAATCTTTGGCTAGAAAGTGTCATTCAGAATGTTGGAGAGTGAGTGGGGAGTGCTTCCTTGCAGGGTGGATTTGAACTTCAGCTGCCAATCTACACTAAAATGAAAGATGCCTTATTCCCATTTACACTCCTGAGTAGACCAAATGGATGAACAATGGATGAATGGTGGGGGTAAAAGTTATATATATATATACGTGTGTGTGTGTGTGTGTGTGTGTGTACATATATATATGAAACTCAGCCCAACGTGTGTGTGTGTGTGTGTGTGTGTGTGTGTACATATATATATGAAACTCAGCCCAACAGCTAAGTTTGAATTTTAGTGTAAAGGAGTGATGTGTCTTTTCCCTGGAGTTTTAATTGTCATCTTTAAATTTATGATTTGGAGCTTTTTATCAAACATGAACATAAATGAAGCATAAAATGCTTATGAAAAGTACTACACTTAAAAGTAGTCAATTGAGCTTTATTTCTAGAAAGTGGGCTTGCATTTTTGTAGAATTTGTGTAAGTGAAGCACAGCAGAGAAAGCTTCCCAGGGAAGCAGGCACAGTCTTTTCTCTTAAGAACAAAGGACTCAGTTACCATGCGTGCACTACAGCAGTGACGGCATCTCAATACGCTCTACTTGCAGGAGTTGAGCTTGTCAAACCGTACAGACAGACAGTGCAGGGAAACTCTACAGACGTTGACTTCAGAAATTAACTCCGAACAAGAGAGAACGCAAAGGAGCAAAACCCAGCATTCATATTTACTCAGCAGTGCTGGTCACACCAAGACACTAAATGCTCCCACTTCTATGGCTTAGTAGTGCTTAGCACACAAATGGCTGCTTCTCAATAGAAGTCTGACAGGAAAGGAAAACTAGCAACATTATCGCGATGAAGCTCAAGTTTCAAGTTCTGAGGATTAAAAACCACAGGAACTGGGCTAATAGTCTCTTCTCAGTGCCACAGTGACAACGCCTTAAGCGTGCACTAAAAGAGCAGCTATTACTCTGCAATATTAAGCATTTTTCCTCATAAAAGTGTTTCGTCTGTGGGGCTTTCCCCCGGGATCATGCATGGATGGCTAAGTGCTTTTCTCTCTTCCCTTTGCTCTCTCCTCTCTCGCTGCTTAAATCAGAAGGTGTCAAACCATTTGGAAGATTATCATAACAAAATGTTTTTAACAAAGTTTGATTTTAACAGAACTGGAGGCATCTTAGCACTAACCCAAAACTTTGGGAGGTTCACCAACCTCTAGGATATTTTTTTTCTCCAAATGCAGGCTGTTAGAGTAGTGCGTCTCTCCATCTGTCATCAGACCGTGCTCAGAATTACATTGTCATATTTAATGCAGAAGAGATCGTTCCCCTTTCATAGTTTAAATTCAACATAGGCCTGTAACTGGAAGACCAGTATTTTCCTATTTTGAAAATTAAATTAAATATCATAAACCTAGGTGGTTACGTAGACAAAATTCCCTCTAAGACCTGAGGAGATGCTCTGAGAACTGAGCAAGCTCCGAGCTTGACGTTAAACTGAAGGCTGCCCTGGGCACACGGTAAGAAGACTCCGAGTGCAGAGTCTACTTCTCTGTCTGAATTCTTCTTTCTGTGTACGTTTATGTATGTGCATATGTATACACGCATGCATGTGCATGCGTTTCTAATTCAGCAAGCTCACAACACTTGCAACCTAGGGTCCTGTTTTAATTTTGAGTGATCTATATGCTCATAGAAGTTCACAACAATGACGAAGGCACCGCAGCTCATAGCTCATGATGAAAGCATTGCAATCACAAACCTCGCTGCAGTAAACGTGTTCCCAATGTTCAGAAAGCAACCAGTCCCAATCACCTTCATGTCTAATTTTACAGCTCCTTCGGAAACACATTCCTTATTTTTATATCAAGTCCATCTCAGTCTGCTCTTAGCATGTCTCTTCCTTTTGTCTCTTTCGCCACTGACAGAACCTGGTTATTTCCACATTTTTTATTAGACATAGAATTAGTGGTGGTAGTGGTAGAAATGTCATTTGCTTCTATCGGTAAGGAACCACTGAAACATTTGAGCACTGTAGACAAATGCTTTTGTAATATACCAGTGATTCCTGCCACACTCATCATTCACGAGTCTGCCTGTTTGGCTTGCCACGTCTCCACTTTCCGTAATATGCCTGAAAGCTGTGTGTGAATTGAATGACTAAGAGTCACAACTGCTGGGAGCCTGTGGCAGAGCCCGGTGGCCACGCTGGGTGCTGAGTGTGTAATGTGATTAGGGCATACCTGGTGAGGTACAGCTGGCGCTCCGCCTCACCCAGCAGCTCTGTGACTTGCAAGCACTCCTGTCTGGCTCGAGTGGCCTTCTGCTGCTCCTGCTCCGCATGCTGTTTGCTTTCGCTCAGTTCCAGTCTCAACTTCTCTATTTCCTTAGGCAGACAGAGGGAGGGAAAAAAATCCATATTAAGTGTATACACTTGAACTCAAAACTAGTTCCCTTCATTCCTTCCACAAATCTTAATACAATAAAAAAAAAATCATTAGAAAATGTAGACTAGCTTAAGTTCCACGACAAAGAAAAATCACAACCACAAATGGACATGCATGAAGTAACTAAGGACTGAGAAGTCTGATTTAAAACATGAAACAATTGAATATGAATCCTGAAAATGATTGATAATCTACTTTCATGCAAAGGCTTATTCTCTTTAAAGAGTAACTCCTTTAAAGAGGCACTCCCTTTAAAATGCAATATTTCATTTAAGAGAGATGATCAGGTACAGGCAGTGATCAATATATGACATTTTTACTTAAAAAGACAGATCTACAGTTTTATTTGGATGCCATAGAAACCAAATTAAAGGTTAAAACAATTTGTTTTTAAGAAAATATGAGGTGCTAGAGAGGTATTAGCATGCTGTTTAATAGTATTTATAAACAGTTTAGGGACAGACTCGGGAGGAGGACTGTCAGCCCGAGAGCAGGAGACCGAGAGCAGGAGGCTTCCGAGCTTACATATGAGCACCTGTACTGACAGGTGAGCAGAGCATGCCAGCATTACCAGGCACTGATAGACACACGTGTAGGAGCACGCACAGTAGCTTACTGTTTGGTTTGGGGAAGAAACTCCTTATCTTGCCAGTACTCAAAGCAAAGATAACTTACATATACTGTACATATTTTGGATAGTTTGTACATTAAAGTAAAAATGTTCATCACAGCACACCTGTGACATTAAGCAAACCAAGGGAGCTGGACATTAACAAACCGGACTATAAAAACAAGAAAAACTAAAGGCATATTTTCAGCTTCGTATACAATCGGCAAGAAGAAAGTTTGCTATGCAAATGCAGCATGCCTTCAACTCTGACCAGACAATTTAAGCACAGTATTACACATGCTTAAAATGTTTTGGTATCATTTACCAATATTCTGAGTGACCTCTAGCTACATTCCATTCATCAACTAAGATAAAGCAGATGACTCATTTCTTTCTTATATTTATAATGCTATCTTCAGTTTATCCTATCAAAATTGTATACTGCAATAATATAAAGTAACTTGCTATAAGTTCTCAAATATTATTTTATTTTTTTAAAAATCCATACACTTATAGGTACATTACTTTCATGCAGAGTAAGTTTTTATATCTTTCAGATTGGAATACCAAAAAAACCAAAACATTTATTTTTAAAAAATATTTTAAGTTATTAAAGTTAATACTAACTCTTTTGCAATCTTACAATTAAATATAGCTAAAGATGTGAAACATAATAGGAAAGTCAGTAAGTTATATTTGCCTAGAATTTATGAAATTAAGAGCAAATAAGTCTAGAATTAGAGTTATGTGTTGGCATGAATACCTCAAAACTTCACTCAGTATTTGCTTTTACATCATGTTATTTATAAAGCTCTGTGCTAACTATGAGCAACTGAGAGAATTCCCATCTTTTCTTGATCCAGCAGATAAGGACTCACGTGGTAGACGTGTCCATGAAGACAACTAAAACACAACATACACATGCCCAAAAACAAAGGAACAAAAGCAGCACCATGAGCATCCTAAAGCATGGACAGATAGATTAGCATGGGCAGAAAAAGTGGAGACAATGGGAAGCCAGCAAAACCCCAATGGCTGAGAGACGGGGTCTCAGCGTCAGAGACGTGCACTGCAGGTCATAATTCGTTATGGACAGCAGGAGACAATGCTTTAAACAGATAAGCAATTCGAGAAGATTAATTTTAAAAACTTGATCAATGTGTATGATCAACTTTAGGCAGCAAGGAATGACAGATGGGGAACCCTGAAGAGATAGCAGCAAACAGGAGAAGTAGAGAGACGTACAACAGAAATACAAGAGAAAAATGGTGATTTTGTAGAAAAAAACGGGTGATGTATCCGGTTGAGGAGATACTGTGATGAATAATCAATGTGTTTGTGATGCAAACCTGAGGACCTGGGCTAGATCCCTAGACCCCATGTAAAAGCCAGGCCTGAAGGTGTCACCCTGTAACCCCAGAGCTTAGAGGATGGAAGGGTTCTAGGAGTTTACTGGCCAGCCAGTCTAGTCTACTTGACAAGTTTCAGGGTTAGAAGAGACCCTGCCTCAGAAAATGAGGTGGGGAGCATCGGAGCAAAATACCTGACATTGACCTCTGACCTAGACACACACACACACCAAAGAGACACACTAGTGTATGTCAGTAAAAGGATACGAAAGAGTGACAGAAAGAAAACAAATCCCAAACTTCCGTTAGAAGAACAGATTCACTTGGTAAGCATTTCTCAACAACACATGCACTTTATACCATTCTAACCTGACAGCAGCTGGTTTCATATCCTTCCTTAGTAAAGCAACTACACTAAAATTCAGTCAAAGAACACAGGTTCAAGAGCCCACACAGCAGAGCTTTAGCACTTTCTGCCTCTGGAACCTTGGACCAGTCACTCAGCTCTCAGACACCTTCTTCAAGCTGGAGTCAAAGTGATGACTGGAGTTAGCTCCTGAGACAGTGGGGAAGACTGCAAATGATGTAGTCTAGTTCAAAGTGAAGCGCCTGCCTAGGACATGTAAAGGCCTGGGTTCGAATCCCAGCACCACCAAGCAACAAATCAATTTAATCCAACAAACCTCCCCTTTCCTATAAAAGCACTATCTTGGTATAAACCGAATAAAAATTTATCTATTCAAATTTCAAAATGCAAAATTCCTTTTTGTTAGGAAGATGGAAAACGGCAGCCTGCTTCTGATTATGTGTGCCAGCAAAGGAGCTCACTGGGATAGATAATCAAAACCAACAAATAATCTCACCAGCTGGACGGAGGTTCAACACTTAGCTCTCTGAGTCAGGAAAACCTGCCATGGCACCAACTCCAACAGTTAGAAGAGAAACCTCTTGCCAGAAATGCCATGCTCCCACTGGCAGGACAACCCTGCACCTCACCCAACTAGGTCAGGGCTGTTTCCTGGCGGCAGATTAGTGGCTCGGGGATGAAAGACCAATGGTGGTCATAGGCCAAATGTACATTCCTCTCAAAGTACACTATTAACCTGATGTGTGCACTGCAGTCTGACACAGCCGTCTTTTGGCCAGCTGGGTTCCAGGCCGTCCACATAGCTTTACACCTCGCTAACAGGCATACCTCAAATCAGAACCACAAGAGCTGGAAGTGGAGCTCACTGCAAAACACCAGCCTAGCATGTCCCCAGCCACAGGCACTATCCTCCAAAACAAAAGGTTAAAAAAAAAATAAAAACAAGATCATGATAACACTAACCAGGAGGACAGCAAGTAGAAGCTGTTATAAATGGCCATTTTGAACCTCTGGGTATAGGGGTCACAGGCCTGAGGGGAGAAGTCACTGCTTATATGTTTACATACATACCATGTGAGTGCCTCGTGCCAGCAGAGAAGAAAGACATATGATTGCCTACAGCTGGATTCCATGTGGGTGCTGGGAACTGAGCTCATGTCCTCTCCAAGAGCAGGAAGTGCTCTTAACTTCCGAGTCATCTCTGTAGCTTCTATATTCATATTTTAAATGGCATGTTACTATTTCCTGATTTGTAATATAAGAAATTAGCTATCATCCCTTTACTAGGCAACATAGTAGTTGGCATGTAGCTACAGTCCTAGCTATGTAGAAAGCTGAGGCAGGAAGGCCACTCACGTGCAGGAATTCTGAGACAGTTTATACACCACTCGAAAGAGCCAACTCATACCCTCAGGTAAGTTTAGTTATGAGTCAGTGGTTCATTACTGATATATTACTGATTGATTACATTATAATAGAAATTTTGTTTCCTCTACTGAGACAAGCATTATTTTCTGAGTTAATTTTCTTCATTAATGGTTTATTATTTGGGGAATGAATAGCCTCATATTGCATATGGGGAGCACGGTTTGCTTGCTTTTGAGTTGGGTCTTGCTGCATGGTGGAGGCTGGCCTCAAATTCCAAGATGCAGATGATCCTCCCTGTCTGTATCACAGAGACACCAGGGGAGACACGTATATGTCTTCACCCTGGCCACCCACGTAAAATAATTTCTTTTTCTAAGCAACTGGCATTTCTCCACAAGTATCAAACATTAATTGTCAAGTAGTCAACTAATAACAGTTTCAAATACTGAAATATCAAATTATATTTTTTAACTTACTTCTGACCCTTTTTGTTTGTCTTCTATCAGTTTTTTATGCCATCCCTAATGCACCTTAAGAGGTCCTTGTTGGTCAGGCTCAGCAGTACATGTGTTTAACCTGAGCACTCTGTATTTTTTGTATGGTCCAGACTGACAGGGCAGCACCAGCAACACTAGATAATGGTTTTTGTGGGATTTGTTTGTTTGTTTATTTGTTTTGCATTTTCATGGAGAATTATCACAGCATGAAGGTAAAGCCAAACAATTTCTGCTTATAGTAAGAAACCATTGACTAAGTGAAATCTCATGGTTAAGTGCAGAGCTGTTGGGGAAATCTATATATTCTCCTGTCAGTGGGGAGGGAATTGGGAGTGAATGTTTGTTTCATATTCCTATTTTCCTATTTTAAATGGCATGTTACTATTTCTTGATAGTAATAGTATCAAGCTGGGCCAGCAAGGCTCTCCTCCTCTCCCCTCAAAAAACAGTTCCTCCTTTTCCTAAGAAAGGTGTCCTTAGAGAGCTGCTACCTTACAGATAAGCTGGAGAGTTTGTCTATACATGAAATCCTCCTGCTGGGCAGTGGTGGCGCACATCTTTAATCCCAGCACTTGGGAGGCAGAGGCAGGCGGATTTCTGAGTTTGAGGCCAGCCTGGTCTACAGAGTGAGTTCCAGGACAGCCAGGGCTACACAGAGAAACCCTGTCTCAAAAAACCAAAAAACCAAAAAACAAACAAACAAACAAACAAAAAAAAAAAAAAAGAAAAAGAAATCCTAATTTGAAGACTATTTTCTCTAAGAATAGTAAAGAACCTACACTGTCATCTTCAGGATTGTTATGATACCACTGAAGAGCCTCTCTGATTTCTAGTAATTGTTCTGTAGTTTGCTTTTTCTTTTTCTGGAAACTTACAACACCATTTCCCACTTGTTTTGCAGTTTAATGAGAGCATAGCGTCAGAGAGTAAGTTTTCATCCTTGTGTATAGTGACCTTGTGTGTAGTGACCTTGTGTATACTGTCCTTGTGTGTAGTGACCTTGTGTGTAGTGACCTTGTGTATACTGTCCTTGTGTGTAGTGACCTTGTGTGTAGTAACCTTGTGTGTAGTGTCCTTGTGTGTAGTGACCCCTTTCAACAAGGGGGCTTGCCTGAAGTTTGGCTCTTAGTTTGGGGACACTACCTTGAATGGCTATTTTTAAAGGTTTTAATGTCAGGCACTTTTTATTTTCTAGGTAGCCCTGACACCATCACTGGCCAGGTTATCTACTGGACAGGTTACCTAAATTACTCTTCTACCCAGAGTGTAACACCTGGAATCACCTCTCTATTGAAATTAAGAACCCAATATTTGGGGTTTTACTCCCCTCAGTTAGTCCCCACAATCCTTTACACTTTTACAAAACATTCATTTTTATTTTTCATGTAAAATATCTATTAGAAAGTCCAGTGTTTCAAAGATTCTCTTATGTTCTTATCTCTACCTCCTTGGTTCCATCCAGGTTTGTTAACAGCTACTTTTGCTAAAACGATTAGACCAAGTGAGTATTGTACAAAGGAAGGGGTTCAGTTCGGGTCATGGTCATCTGGGAACTCAGGACTGGCCTCTGTGTGGAAAGGGAAGCGCAGGCTCATCCAGCACAGAGAATGCAACTGCAGCCTTGCTTTGGAAGATTTCTCATGTGCATAACAAGAACAGCCCACGGTCGCAGGAGCTCAGGAAGACACTAATCCATTTCCAGGGCAAGGCCTCCAGACCCAAACACCTCCACTTTCTCCACACTCACGGCTCCAAACTGTCATACAGACAATTAAGACTCTAAGACAAGCTTTTAGGGGATAGATTTAAAACATAGTCAGATTCCTTTTTGGTTTTGTTCTTGTTTTTTCCTATTTGTCTGTTTTAGTCCCTCTATTGTACTGTAGGCTGGGAGTGAACATCTAGATGTAATGAAGCTTGGATAACACACATTATTTTATTATGTATTGTTGAGCAAACAAACATTCACTCCCAATTCCCTCCCCACTGACAGGACAATGTACTAGATTTCCCCAACAGCTCTGCACTTAACCATGAGATTTCACTTAGTCAATGGTTTCTTACTAGAAGCAGAAATTGTTTGGCTTTACCTTCATGCTGTGATAATTCTCCATGAAAATGCAAAACAAATAAACAAACAAATCCCACAAAAACCATTATCTAATGTTGCTGGTGCCGCCCTGTCAGTCTGGACCATACAAAAAATACACATGAAAAAAACCAAAAACCGAACTGTGGCCAGACAAGCCATGGTCTGAAGCGGACACCACAGGATTGTCTAGAGCAGCTGGACTTCAGTTGCCTAGCACTTATGAACACAAGTCTTTGTGATCATCACTGTAAGCCTCTGAGCTTTGTCAAGAAAACCTCCTTGACTTTAAAGAAATAATGACTGATACGCTATATACTATTTTGGAATTTCATTTGAGCTTTGAAGTTACTACATGTAACCTGTAAGACAGAAATCTCTGTACAGAGAAGAAACTGAGGATTAAAAAGAAATGTATGGGTGTTAAGAACACTGGGGTCTTAACCCACACTGATTCTTTGCCTCCAAATACCCTCTCACAGACTATGCAGTAACCTTCAAAATATTTCTACCAAGATCAATAAACATCCATTTGGTATCAATTCATAAATACACACACAGTATTTTATAAACATGCATAAATGTAACAGTAATCTCATGAAGGAATTGTAACCTTCACATATGAGATGCATGTTTATATTTTCAATTTTTTAATTCTTATTCTCTTTAAAGAATTCTTGTTTTGACATTATAAAATTAGTTTTACAGTCTTGTAATTTCAAAATTGAAGAAGTACTATATATGTAATTTTTAAATTACATAGATTAAAAACTAATACAGGGTTTCATTAAGAAAATTCCTATTATATAGTTTTTACAAATTTCTAGGAGAGAAATACAAAAAGGTTATATTGCCTTAAACCCAAAGAATACTTTTCCTGGGAAGCAAATGAAGCAGACAGAACTTATTAAGCTTGCTCCCAAATATTATTGAATTTAAAATTACTTTGCAGCTGGGGATGTTAGCACACACTGGCCCTTCCAACACTTAGGAGGATATGAGTAAGTCAGGGGCCTGGCAGGGCTACAGAATAGACTCAAGGCCAGCCTTGATTACAGAAACCCTGTCTCAAATGTTTTTAAATGCTCTGTCATCTTTCATATAGGGAAACTTCTTTGTGTTATAAAGTGAAATGGAATAAAAGGACCAAGATACAAGAGAGTAGGGAGACTAGAATTTTAAAATCCTTCCCCAACCAGAAGGAAGAGCACGTGGTTTTGAAGCTGACATAATTTGACAATGTCAATTTGTGATTTGGAAAGCAGTGGTCAAATTAATACAACATGTTTTGAAAAGGAAGGCAGAGCATGATGCTGAATGTTAAGGCAGAACCATCTGTCACGTAATGTATGGATAAGGACAGACTTGCTAGCGACTCAGTAATGACCAGTGGACAGTCTAAACAACTTACCCTGATAGGACTGACACCTCAGGCTTACCCTGGAAGACACGCCGTCTAGAGGGAGTCTAAAGCTCTGCCAGGTAAGAGGCAGAATGCGATCCTTTTTGTGTAGTAATGAATAAGGTAGGTTTGTAGTGGCCACAGCCACATTCCAAATAGCAAGGCATAAAATGTCATGATTGTCACAGAAGGTTCTATTGACAGTACCAGAGTCGAGCAAAGAACCATTTATCTTTAAGACCTCTCCAGGAAATGAGTCTATGTGAATGACAGGATAAGTGGTCCCTGAATCATTCCAGAAGGACTCACAATGGTGCCTTTCACTGCAGCAGATACAGAGGTTTGCTGAGCCCATTCTAGGGATCCTCCTCACAGCTACTGTTGGTAGTGGCATGTAACACTGGTTCATATGTTTTTATTGTGGGCCTGAGAGCAACATTGATACCATATGTCCAGCCACTGCCTTAGCATTCTGTATTTTAAAATCTCGTTTTGTGTTCATGACAACCTTGTAAAAATAAGCATTCTATTCCTGTTTCACAGGTGAGAAGACTGAAGCACACAGATGTTAAGGAACTTATAGAGGATTATATAGTGTGAAGCTGGGATGAAAAATGGGTTAGACTGACTTCAAGACTCAATCTTTCTATTATACCACTCTACCTCTCTAAACACGCCTAGATGTTACATAAAATAAAAACCTCACAGTCCAGCTTGGCATGGGTAGGAGACACAAGCAACAGGGTCACTGAGAAGGTAGGACTCGGGTGGCCTGGGTCGGACACCATGACTACCATTCATCATGCAAACAAAGCCATGACCATAGTTCCCTCTGAAGAATTATTTTCATGCCAGCAAATACATGTAATTAGTGAAACTTCTGTTTTCCTAGTAACTTCTAAATCACTTTCTATTAAGCAAACAGTCCTTAAAGAATTTCTAAAATGTCCTTTTCTCTTCCTATAATGTTAGGAGAAATAGCAACAGATGAATTCTAGAGAACTTCCTGAAGGCTAATGTGGCTCTCAGGGAAAAACCTGTGCATAAAACAGATGAATTAGGGCTAAGACAGACATCTGAGATGAATCAGATTCAATTACACTATACCAATACAGTAGATTTTTTGGTTATGCCAAACTTACACCCATTATTCTTTCCTGCTGGTAGACTCAAGGCAAAAATAAGAATGCCTACAGCTCTGTAGTTCCTGCAGGAGAGCTGACAGCTCTGCCATTTGGACACGACTTTCCAAGTCCTGTAAGGACAGGAAGTGGGCAGTAAAGGGGTAGTTCTTTCCAGTCTCAGGAATGTAGGTAGTTTGGTTTACTCCAGACAAAATATCAGGTCATTTATAAACTCTACATTTTTCCTTTAAAATTTGTTGAAATTTTACCCCTAATTCTGTCATGTGCTTTTATTGTCCTAAAAGAGTTTTAAACAATAATCTTCCAGGTGTGGTACACTTATAGATTCACATTGTAACCACCACAGACAGAAAGGTCTTAAATACAGTATTGTTAGAAATAAAGAAACACTAAGATAAGCTAGCCGGGCAGTGGTGGCGCACACCTTTGATCCCAGCACTTGGGAGGCAGAGGCAGGCAGATTTCTGAGTTCAAGGCCAGCCTGGTCTACAGAGTGCGTTCCAGGACAGCCAGAGCTGCACAGAGAAACCCTGTCTCAAAAAAACCCAAAAAAACACAAAAAACAAAACAAAACAAAAAAAAAACCCTAGATGAGGTAAATTTTCAGAGAGGATGTGATATTGAAAAGCTATGAAAGAAAAAAGAAGTAATAATGGCCAAGAGTCGTTATGGTTTCATGAACATGACTAACAGTGAGCAGGATCGCAGCTGGAAATGGATAAAGATTACCCAAAAGTGTAGACTAAAATGAGGTAGCATCAGACAAGATGATTCTGAGGCGAGAGACGCTTCAGCTGAGAAAGGGTTAACTCTCCTAACTAAAAGACAGCGGCGAAACAAATGGAGACCCCATAAATAATGACGGAACCAGGACTATGTATCTCCTGAGTGCTGATGACACAATTCATCACGAGGAGTTTTGCTTAGCTTTACAGTATCAGGTATGAGTCCCTTCCTATGATGGCTTAACTTCAGTCTGACAGCTGTTGGTTTGGACATATCTTGCCAGGACAGTCATTACTGTTGGCAAGATTTGCAGCTGGGTAGGGACACTGATCACTCTCTCTGTCCCAACCTAACCTGTTAGCACCTTCTAACACTATGAGAGGTAGCCTTCAGGGAGGGGCATCCGGGTTAATACCAGCTTGATTTCTCCATATTCTGTGGCAAAAGTATGCAGAGTGTCTTATTCTCAAGTTCTGGCAGTCAACCAAGAACAACAACAATAATATCCTGTTATTGTTTAGGGGATCTTAGAAACCCGCGGCCAACAACTCTAAAGTAGCTATCTATCCCACAATAGGCAGCAGGTTTTTTGGTAGTCTTGGAGAATATCATACAACATATGAGAAGCCATAGTCTCTAGGAAACATCCTTCTATCATTTTGCTAAGTTGTTATGGTATCTAATTGCCACTTAAAAACACATCTTTACATACACAGATCAGTGCATCTCTCCTCCCTCACCCAAGAGGCTTCTTTGCAATGGATGGAGGCTATTACCGAGAGTCACAAGGAGTCAAAGAACAGAGAATAAGTGTTTATGGAATGTTCGGCCCCAAATGAGGCATCTGTAACACAGCCCCAATACTCAACTCTTATGGAACATCAAGGAAGAGGAAGCAGAAAGGATGTGAGAGCCACATGACCTGGAGAACTGCTGTGACAAGTGTCCTCTGAACACACAGGGATGCTGCACTCGGGATCACACAGCGGCTGTGGTTGCTGAACAAGGCCTGCCCAAGGCCCCACCAATCTGCATCACAGTGTGGATGTGGAAAGAGCTCACTAGGCTCCACCTGTACTTGAGGACCGAGGAAGGAAGAATCGGTTTTGTTCCAGGATAAGCTCCCTAATAGGCTGTCCATGCCTACGCGGCTAGCCCTACTATTCTCATGGGCATTCAAGCAACACTGATAGAGCTTGGGAGAATTTTTATATATAATTATGTTATTATTATATTATTGTAGAAGAGGAGGGAATGAATTTAACGGGGGCATATTGGGAGTACTGGAAGAGTTGGAGGGGAGAAGAGAGGAATATAATCAAAATGAAATGTACATGTGTATGAAAAAATGTGGAGATTTAAAAGTCTTGGAATCAGGTTTTCATTGTTTGAATATAAGCAAGTGCTTTGAAAGCTGAATTATAAAAAGATAGCTGCCTCTCACAATGATGGTAAGAAGCTACCACTTCAGAAGCACGCCAGGATGGATCATTCACTTACTACGTGGAGAGTCCTCGGTTTCTGGCCTGGAGTTTAAGGTCAGTGCCTTGTAATGGATGCAACCCCACATAATGTCCTAATTTCATTCTTATTCATTCATTTTGGTGAGGACGACTGTACCACATGACACACACCAGGCTGCTGAGTGTGTTGGTCCATAGCACATGCATACCTCCCATGACAGGAGTATCTCACAATACGAAATGTAACGTCATCAAAGAAATAGGTCTAACTGTCACATAAAAGCATCTCCATAGGAAAACCAACTGGTTTATCTGAATAAAGAGCAACCTATCCCAACAGTAGTAGAAAGATTACATACAATTGTGAGAAAGGGTAAGTGTGCTACTTAGTTGGTTTTTTGGGTGGCAGGGCAACTAGACACACACTGAAGCCATCTGTGAAAAAAGAACCTCCGTTAAGAAAATCCCCCCACAGACCTGCCTACAGGCCAATTTGATTAATGACTGATGTAGGAAGCCTCAGCCCACTGTGTGGCACCACTCCTGGGCAGACGGTCCCAGAAAGCCAGCTATGCAAGCAAACACACTGGGAATGGGGTGGGGCAGCTACTAAGCCTTATTTCTCCATGGCATCTACTTTATTTCCTGCCTCCAGGTTCCAGCCTCCAGTTTCTTCCACGAGTTCACTTCATGATAGACAATAAGCTGTGAGCTGACATAAACCCTTTCCTCTCCACGTTGCTTTTGGTCATGGCATTTGATTACAGCAGTAGAAAGCAAACTAAGCCAGGATGAATGTTTGCAGTCTAAGAGAAAAATGTGGCACTAGACACAAAAATAAATATGTGTAAATCTATCTAGACTACTAAATAAGGAGCAACTTAGATTTTTCAAGAGTAAGTTTGGTAATTTCCCCTTCCTAAAATGACAGGCCACTGTAATGAAACACACTGAGTTTATTTTAGTAAATATAGTTCAATATATTTCAATAGCCTATCTTGGCACATTGGAAGGGGTCAGTAATACTTAACTATGTTAAATGTAAAAAAAATCTTTATTCTTGTCATCTGTGAAGATCTTGGAATTTGCCAGCACAAATATCCAGGGTCTGTTGTAACTGCCAAGCTAACAGCTTCTTAAACTTCCCAGCCTAGCTGAGTGACACCCAACACTTCGAGAATTACTAAGTTTAGCACTTCAACAAGTAAAAATGCCCTCAGTCGGTGCCAAGCATCCAGGGCAGTATTTCTCTATTTTGTTTTGTTCACGGCTATATCATAAGATCTCTGTTCACAAAGTTAATAAACTTCAAACACTCTGCATCTTTATTTTATATAGTGTCTTATCTCACATACTATAATATACTAAGACACTGGCTACCACAGTCTTATGGGGATGTCTGTGAAGAAATATAAACTAAATATAAACTAAAAAGATTAACTGTAATATCTTTATTAGAATGCTTAACAAAAACAACAAAAAGAGCTCAAAACAGATGACTTTCTTACTTTCTAGAAAGAATTTCTTAGCAGTATATTCAATATTCCAATTTAATAGAGAAAGAAATCATTTTTCATTTAAAATGCTAACAGATAAAATTAACTTTATATGCATATTTTACATATAATATCTAAATATAGACATATATTTAAAATATATGTATATTATAAATTATAATACATTACACATGCATGTATATAATACATTCAAATTGACTTTATGCTATTTAATGAAATAGTGCCTGAATAGTGTTAGTTCCTAAAAAAGATACCAAAAGAAAGATTGGCATGGTGATTTATACTTTTAGGAAGGAGCCAGGCCAGGCTATGTAGTAAGATCAAGGCCAACCTGAGCTGCATGAAATCTTGTTGTAAAGAATGGAAAACAAACAGACTATTAAGAGGAAGAGCCAAGAAGAAATTTTGACTCATTTGTTCTTCTAAGAGAATGGAGTATACTCCCTGGGCAGAGAAGCAGGAGGTATGGCTGATGAAGACAACTCCCATTCCTAAATGAGAGTAGCCAATCCAAAGGAGACTTAAACTTGTGTTTTCAGACAAATTAACACAATTTTTAGGAAGCTGTCAGGATGTCCAGGTGACCCAAGCTAAATCCTGGAGCCTCTATAAAGGTAGTAAAACCACAATTCCACAGTATTTTTCTCTGACTTCCAAATGCACATATGCCCAAACACACACAGCACACATACACACATGAACACTAACCATGAATGCAGAAAGTAGGAAAAAAGTCACTTCAAATTGACTTCATATTTATTTTTAAAAAGGTCACACTAAACTAACCTAGTCCTTTTGAAAGCATTTCAAAAGCAAGTTGGATACAGAATAACTGTGGTGGAAGAGGAAAAAAAAAAAAAGCCTAGAATTTTTTCTTTAGAAACAATCTGAAATAAAAATAGTAAGTTCTAACAGAGACTCTAATTGGTCAACTTGTGGAAAATAAGACACCGGAGAGCTCAGTCCTACTGAGACGTACACAGCACTCTCCTCTTCCCAGTGGTCGGCGATCTGCACTGAAGAGGAGGTGGAAAGACTAGAAGAGCCAGAGGTGCTCCACAGCACCAAGGAACCGGTGTTCTCAGGCCAGAACAAGGCAGGTGCACACATGGACGCACAGTGGCTATGTCAGCAAGGACAAGACTTTCCCATGCTTGAGGTAGATGAAACCCTCCTGTGAGTGTGGGAAGGTGGGCACAACCCCGCCACTAACTAAAGAGCTATAGGCATTTGACAGTGGCTGGGAGAGAAGGAAGGGGGTTCTGCTCATGGTGTGACCATACATCAAGCTAGGTCCCATTCCCAAGACAGGCTGGGTAACACAAACTAGATTTAATGGAGAAGTCGGGTGACCAGGGGTTCAAAGGGTCAAGATGGTTGTAATGGGGGAAGTTGAAGGTAGTTGAATATGTTCAAAATATGTTGTGTGAGAGTCTCAAAGAATTGATACAGATGCTGTTCAAAAAATGGGATTTTTCTTTTCTGAAAAGACAAACCCCAAACAAAATAATAGACTTTTCATACATCAAGAAATTGTTTTACATGCTTTTCACTAATAAAAACAATCTAGTAAGTACAAATGCTATAAAGAAAACACATTACTAACCAAAAATACAATCTACAACTGTGGCTACAACACTAGCTTCGCATGTACAGACCTTGAGTCCATGGCTATCTATCTCCACACAAGGAGAAGCAGAAGGCAAGAGAAGCAGTGAAGAGGAGAGGGGGGAAGGAAACCAATGTGAGAAAGAAAGGCAATCTAAACAGTGACTCGGGAACACACTCCACAGTGAGAAAGAGCTTCAATTGCTGACTTTTATCACCAATTGCTAAAATCATACAAAGCAAAAATAAAATACAAAAATTTCAGTTTGAAAAAACAAAGTATTAATTTACTTCTTTAGATAATTTCTTCCCTAATGAAAAAAAAATCATGGTTCTGGAGGTATTGGTCAGCAGTTTTGAATGTACACTGCTCTTACAGAGGGGCGAAGTCCAGTCCCCAGTCCCCAGTCCCCATGTCTACAGGCTCACAACCACCTGTAACTCTATTCCAGAGCAGCTAGTGCCTTCTTCTGGCCTCCACAGGGACCTGCACTCATGTGACAGATACACAGACAGATAGATGGACACACAGACAGATAGATGGACACACAGACAGATAGACAGACTCACATAAAAAAATAAATCATAAAAAGAAAACTCTATAATTCCTCCATTCAGTACTGTAAATGATTATGAATAGTATATGTTTCTACTATGTCATATAACCATATATATATATATATCCATATATATATACACATATATATATACACACATATATATATCAGATATCCAATTATACAGATATGTACACAGGGATATGCACTATCCATGTAAAACATGCAATTTGTCTCAGCCTTCTGTCCTTTATACTTACTGAAATGATTGCTTATCATTTTGATAAAAAAGGTCAATTCACTGATACATTTCATGTATACCACTTCTCCCTCAAATTTACAGCCACCAAGCTACAGTAAATAAGAGAAATCATTACAGTACTCTGGTTTAGTTCTTAGAAGATTTATATCAGGAAATGTCTCATAGATAATAAAATTAAAACTCTAGTATTCATGCTACGTTAAATCCAACCATGGATTTCATGTCTTATTATTCTACTTTGGGCTTATTTCATGCCTCTATAGCTATAAATATTTTCCAAAAGGATAGTTCTCTTGACAATAGGTTGAAAGTGAGATTAAAATAACTTGGTGTGCACTGCTCACTGCTAACTGGTGTGACTCCCACAGTTCCCACATGAATAGGACTTTGAACAGACACAGACAGCGGGGTGAGCAGAAAAGCCTCACTGCAGCAGGGCTCCTAGACAACAGGAGAGAACGGTGTGACGGTGTTTCCAGGTAATACGACAGGGATTTTACTACCTACTAAAACAATAGATGTCAGCTCAATATATTCTATCCACAAAGTTATATCTTATTTTGCTATAGCAAAACTTGATATATAAATTTAAACACATAAGATTTATTATTTTTCAGTCTTGAAAATATTATTAGATTTTTAATGCTTTCAAGTTTTTTATTATAACCTTAAAAATGACTGAAAGATACTATTCACAATAATAAATCAAATAAAATAGGGTCCTTAAAAGTTTGTTCAAAATTTATAATACTTTAAATGCCTTCTCAGTGTAAAGGTCATTCTATGTAGATTTTCAATAGTCAAATATAGTTATTTTTCATACTCATAGGTATTGATAAAAACATATGAATATATTTTTAATGACTAAGCAAAGCTGGTGTAGGTGTAAAAGTACTAACTATTAAAACAATAATTTTCAAAGAAAAGTGAACAATTAGCCATTCTAATAATAAGCAGAGTTTCAGTTATGATATCGGCTGTTGAAAATTACTTTTTAAAGATTTAGTTCATTTACTTGCAAGCAGAAAAACAGACAAAAATATTTTGTCTAACAGTGCAACCTTTATTATATTTGTACTACCATAAATTAATTCTTATCTGTAATGTTACTTTTACAACTGTATAGAAAACAATCAGTTAAATATTCTGAATTTTTAACGCATATATACCTGAAATCTCTTTGGTTACTTGAGAGCCCCTGTGTACATTTTTAAGGTCATCTGGCTATACTGTGCTGGTGAAGTAACTTAGAAAGTGTGCTCTGTTCATCCCTGAAGATTTCGCTTGTTTGTTTAATAAAGATACATACATTTACAAACACATTCTAGGACTGCAAACAGACCCGGAGCGTGGGAGAAAGAGACCACCACGGTTCCCTAAGGATGGTACTCTTCAGCCCTCACCTGAGTCCGCGCCTGAGTCACCTCACAGCACGGAACCCAGTCAGCCAAGTCCCGTCAACTGGACAGACGCTCAGGCTCTAATCCTTGCTAATCCATGTTTTACTACAAATGTGGAATGATGTCCAACTGCAATGCTAGCTAGTCATAGACAGAAACAAGCTTCAACAGGCAGTAATTCACTTTTTAAAGTACTAAAACCCACATTTGTTTTCAACAAGAACTTTTTTTTCTTCTTTTGTAGATTCTCTTAACTAAGTTCATCTGACGTAATGCAGTTTCCAGCTCTGACTCCTTTAGCTTTTAAACTGCCTTTATCAGGCAGTACATATACTGTCTTCATATAAAAATACATTTTCTCAGACTTTCATTTTATCAAATTCACTATTTCATGCAAATTTGGGAGTAAAATGAAACATTTCTCCTCTAACAATGAAAACTTTCAGCATTTTACCCACCCAAGATCTCGTAGCCTTTTACTTCAACAAGATGATTTTGTATTATAGGGAAAAAAAACTGGAATTTGTTCCAATCAACCTCAGCAAGGAAAAATGGGAGCATTGAGTCTGGATGACATAGCAGCACTGTAAGACTGGCTCTCTCCACGGTCACCCCCACCCCGAGTTGCTTTTGTTGTTGGGTATCCCTGCTCAGCAATGGCTTTACACACTGAAGGACTCAGAGGAGGAGCCCTGACTTGAGGCACAGGGAGGCATTCAAGCCCATAGGCTGCTGCCTGGATGAGTCTGGAGAGATTCAAATACCCTGCCCTGACCACAAAGCCGACCTGTGTTAACTTACCTCCTAGCTGTACTCTGCAGTGCGCAGGACCGCAGGGGCCTCCGATCCCTGCAAAACTGGGCAATTTCATCTTATTCTGTTGGAAGGTTTTCACCAAAACTAATGAGATGTTCTTACGTGACGAGGAAACAGCAAATTTTAACAACAAACAGTTTATTTATAGAAACACAACTGATTGGAGAAAAAAAAAATCCTTCTGTACTGAGCATGGCGTCCGTGATCTCACCTTATGGGAGTTTTTAGAAAGATTGACTTTAGCTATGGCTTATAAAAATGTTTCTGTAAAATTCCATTTGTAGAACTTATGAATTTACTGTACTTGGCTTTAACTAAAAAAAAAAAAAAAAAAAAAAAAAAAGTAACCCATTTTTTCAGGCTAATTTTAAACAGCAGCCCCAAATGTGAAGTAGACGTTTTTATTAATAAGTATTCTGAACTTCTTATAAGTTCAGCAAAGTACAAAGGAATAAATTTATCTACTCAGTTTGGGGACCATGTATCCAGTCAAGAGTCCTAGATACATGTGAGGGTGGTTTCTCGTGGCTAGAAAACACCCTCATTTACATTAGTAATTTGATACCCTGGATAGTTGGAAAACCAACACTGTTTCCTTTATTTCATGTTGATAAAGAAAAATAAAGTTGCATAGAAAAGCTGGGAGAGGGAGTGATGAGGACGGAGCACTTGCTCATGAAGGGAAGTGCCACAGAATGAACAGTGCTCCAGATATAGGCCTCAGATTCTAATCTGAATTTACAGTTTAGCCCATACACTTCGTATCTACTAAGTATATGAAAAATTACAATTTCAGACAAGTTCACTTCTACTTTCCTCTCCCTCCAATAATTTCTTTACACATACTTACATCTTCTCAATTCTAGAGCAATTTAAAAATTACATGTGTGCATCTGGATATGCAGAGGTGAGGGTAGGTGCCTGCTGGGGCCAGAGATGGCACTGGATTCTGAAGCTACAGGAGGTGAGAGGCATTCAGCTTGGGTGCTGGGAGCCAAGCTTAGGCCTTCTGTACAAGCAGCGCTTGCTCTCACTAGCTTTGGAGGAACTTTCTTCAGCCATCTAGGCCTAGTTTGTATATAATTTGCCATGTGCATAATCTATTTCACAGATCAATGGTACCCAAGCATACTACACAGCAGATACAAGAATGAGGAGACTATTTGTTCTCATGGACGTATTTCCTGTGTGTCAGCGGCATGCAGTTTTTGTTCCTTTGGTTTTGGAGTAGAGTTTGCAATCACACATTGCAATACCCTAGCTCAGGTTTCGTTATTTGGGGGTCTTTGTTTCTACCAATACCTCTTTTTTTTCAAAATATTAATTCTGCCAATCTTTAAAAAAAATAATTTTCAGTCATGTGCATGTACTTGTAGTGAGTGTACATCATGCCTGTTTGGGTACATTTGCCAGGCAGGGGCAGAGGTCTTCTGAAGCCGGGGTTACAGGTGGTTGTGAGCCTCCTACTGTGTGGATGCTAGGAACTGAACTCTGGCTCTCGGGAAGAGCAATACGTACTGTTCACCGCTGAGAACTGCGGCCAGGGCTTGAGAACGGAAGGCTTTTCCACTATCTAGTATTTTCTTCAACTTCTTAAATTTTGGAAAATACTATTCCAATATATTTTTAGTTGATTATTGATTATTTGGAAATTTCACTCCATGCACCTTAATCACAATCACTTCCCAGTCCTCCCAAGTCTGCCCCACCTCTTATGACCCCCTCAAAAGAAATAAAAGATGTGCGATTTGTGTTTCTCAGATTCTAACTAGAGCACGGTCAATCTCCCAGGCCACCTATTAGGGAAAACTGATTCTGTAGCCATCTGCACACTGCCAGAAGCCTCAATTATGGAGAGCTACACTTCAGCATCCTTATCACAACTTTTAAGAGTTCTCTTCCATGTTTTTCTAGCTAGGCTGTTACTTTGGGAGAGGGGGAGGGGCTGCCACAGAAGCCTTCTATGTCCCTCTTTCTCAAGTGTGAGTCTTCAGCCATTGTTGCACCTGCTAAAGTAGCTCTCTATAGTCCGTGGAAGCACAGATCATAGATGTCCTCATGGTTTCTGGTGACAGCAGGGACCACAGATATTCACATGTTCTCTCACCTCAGCATGTTCCACAGACCGCAGTGTGATCCCGGGTGGCAGTAGAGAGACTGACATCAGTGCAGCCCTCTGCTGCAGCACGGGCCACAGGCGGCATCAGAGCCCTTAGCAGCAGCACAGGCCAACGACATCAACATGGCCATGGCTGTAGCAGGACCACAGACCCAGTCATGGCTCTCTATGGCAGCAAGGACTGTGGACATTTAATGAGGCCTCAGATGGCATCACAAGCACTCACATCGAAGGCCCCTGGCTCCTGCATGACCCACACACATCAACATCAAAATATTTTCATTGTGAGATCTTTCACTTATTTGATTATTATTATTATATATATGTATATATATATATATAATATGTATAAACATGTATTCACACATACAGAAAGAGATTTTTTTCTTCTGCTTCTTTTCTTGGCAAGTTCATTATTGCCATACAAAGCAGGTTTTTGAATATTGATTTTGTATTTTACTTCTGTGCTTAGGTATTTAGCATACATAAACATTTTCTGATGGATTCTTTAGAGTCATTTATGGAGAAGACCATGTTGTCTACAAATAAGGATGTTCTGGCTTCTTCCTTCCCTGCTCTGATGCCCTTTGCTTCTCTCTTAGATTGCTCTAGCTCAGACTTTGAATATTAAATTGAGCAGGAGTGAACAATGGGCATTCTTGTCTTACTCATCATTCAGAGGAAAGGCTCCCAGTTTCCCTCCATTTAGATAATATAGGCTTATAGATTTGCCATGCATGGCCTTCTGTGTTGAAGTCTATTTTTCTATACCTAGTTTCTCAGGGCTTCTATCATAAGGAAGTGCTGAACTCTGATAAAAGTTTCCCTGCATCTATTGAGAAGATCACGTGATTTCTGTCCTCAAGTCTATTCATGGGTCTCTTCAACAAACTGTGCTGGGAAAAATGGATAGTCACATGTAAATGGATGAAACTGGATCCATCTATCTCACACAGTGTAATGATAAGTTCAAAATGGATAAAAGAGCATAATATAAGATGCAAAAGAGATACACCTATATAATACAATTTTATTTACTTGAAAGGAAAAATGAAATTATAGCATTTTCAGGAAAATTAATAGAACTGAAGATCACCAAATGATAATAATCCACACTCAAAAAGGACAATTTTTCCCTCGTTTTTTTCTATATGCAGAAAATAGCGCCCTCTCACCCTCCTCTTTGTGTGTCTGTATCTCTGTGTCTGTGTGTATATATAAAACATAGTATAAATGATAAGTATACTTGTAGATAGCTAGGTAGATTGATAGACAGACAGAAGGATGGATGGATGGATAGAAGGATGTATGTATGTATGGATGGATGGATGGATGGATGGATTGATGGATGGATGGATGGATGGATGGATGGACTGATGGATGGATGGATGGATGGACTGATGGATGGACTGATGGATGGATGGATGGATGGATGGATGGACTGATGGATGGATGGATGGATGGATGGACTGATGGATGGACTGATTGATGGATGGATGGATGGATGGATGGATGGATGGATGGATGGACTGATGGATGGATGGATGGACTGATGGATGGATGGATGGATGGATGATGGATGGATGGATGGACTGATGGATGGATGGATGGATGGATGGATGGATGGACGGACGGATGGATGGATGGATGGATGGATGGATGGATGGATGGATTGATGGATGGATGGATGGATGGATGGACTGATGGATGGATGGATGGATGGATGGATGGATGGATGGATGGATGGATGGATGGATGGACGGACTGATGGATGGATGGATGGATGGATGGATGGACTGATGGATGGATGGATGGATGGATGGATGGATGGATGGACTGATGGATGGATGGATGGATGGATGGATGGATGGATGGATGGATGGACTGATGGATGGATGGATGGGAGAGCAGGCAGATGGGCAGACAAGAAAAAGGGAGGCTATGAGAGGGTGAAGAGACCCTTTAAAGGGGATAAGGGACAAGAAAGGGTAATAGAATATGGATACATAGAGGCAGAAGGGGGCAGGAATTATTTGGGAGAGCAGAAGACCAACAAAAGTATGAGGGGAGGTTAGGGAAGGGCAAGGGGGGTTGGCAAATAAAGAGAAAATATAATATGTAAGAAAATATTGCCCATTTGTAAGAAAATAAAACTCATTTCTTTCACAAAAACATTTTTAAAAGATAAACTGAAAAAGAATTAAAGATTTCTTTACTTAACTAAATTATGTTGAAGGTAAATGGTCTGAGGTCTGGTCCTTACATGCAAAAATACACATGATTTTGTTTTTTAAATATCAGCCAGAAATTCTATGGACCTGGGCATATGGAGATGTTCAGAGGCCTTCCGTCACTCATCACAGGACTCTGTCCTGCTAAAAATCCATGCTGTACTGCTCAAGCCTTTAAGGATAATACCACTAGTGATAAGAATGTGTATGTGACATCAGCCAGACAGGGTGATTCATTATATGTCAAAAATATGTGATAGCAGCCAGAGAGGGATGAATCATTATACGTCAGAAACTGGATTCCAGAGGCTTGACAGACCTGGCCCAAACAGAAATGACCAAGGTTTTGAGGAGTGGAGGGCAGGTCACTGCCCAGCTCCAGGGTAGCAGAGAGGTGCTATTAGGGTTCTTAACTGTAATTTTCTTCAATATGATCTCACAATGAAAGGTGTGGCTTACACACAATCCAAATAGTAACTAGCTCTGAAAGCTAGACTAAAGGATGAGCACCCTTCCACGTGCTGGTCCAGGCGCATCATGTCCCCTTACCACCAAGACTCTTGTAAGGAATCAAAGGAACATAGGAGAGAGGTGAGGGCAGACAGTGTGAATACGAGCGTAATGTTAGCCTATACAATAAATTACTAATATTTATTATGCAACCATATGGCATGCATTTGGCTGTGCTGGTCAACAGAAAGAAACTGCCTCTAATTTTACACTACTAGATAGAGCAGTAGTTGAATTGGATTATCATTTTATAGAGAACTAAACTGAGAACATGTTAGGAGCCTTGTTGAGGCTCACCAGGTAGCACATAGTAAAATGAGTAAAAAGCATGCTGTCTGCTTTCGGGGCCTGAATTCTTGGCTATATCCTTCGTCTAACCCAATCTGTAGGCTAGGCACTGGAGCACAGAACGGTAACAGGGGTGGTAAGCGCCAAGGGCGTCACCGCATTGAACATTCCAGGGAAGAGACAGCTGTACTTAAAGAAATAATACTGTAATTTATTACAGCGAGGAAGGAAGCAAGGTTCTGGGAGAGAACAGACTTCCGAGTGAAAACCAAAAGTGAAAGAAAAAGCTGGTGAAACAGAGTGGGAAGAGCGTGTGAGGAAGATGGCGTCTGTCCAAAAGCTGATAACTGGCCACTGAGGGTCTGAGCAGACGAGGACTATTCTCAGACAAAACAAAGCAAAACCGAACAGCCACCATTTGCTACCCTGTACACATAAGAGAACAGGTAGATCAAAATATCGAACATTTTTAGCAAATGTAACTATATAAAAGTCCTTGAACCTTCTTATGTGACATAGCAAGAACTGTGGGCAATTATTTAAAAAAAATAAAAGGTCACTCTTAGCTTGTTTCTGCTGTCAGCCATGCGTCCCGTCAGCCAACAGATAACTAGCTCTGGATGAGTAGTCCAGAAACCAGGGAGAGTGACATGGACCCTACCTGGAAGTGGGTCACACTCAGTTCTCACCAGCAGCGCACTGCTCCGGGACTCTTGTCATCTGTCCTGTGGTGCACCTCCTTTTGCCATTCAGACAGGAGTTCAATGGAACCTTTGTCTAGGCTCTTTTGTGGACTAGCCTTTTCTAGTCACTAATTCTCCCAACTCACAAAGATAACCTGTAACTTTTATGGTAGGACGATTTTTAAAATAATGACTTAATACTGTATTTAGAATCCACCCATTTAAAATTTACAAACAAACTGTCCTTGGCATATGCAATTAGGCACCTACCACGGCCAAATATTCAGAACATGTTATCCTGTCCAAAGAAACCCAATGCACGTTATCAATCACTCTTTTGCCTTTGCTCCCAAGCAATCACTACAATTTCTGTCTATATATATTTGGCCATATGGATGCTACACATAAATGGAATTATACAACATGTTATTTCTCATGACTAGCATCTTTCATTTAGCATAATGTCTTTAAAGTTAACCCAAGATGTAAAATGTAATTTTTTTTTTTGAAACAGGACCTTACTACGTAGCCCTGGCCGACCTATAACTTGCTATCTAAACCAGATTGGTCCTGCAATCAGAGATCTGCCAGCCTCTGCCTCCTGAGTGCTAGTATTAAAGGTGTGTGCCATCATGCTTAGCTCAGTACTTCATTTTCTATTTTTAAATGCCATAGAGAGATAGTTACACATATTTCTTGCATGCATTCATCAGTGGTATAAGCTTAGCTACTGCCAGATTTGGACTTTAGGAAATGTGACTATGAACATTCAGGTGCAAGTTTGTATATAAGCATGCTTCTGCTTTTCTTGATCATATACTTGGGAGTCATGTGAAAATTCTCTGTTGAACATTTCAAACAGCTGCAAGTCAGGTTTCCATAGCAGCTGAACACTTTCCAAACCTACCAACACGAAATGACTGCTGCACATCCTTGCTGACATGGTACTACTGTCTCATGTCATTTATTGTGTGTACATATATGATACATGTACATGTATGATGCATGTATGTGTATGTAAGTGGGCATATGCCAGAGTGTACGTGTGGAGATCAGAGGACAACTTTTGGGACTCTATTCTCTCCTTCCACCATTGGTTCTAGGCATGGGCTCAGATCCTCAGGCTTGCATGGCAAGTGTCTCTGACCACTGAACCACCTCACCAGCCCATTATTGTCTTTTAAATTAGAGCTACGGTTATTAGATATGGTGTGGTATCTCACATTAGTTTGGTTTACATTCCTCTGACATTTAATTATAAGTGTCTTTTCATATACCTTTTACCATTTGGTTATTTTCTCTAAAGAAATTTCTATGCAAATCTTTTCTCTAAGTTTAAAGCAGCCTGACCTTTTCGTATTAAAATTTAAGCATTCTTTACTTACTCCCAATATAACACATAGTCAGTAATGCAACATGTGCCTGTAATCCCAGCTTCTAAGAGCTAAAACAGAAGAATCATAGTAAGATCTAGGCCATACTGAGCTATACAGCAAGGCTCTTAAAACAATATAAAACAAAACAAAACAAAAAGAATTCTAAGAGCAATAAAGACATTTCGTTTTTCATTGGAATTATTTGGCCTACTTGCATGTGACATATACTTCTTAATAACTATTACATTAATGGGCTGGGGAGATGACTCAGTGGTTAAGAGCACTGACTGCTCTTCCAGAAGCCCTGAGTTCAATTCCCAGCAACCACATGGTGGCTCACAACCATCTGTAATGGATCCAATGCTCTTTTATGGTGTGTCTAAAGACACCTACAGTATACTCATATACATAAGATAAATAACTATATTATTATATTAATAAATACATAGAAATAAGGTAACTACAGCTCACTGGAAGCCTAATCATCTATAAAGCAGGGCTGGCCTAAGTTACTACTCTTGGGTTTTAAGGATCCCTCTAGACAGTGTTCTCTATTATTTGAGATTTTTCCTTCAATCATTTAGATGTGGCCACTGAAATAAGAGACACTAATGATAAAAGCTGGCTCTTCTTTTCTTTTTCTTTTTGTTTTTTTTGTTTTTTCAATGTTAGGAATGGAACCCAGGACCTCTTGCATATTAGGGAAAGGCTCTACCACTGAACATGTCTCAATCCTACTCCATACGTCTTACTGCTTGATACCATAAAAGGCCTCCTCTGAGAAATCTTAGTGACAGTACATATTAGTAAGCAGCAATAGCAGCGGAAAGAAACGTTTACTAATCAGAGTTTCCAAAGACCGTATGTTTCCCTCTGAAAATACTAAAGTGTTATACTGATGGGTTTGGATCACAGTTGTCCCTCCTGAGTCACAGGACTTGAGGACATGTAAATAATGGCCCAAACACAATTCTTAACACAAACACCATTAGAAGGTCATCTTCTAAAATCTTTCCCATCTTTTCTACTATGCCTGTTTGCTCTTTTGGCTGGTGAGTTGAGTGTATAGGGTGTTACATTCAGCATGTGACACTTTAAACTTCAGGGCTTGCCTAAGGGGGCTGGGGGACATTCAGTATCGCTTCTTGGTTCTAGATTGCTGAGACACACTGGAAGACATAACCACACACAGACTCTCAAGTGTAGCTATAAAAAGATACTGGATCAAAGTCATTAGTGTATCACTGTCACGGTGCCAAAGCGCCACATGTCACAGGCATGTTCTCCAGCCTCGCTTTACCTGAAAGTAGTGGAGCCTTATAGAGGTAGGCCCCATGGGAGATCTCAGGTCAGAGGGATATGACCCGGAAGGGGCAGCAAGACTTCAGTGTCTTCCCATTCCTCTTTCTTCCTTACTGACACAAGGTGGGTCGGTCTGATCTGTCACATACTCTCAACACAATGTGTGGCCTCACTGCCTCACTCCAAATCTATAAAAGAGAGCTGATGGGTAGAAGATTGAAACTCTAAAATTATGAGTCAGGAAAACCCTTTTGTAAGTTGACTGCTTTCAGATGTTCCTTATCCTCAAGGAAAGATGAGTGAGATACGTGAATCTTCCTTTAGCATAAAATATTTCCTGTTCTTATCATATAAACCCTTTACGGCTTAAATCACTGCACACTTTTGATAGCCCTAAACTAAACTCTGAAGGTGAAGGAAATATGCTGAGGATCTGAGAAATCTTTTATTTTCATTTTAATCATTAAAAACATACTTAATATAATTATATTCTAGGTTACCTGCTTCCAGAACATCCATACTTCATTCTATGGATGCATTTTGAAGGTGCCAAGAAAGAAGAAAAGATAACCAGTTGTGAACACTGTGCTTCTCATTAGGAGTCACAGGCACATCCCCTTTCTCATGAGTTCACACTGTGACGTACTCTGGACGGGGATGCTGAACTTCATACGCTCTCCAAAGCTACCAGATCCTGGACTTCCACCTTTGACAGTTTGCTGATGCTCACTAGTAGCCTTGACTTAGTGTCAGGGTTCAATTCTTATGGAAAATTAAATGATAACTGTTTTGTAATTAAACTAAACTATTTGTTTCATTATTAATCACAATAACATGAATTTTATCTAAAACTGCTGAGAATAAATCCTTATAATCTCAACACAGGCGTCATTTTTACAAAATGAGAGTGAATAACTGTAAAGTGTGGAGTGACATCTGAGACTCTGTGCAGCTTCTATTTATCTTATCAATACTTAATTCAAAAATCAAAGGGGGAGAGAATATGTTCTGTAAATACAAAAACATAAAATGAGAGGGGAAAATGCTTCACTTATCAGGCTTGTAAGTTCACCTGGAAAGTGGACTCTGGGGTGTTGCCTCTTGCCAAAGCAAGGAGCTCTGAGGGAACCATGCGGCTCAGTGGTGGAGTGCGCAGAGAGCACACACGAGGCTCTGGCTTCACTAGCCAGCATCAGGGAAAAATGCTGTCTTTGGATTCATGGCACACAGATACACCCTGAATCTGTATTTCATCCCCCATCATAAGACATTGGTAATTCTCCATGTGTCAAGATAACCCAATTATTTATTCCTAGGAAACAAACTCCTACTTGATCCTAACATTGCCAATAAAAGGTAATTGTGTATTATGGAATGTTGGAAATCTTAAGTTTTCTGGTAGACGTGGTGGAAAATAATTGTAAAAAATGATTCTGAGCTACTCTGGAGGCCAAGATAGGAGAATCACTTAAGCTTAGGTGTCCTAGGACAGCCCTAGTGACATAGAATCAGTCTCTAAGAAAGGAGAAAGCTGGTTCATACAGTTTAGTGGTTGTGCTCTACCAGTGAGCTAGCAATCTAGCATGCATGAGGTCCTGCATTCCATCTCAAGATCATCTAAAAATGTGGTATGGCAGAGAATACAAAAAGAAATTAAAAACAAACACAAACCCTTCTAAAATGTAGCACCTTATCAGTGCCTGACTCCAGGGCCTTCAGTGTAACCGGGAGCAGCACATTGCAGATGTGCCTGCTCCACAGGCAGACAGTTATGAAAGACCACACAGGAGAAGCTATTGGCCAACTAACGTTAGGAGTCAGAGGCGTGTATTTCCCCTGACTGTGTGCTCCTTTCCAACTCCTATGCTCAAGCTGCCATGTTGGGCCTTCTAGCCAAATGCCCCTTTTCCCCACCTGTGCTGGGCGGCATCCTGACCACCTTGCAAGGACGCTACCTTCCTCTCTCCCTAGTCCCCAGGTCCTTTTGTCATTTGCTGATACTGACATAAGAAATGTATTTGCATGGCTACCTTACCTTTCTCTTTGACAGAAATTCATTATAGGCCAGCACAATGCACAAAACATATGGCTGCTGGACAGAACAGCCAGTGAACACTAAGGTGACTGGATTCTAAATCTGTCAAGGCTTTGCTTTCCTCAAAATCTGACCTATCATCTTCCTGTAGAAATGTATGTAAGTGGCCACAGTCAGGTGATTAGTGTAAAAAAAAATAGAAGCAATACAAGACATGTTTAAGGTAATATTCATTGAAAAGAGAGAACACCCAACTATCCCCAGGCTGTGATTGTGACATGCAATATCATAACTCCATATGAATACAAAACAGAAGGTAAAACAAACAAAAAAACCACTTTGCTCCATTTTCTGATCTAGAGTCACTCGTGTCTGTCAGTGTTCCCCGTGTCTGTACCGTAAACACTGTTTTAAATGTATACACAGGTATTAATTAGTAGAGCTCATGCTGGATACTGGTGCTAATATTTCTGAGCCATTAAAGCATAGTATAGCTGTCCTACGTCTAATGCCTGTCAGCTTGCTGGCCTGCAGGGACACATTCAAATAACTGCTGCCACCTAATAGTAAGCAGACTTGCGGCCTTGGCAGGTAAGTAGACACTGTGAGGGCCCAGCAGGCTAGCATGGCAAGTCAACATTTAAAGCTAAAATAAGTACGCAGAATTCAGCTTACAGTTTTCAATTCCTATCCAAAGGAAAGAGCCTGTTAGCAAATGCTCAGCTCATAAGGTGAATTACTTTTCAATGGGTATGCTTTGGTTTCTATTTATGCTTTTATCTCTTAGATAGGCTTAAATCAATACTTTCCACTGATATCAATATTATTTGTCTATTTCTATTTATCATTTAATTTTTAAAAAATAACTATAGTGAAGAGAATGGTCACCTGTTCTGGAAAATTAAATTACAAGTAAAATCCAATAACATGATTATACATATGAATACATATGCATGTTTCTATGTTTTAGTCTGAGATATACGCATCCTGTCACCAAAAATAACTCAGAAAGCGTTAGCACACAGCTGAGCAGTGCAGGCTGTGCAGACTGGAAGGCCCTTGACCTGCCATCCCCACCACACTGATCTGGAGCTGCGCCTCTGTGACAAAGCAAAAACATACATTTACTTTTTTATGGCTAATTTTGTGATTTTTACCAACATAGTGTTGACTTAAATGAAAACTTTATTTGGCATGGTGCTTTAGAAAAAATACGCTCAATAATTTGAATCCTTTATTAAGTGGCGATATGTTAAATTATCTGCATAATCCAATGAATTCTATTTTGTACCCGGGCATCACCCAGGATGAGAACAAAAGACAGTGGCTTATTAGACAGACGCTAGGTTGAAGAATTTTCTCAGAAATCTCAGTTAGGCTGTGATAGGAACACAAATTTCTCTAAGTATGCTGAACAGCGCTTGAGGGCATACTTAGGGAAGCTTTATTACATCGCACACGTGGAAGCAGATTCTCCCTCGTGGGCTGCAGCCAGCGTGAAGTTCACACTACATTAATTTGCACTTGTCGATATGCTGCTTTGCAAGTATTCTTACGGCATGTTCAAATGCGGATTCTGATCCCCGGCTAGAATATAAACTCCCCAAGGGCAGGACCTGGACTTGCAGTTATTTACCCCAGTGTCTAGTAAGCTGGTCTGGGTAAGCCATAACCCCACGAGCTGCTGCCGTAGGACAGAGGAGAGGGGACAGGAATGTGTAAGACTACAGCACTGAAAGAGCGTGAAGATGGTGAGCAGCGCTGTCAGCACCAGGACCACGTGACTGCATGCGCCAAAGCCATGCCCATGTGGCCCCCTCCCAGGCACTAGGTAGAGGGAGAAGTGTGACTGTGACGGCGGTGGTAGCTGGATAAGTCTCTGAAGTCTAGCTCTCAGACGTCACCATTATCTCAGGCTGCTGAATAGAGTGGATAGCTTCAGAGAGATGAGAGCTGCGAGAGATTTACTCTAATCTGTAGGTGCTAACGTCACAAGTGGAAAAGACGAGCAGTGCAGCTACCCACTTCCCACAGACGCGATGGTCTGTTGCTCAACGTTCCCAGAATTACACAGTGCGCTCCAGAGGCCCGCAGTGTAGGTCTTGAGCACATCACACTGTTACCTATTTCAGGGAGACTCATTCCATGGCCCACTGAACAGTCCATTTCAGTCTTCCTACAGTTAGGAAAGCCTTACTAACTGCGCCACGAGTCACAGTAAATTAAACTGCTGTGGTCCCGACTTTCCACATTAAACACCGAGATCAGATCCTCCCAGGAAGAATCTGCCCGATCCCTGAGAATCCCGACACAGGGTTCCTGACTTGTCTGCATAACACGGTACAGTTTGCCAACCTTCCTCTACTCCTATTTCTCTGGTCTCAAAAGAGCCTGGCTTTTAGGAGCTGCCAGGCGTAGTTTGCTCTCTTTGCATCCAATAGACAGATTTCCTCCAAATATCTAATGAACTGATTTTATGAAGTAATTCCTGCATTGACACTCTCCATGCATAATTTCAGTTCTAAAGTGCTGACTCATGCTGATTATGAGCAACTTTTAAAGCCTTTTTTTCTCTAATTTTTCCAAGCATAAATTTTGATGGTTTTGTGTATGCAACCATACACTTAAGTATTTGCTCTGATTACTTCATGAAGTACTTTGAGACCTTAAATGCTTCCTACTCAGGGTTAAGTATTGCTCCAAAGAGCTACCAGACCGATACAACTAAGAAAAGCCATGTCCATTTTCTTATTTCCAAAAAATAAAATACATATTAACATATAAGTTAAATTGTAAGGAAATAATGACGCTGTATTTGTACTTTCATCTAAGTCACATGCAATTATTAAGCCATGGGCCACCAATAAAATGTAGACACAGTTACCACATGCTCGCCTGGAAATGCCATTAGATGTTTGAGAGAGCAGAGATATAGCATGCACTGTTCCATGAAATATTCTATGACTAGTAAATTATAATAAGTTATAATTCAAGACTGATGTTCCCCAGTAAGACATTCTAGTAACACAAAAGAACCTCCCGCCTCAGAGAGGGGCTGGCAAAGTTCCTATAAAGGTTAGAAATCATAATAATAGCTGGGGTTTGTGGGCTATGTGGTCTCTGCCATACCTTCTGGGCTCTGCTTTTTTTTAAAGATCAATTTTTATTATTTTAACTAAGTGTATGTAGGTGGGTGAGGGTGCATGTGACTGTAGGCTCCAGCAGAGGCCAGTGGTGTTGGACACCCTGGAGCTGGAGCTACAGGAGGTTGTGAGCTTCCACCATGCGTGCCAGGAACTTAACAGCAGTCTTCTGCAAGAGCAGCAAGTGCCCTTAACTGCCAAGCCCCACTCAGCTCTGCTCTTGGACCAGGGAAGAAGCAAACGCAACACATAAGTCATGTTCGTGTGTTTTCATAAAATTTCACGTGCGAAATTAGGCAGAAGCAGAGCTGCCATGAGTCTCCGTTGGCTAACTCTTTTCTGCTACAAGGAATATGGACATCAGGTGGGAGCGTGTCAGGCATGTGCTGATGCCGTGTTCTCAATGTGGTCCCACAGGACACTTTAAGAAGTCCTTGCAGCTGAGTGAGATCCTGAGTTGAGAATAGCCTGGGCTACAGAGCATAGCAAGTTCCAGACTAGTCTGGGCTACATGGTAAGACCTTACCTCACAAAACCAAAAATAACAAAGGCCTAGTGCTTGCAGCTTCTGGCTCCATGATCAATGTCTCACAAGTTTTAGTGACTTTTATGTTGGGACCGTCTGATAGGCCAGTGGACCGTCAGGTCACCTCTGTGGTGGTCTTTCCCTGTCACCTCGGCCCTGGAACAGTTCTCAGAAATGTGTTCCCCTCCAGTCTCTGCCTTGTCCCAGCCTAACTACCGCTGGGACCTGCATGGGGTGGAAAGAAACAGGCCCTTGAAGTGGGGGAAGCTGGTGAGCTGTGTTGCCTTTGTCCCTAGCTGGAGACTAGATAAGAACTCGGGCTGCAGGGACATGTACATACACATACAATGTCAGGACAGGGCACAGAGGTGGCCATCATGCCCTAAGCGTCAGCACAAAGCCTTTTGCTCCCTTTAGGATAAAGGAGAGCGACTTCCACACTATTCTCTGCATAGGGTGCCTGGAAAGAAAAGAACCTGAGAAGTGCGGGCAGGGAGACAGGTTAGTCAGGAAGGCACTCCTGTGCAGAGCGAGGACATGAATTGACCCCAGAACCCAGAAAATGCTGGGCATGGCAAGCACTGGTTTGCTTTGAAGTTAAACATCCCTTAACTTTTTTATTCCTGGTACCACTACAGCAATTTGCAAGGCAATATACTTGGTATAACAAGGGACTGGGAAGGAAAAGATAAAGCTACAAGAGAGAAATGACCTCAGAAACGCATATCTGCCGCTGCCCTACATTAATTAATAATGTTTTGCAAACCATGCTATGACAGACCTGAACAAGAAGGGTTTCCTGCTGAGGCTGCAGTGATGTTTCTGACTATGGACCATCACTCCATCTGTGGCTGACTTTTACAGTTCCTCTTGCATTTGGGACGACTGTCTCAAAGTAACCTGCAGCTTTCCTGACAACTCTACCTTCTTTTTCTAAGAAATGTAGCCATTTTCCACTGTTTGCTAAACCTTCTGCAACCAGATCCACCACTTCTACCACCAGATCCACAGTTGTCACCATAGGGATTGCCTGAGCATCCTCCACGAGCCCTGCCCCCTTCATGGAACCACAGTTTGATAACTGTTGTCTAACATAATCTTCAAAGTCATTATACTTTCCTCCACCACCAGAGTTATTTCCACCAAAAATTCTCTCCATCATAATGACACCACATCCTCCTCCACCCCCGTATCCACCACCTTGGTTTCCATATCCTGGTCCACCACAGCCATAGCCTCCTCTGTCGATAGCCAGGATCACTACCACAGCTGTCACCATCACCTCTAAATGCATTTGTTTCGACCTCTATAACTACCTCTGCTGCCACCACCTCTGCCACTATAGCTTCTCTTCTCTAGGATAACCAAAATTACCTCCAACGCCCCCGCCCAGGTTTCCTCCATTAAGTAGCAAGGTCCACCTCCCCAACCTCTCTGTGATCAGCAGACTGCATCTCTTGTTTAGAAAGGGCCCTTCTCGCTTCACAATCGTGCTCACCGACAGTGTGGTATTTCTGAACAACATTTATCAACCGTGTTATGGTCATCAAAGGTACAAAGGTACAAAGGCAAATTCATCTTTTCCCACTCTGCCTGCCTTCCAGAACTTGGATAGCTTCAATGTGCCACACTTTTCAAAGCAGTCTCTCAGACGATATTCTTTGCTATCTTCTTTAATATCACAAACAATTTTTTCTTCAATATTCAACAGGCACCAGGCTTTACAGATGCCTCTCTAAACTGGCTTCTTTAATTCTACCACATGCCCATTAACTTTGTGTAGCCTGTACACACTGCTTCATCTATCTGTTCGATACAAAAGCAAGTCACAAAACCAAAGCCAGTGAAATGTTCCGGTAGGGTCTCACATCACCATAGGCTGTGAGTGTGCCCCTGTTCTCAAAACATTCTCCTAAGCTATCATCTGCAGTGTCAAAGGTCAGACTGACAATAAACAGCTTCCTCAACTGCTCTGGCCTCTCTGGATCACGCCTCCCCAGCCCGCCCTCTGTATGTGCCCCTGTGCTATATATACATCTCTAAATTACATAACAAATTTAAAATATGATGATGGTGGAAGGAGGAAGCAAAGGAGGAGTACAAGAGACTGGAGGATAAGGAAAAAAAAGCCTGCTATCATAGTACCTTTAACATCACATTTCTCTTTTCTGTGTTTTTACTTGCTCTGGCCCCTGTTCAAAGGCTCGAGGCAACAAAGAAACATCTTTGAGACTCAATTATTAAATTCAAAGTTAACAAAGAAAACTCCACAGACACATCTTTCACTTCATATGAGCTAGCCCTGTAATGCCAAGGTTTCCTGAAAGTTCCCGAAGCTTAAGTATAGGGCTCTGAAATGATGCAGTTTGCATTTGGGGGTCTCCGGCCCCCTTCTGGAATGGGATGAGAAGCAAAGCAGCATCCTGACAGTGTGTCAGAGGATGGAGGTCCTGGCCACAGGCTCACAGTGTGTCAGAGGATGGAGGTGCAGCTCTGGTAGGATGACCAGCGCAGTATGGAGCACAAAGCCTTCAGAGAGCTAACATTTTCCCTAAGTGTCCTTCTGTTCCCTTCCTTTTAAAGAGGACAATACTGCAGCCTTTGAACAGACAGAGACACACCTGCTCCACATTTTGGAATAAACCAACTGCAAAACACTTTGAGGTACAGAAATGTGAATATAAGCTTGGTGTTCTTTGCTACAAATTATCGTTAATATTCCTCAGTGTGACAATATGATAATATGAGCATTTCCTTTATAGACACACAATAACATATTTGTAGGTAAAATAATAATTATCTGAGATCTGTTTTTAATATTTTTATAAAAGGAGAAGAGGTAGAGGAAGACAATGAGAAAAAAATTAGAAAATGATAAAATGGAAAAATATGATAATGAGGTGAAGTTAAGAAAAAAAACTGTGAACTAGATGGAACAAGATTGACACACACTGAATGTAAGTACTGGAAGTGCACAGGTTGTTTATAATGTTCCTTTTGTTTCATACGCTTTTAAGTTCCCATGATGGTGTGTGTGTACCTGATGTTTATAAAAAAGAAAGTTAAAAGGAGAGAAAGGAAGGAAGAAAAAAAAGAAAAGAAATCAAGGCACCAAGCTCCCAGTCTGCACACCAAATGCCTTTTGTTTTCCGTGGTGCAGAAGCGGCCCCTGAGACTGACAGCAGCTCTCCAAGCTGCAGCGATACAAAGGAGCTGCCGGGAAGGGTAATTCACCCATGGGTCCTGACACAATATAAGAAGAAAAGAAGAAAGTGGGTGGAAGAGACAGTCATTGTTCCTCTCTAACCTTTCTTTCTAATTATGCCAGAGTCAAGGCTCAGGTCACGAGGAAAATCATTCCAGTGGTCAAGCATTTGCCTGGCTGTGTATACATCAAAGAGGCCCTTGTGCTCACCACATTCCATCTCAGTTTCCCACCTACTTTCAAAACCTATCAAGTGGCCAGATTAGCTAAAATATGAATAAAACAATGCATTATGGGGAACACCTGCTTGCAAACCAAGAGACAGCCTCCTGGTATGATACATGAGGCTTTAAAATTAAATATGTTTTATATCATGGTAGATATTGCAGATAAATGCTTGACATGTCCAGCTTTTCAAAGCTAAATGTAAATTTCTCTCCTGGGTGCAGATGGTGGCCAAGCTAAATAGCTCTTCGGTCTTATAGACAGAAGGTCAGGTCATGGCTGAGAGACCAAAGAACAATGGCTGCTTGGCTGCTCCAAATCATCCAGGGAATGGGAGGCTCCTACTTCTGAAACTGTCTGCTCAGTACAAAACAGTTATGAAGAGCACCGACAAACTTTCCTCACGTTCTGCTCAGGAAAAAATGGGAGCAAGCAAACTTCTCCTAACCCTCCCTCCATGGGTTTACTTCTACAAACTGTGTCCTCCCCGAAGTCACATCTTCACTGAAAGGGCACCCTAGAGAGGATTAGGGAAAGTTAGTATGTCAGTGCATCAGGGAGCAACGACAAAGGGAACTCCTCTGCAGCTTCAGCCTTTGTTCCTTCATGGGCCGATTAAGAAGACAGCACAGACACTAAAGTAACATTTAAACTAGGTTGTCCTCTTCCTAAGACACTCTCTCTTGTTACTGTAGGGTTTTGTTTTGTTTTGTTGTATTGCTAAAACATAATAATGTAATTTTAAATCATTCCCGACCTCTTTGCGTCTGTGTTCTATTAGCAGCAAATATTATACTTCTGGAGTTCTGTATAATAACTCAAAAGATATTTAATATCACAGAGTGTGCCAGTATAACTATAAAAACCTGCAGGGTATCAGAGGAGGAGAGTACTCCATTTGCTTCTTTCCAATCCTCAACTGAGGAAACTTCCCATTCTACTATCAGGGACGCCCCCAACTGGACAAAATAAGATCAGTACACGTTAATATAAAAAGCTCTTCTAAGATGTAGAACTCATCATAAAGTTTGCATCTACTCATATAAAAACTACTTTATTCTGGTTGTCTGGGTTCAGCTGTGACTGGAAGTGTTCTGCACAGAGCTTCATTAGCGCTTCCATATTTAATACTTTCCCCATTGCATTTATGTCATTTGTCATCAACAGCTGACGGCTTGAAGGGGAAAATATGTTGAAAATATGATAGAAAGTCTTGCTTAGAAATATGTTGTAAAATTATCTGGAGTCACCTACTTCTGAACTGTACGGATATCTCTAAATTATTGATACTGATACCTAGGTCATATTATTTTAATAGAATACACAATCTGCTTTTCTTGGCTGTAAAGAATGCAAACCTTCAATGGTCTATAATGTAACATAAAAATAGAACATCAAAAGTCAATCTGCCATAACTTTCTCTTTAAAAGCTTTCCCCAGAGTCAATTAAAATTGGAGTATCTATACAATCTCCACAGAGTTATAACATAAAACATCTGTTCAAACTGAAATGGAAGCAAGTAGCATTTTCCCTAACATTTCTAATTTCACTGTATTTAGGCTTCCTAAGCACACAGATTCATGGCTATCTTAGTTAAAACTGGTCCAACTCTGCCAACAATCAATTTGATTGACATATTTACATATCAACTCATCTCATCTTACAAATTTTAAAGTTTCTCATTTAAAATTGGATGCAAGTTGGCATCTTTCAAGAACTTTATATATGTATATTTTAGGTTCAAACTGTGCATTAGAACATTTTTTAAACTTTTTCTAAGTAATAGATACATATCCAAATGTATATTTATGAACTGTCAAATTGGAATTTCATATGCAAGCAGTTGATTCTCACCACTTCATGTCAGGCAACTATAAATGAAATTCTTTTAATAGAATAAACTGGGTCCTTACATTAGTTAGAAACATTATAAGAGAAATAAGTGGCTTAGGGTTAAAACCACACCAACTTCAGAAAACGTGTTACTAATAGTTTAATAGCGGAGTGTGCCGGAATGCTCCCTTACCTGATCTTTCATTTCAAGATCCTTGTGAGATTTTGCTTTGTATTCTCTGTGTTCCTTTTCCACCTCATCCTTCTCCATTTTGATTTTATTCAACTGAAAGCGCATTTCTCCACACACCTGTTAGATTGTAAAAACAGATCAATAGCCTCTGGAATCGGCAGAGAAATGTCTACAATTAGATCTTTTGGTGCCCCCTAGAGGACACACAGATAAAGTACAGCAAAACTTTTCTAAGACCATTGAATATGGTTTAAGATTTGGAGGCAATATAGGAAAGCATTGAGAGATGGCTCAACAGGTAACAATGCTTGCCACCCAGCTTGATTACCTGAGTGAACCCAAAGGTTCACCTCATTCCTGCCTGGAATGAGGAAACGTATTCCTTCAAGTTGTCTTTTTAGTTGCATGAATGCCACAGCGTGCATTCATTCCCCCCTCAAAATCAATCAAAAGCTACAAAGTAATGGAATGTGTAACTAAGGAATCAAAGCTAATTTTCAGGATTATATTACATAAAATAGTTTCAAATTAATATTTTCAACGAAAGGCACTATCATCTGAAATTACACTAGTCAAAATCAGTAATTAAAACAGTTAAAGTCTGTTATTATTCACACAGATGGTCATTCTCTTTATATTATAAAACATCTCTCTTTAAAGACTTCATCAGCTAAGCTTCTAAGGGAATTTTTAAAAGGGTATTTTTTTGCTAATAAACTATATTATTGATGTTTAGGTATACAGTACCAGCATTTACTATAAACCATAGAGACAGCATTAACCATATTGTTGTAGGTATGTCATGTGACTTAAATACCATAAAATAACTTCTAAAGTAACTTCTGGTACAAGTCATATGCTGGCTTTAAGCATGCTCTACAACCATAACTGTAGCCTACTACACAAGAGGAAATATGAATGTGAAGTGAAATAATTGTGCTATTATTCGATAATGAATAATATAATATCTTTAAAATGTTGCAAAAAATTCTGTATGCAATTTATTTTTCTCTAGTACGGGTCACTCACACAGAGAAACATATTTGAGAAATAGAATTATCTGGAAAATCTAAACAAAGAAATGATGAGCCTTTGCTGTAACTGAGAACCTGCAGAAAGCTGGGTTACATCACAACTCTTTCTGGGACTTTCAAATCTGCCTTTTAATGGTTGTAGAGTATCTAATGGTTATTCTTGCCTGAAACTTTTCAATTTTGCATTTCTTCAAAAGTGAGTTTTAGAAGCTTTATAAATTAGTTTTGTTATTTGTTATTGAGATATTAAACTATAGTAAAGTATGTAACGTATATGCCTTCCTTTGCTAAAATAAAAAGCTCTTTAGAAACAATAAAAGCACCAAAATTTAAAAGTTATGGCAAGACAGAAGCACAGCCGACAATGTTGCTCCAGGGGCATCAGAAATGTTCAAGCACATACACAAGTCTATCTTTAATGCATGAGAGCTGATTCTTCCATTCAAAAATTATAAACTTAAAATGCTAAATAACCTGTTCCAGCTGTTTGGCTTTAGTAGGTGTACAGCTGAAGTGAACAACTCTCAATTTATAACATCAGAAAAATAACAATTCCTCAACAATGAAAAGCAGTGACTTTATCCAAATGCACTCCATCACACATGTCGGAGTCGCTAAGTCACTTCAGTCTTTAATTTTAACCTTACTTTCTTAGTCCTTTCAGCTCATTGCTTACTGTATTCATCTACAACAAACTTCTAAAGAAGTCTAGGCATTCTACTGAGCCAGAATTACTATCTGAGGGTTGGAAGCTCTCTCAGAGTCATCTAGTCTAGTGTGCCAGCCACTCTCTGAGGTCTGAGTCCTATTGGACAGCTGTAGGGACAAACTCATTCTTTCCATCACTCTGGTTCATTAAAGGGTGTCTCCTATAATGAACTGCAAACAAGTGCCATGACTTCCATCTCCAAACCTGTGTGTCTATTCCTCTGCAGACCTGTCTGCACCCCTGTCTCTAGACAGACAGACAGACAGACAGACAGACAGACAGACAGAACAGGTATGCTGGCAGACAGAAGCTTAAGTCTCTTCATCACCCAGCATGATTTTGGAAGTAAATGGAGAATTAGAGAGTGAAGAGAAACAGCTCCCTTTATAAGTTGTATAAGTATAAATCAATGTAAAAGCTAAAAATAATTATGATTACTTAATTTAAAGCAACAATAGAATAAAATGTATGGAAATTTAAGGAGCTAGGTTATTGTGCTATAATACTACCTGTGGATTTAGTGATAAAGAATGAATTGATTTCATTTATATATTATGTCTGGAAATATTTGCTTTCTTACTGGTCAAGGGATTTACTTGAAGTCCAGACAAACTAATATTTATTAAAATAAATCAATTAAAACCACTACATATTTTAGTTCTCACTTCACTGGTCAGAGAGGCCCAAGGCATGGATATATAACTTAATCAATAGAGTAAGAATTTATGCTAAATATAAGATGTAATTAAGAATTTAATATAAAATGTTGGTTTTAAAAGTAGATATGAAACTGGAGAGAGAGGAGTAAACTTCTTCTATCAAGCAAAGCTTTCAGCGTGCCTCAGGCAACTGTTGGAAAGACCAGGCTCACACTGTCTACAGAAAAAGAATTGCTCTTTGCTAACTAACTTAGGTAAATTTCGTTAAAGATGCAACAATTAAACAGAACTAGTCACAAGTGTGTCTTTGCCAGCTGACTGCTACAAACTGGCTTTGGATTTTCAGTGCCATGAAGTAAGGGTGAAGGGAGAGGGTCTTGTAGCAATGGCGGTTGATAGACTCACTAAAGTAACCTTTACTATTCTTGAAATAAAAAGACTTTCTATTCCAAACTTCTTTCTGACAACATATGGAGCTTTGGATAATAAGAAAAATAGTTTCAGTGACCTAACCATTAATCCCAGCACTTGGGAGGCAGAGGCAGGCTGGATTTCTGAGTTCCAGGAGAGCCAATGCTACACAGAGGGGGAAAAATAAAAGAAAAAAAGAAAGAAAGAAAAAGAAAAGAAAAATAGTTTCAAAGTAGATGAGATTGCTCACAGGGTATCTGAAACCCAGAGGTAGATCTCACAGTGGAAGGAAAAAATTGACTCTGACCTCCATAGGAGCATCACAGCATGTGTGTGCCTGTATATAACACACGCATGCACACACCATATACACACACCACATGCACACATAACACACACACCATACCACATACATATACAATACATACATACAAACATGCACATACCACACCACACACACACATCACACACATACAATAATAAAAATAATAAATAAATTTAAAAGAAAAATTTTCAAAGAAAATATGTACTAAAGCCAATTATTAAACCAAAACTTGCTCAGACCTTTGTGACGTCCATTTCCTGAGATGCAAGCTGGTTCTGAATTTCCTCTAACTGACTGACAGCTGACATCTTCTCCCTTGTAGTCTTTTCAACCTCGGCCTCCAGCTTGGCAATATTCTGAGACAGGATCAGCATCTGTGAGAAGACACAAAACATCTCAGCAGCGGTGTTTGAGAATATGAAAATTAACAAGGTATTTCATTAGTTTGGTGTCTGCCAGCTACCGGGCTCAACACCATTTCTCTGTAGGCTGGAGATGTCCATTCCTCTACTTCTTCAACTCACCTGGAATGCCTCTTCCCTTCCTACTCATTCCTTGGCCTCGCTCCTATAGTGAAAGGTGTAAGACGATAGTCTAAAGGTAGGTTGGAACCCTGAGATAGCAAATATAATATGTTACAGAACACACTGCAATGGGGTTCCTTCAAAGGAAGACTCTTAGGTCCTTTCCCTCATGGTCATTAAACATTAGAAAGAGTGAGAGAGAGAGAGACAGAGACAGAGACAGAGACAGACACACACACACACACACACAGAGAGAGAGAGAGAGAGAGAGAGAGAGAGACCCTTCCCCTAACCAACAAGGGAGTTCTCTGCAGCTCCTTTGTTGGTAAGGCCCACAGACCCTCCCATTACTGAGTGTTGCTCAGCCTTATTAGGAGTCAGTCTTGTTAAATGTGCAATTATCTCCGTCTTCCAGGAACCCCTCCTCGACTTCCAGTGCCCAGCACAGAACAGGGGTCTTTCACACTGAAGGCTGCTACTCAGCTGCCGTGCACGGGAACACCCGAGCCTGCTCTGTGTACCTGCTTCTGCTCTCACTGTCGCTGTCCATGCCATCCTGGTCTTAGTCTCACAGTTGCATTGACATGGAATCCTGCAGCATATCCACCCTCCACCTCTGTACACCGCTGTCATGGCGCTTAATCACACCGGTTCATTGTTTTTAGCTGTCTCTTTGTTTTTTGACTAAAAGTTCCAAAAGGGCATGTCCATCAAAAGGCACCAAATGTTGCAAGAGTGTATGGATGAATAATTAGGATAAATGGCTTTTCTGAAGGAGTCTATAGATAGCATCAAGCCCTCCTTATTTCTCCTCAGGATTAAAAACATTTAGTCCTTAGATTAAATGGTGGATCTCTGTTCAGTGATTCCAACTTTTCTGTGCTAATTTGTTAGTTAGCACACTGAACATGAAGGAGCACTGCCCTAGCCCAGAACTAAACACATAGGGACACCTACCGCATCTATTAAGAAGGGAGCAGTGATGCTTGAGCCCCATCACTGCCCTCAGCATGTGTACTCTTCTGTAAATGAAAGAACTAAACTTGCATCCTACAAATAAGCCTAATAAACTCATTGGTTCATACATCAAAAAAAAAATACCAGTGGAACAAGAGACTATAATGGGGATAAATATGATCAAAATATATTATATACATGCATGAAAACATACTGATGAGACCCATTATTATATATAATTAATATTGGTAATATAAACTCTTAAAATTTCAATACTGAACAAAGCTTTATGGTAAATTAAGAGCTTTACAATGTCAGGTGTCTGTAGTTGAATTATATAAATAGCATACTTGACCCACATGAAAATAAGGAGCCCTGAAGATACTTTCTAATTTAGAATGATCAACTAATTGACTTTTCTGAAAATCACGGAGAACTGTGCATTTGATTTATAGTTATTTACATGTCCCAAATATTAAAAGGTTGTCTGAAAACTTCATTCATACAGAGCTTTGCTAATAACAAACTACAAAGTATCTTTGTGCATATTACAATCTGAATGAATAATTAAAGGTCAAGGGAAAATAAACAGGGCAAATAGAGAATCATTTAACTTTTATAATTTAAGAACTCAAGTTCATGATTATTCATATCATAAACCTGTAATTATAGGTCTTCTGGACCCATATAGCAGTAGTCAATTTTAGTGGCAAGCTAGTAAAACTAATATAGTACATATTTATATGGAGATCAATCTGTTAAACATATTAAGAATGCTCAGTGTTTAAAATAAATACGCAGATAATTGTTTTGTAATTGTAAATTCTGTGTCCATTTCTATTACAAAGCACACACCAATCCCTCCCTCCCTCCCTCCCTCCCTCCCTCCCTCCCTCTACCACCCATCATTTAGCTCCTCTGCCCACGACCTGTCTGCTGCCTCCTGTCACCCACTTCCTGAGGCCTTCCTCCTGTTGTCACACCTTCTTTTCCCCCACGTCCACCATCTGGAAGTCAGCATTACACTGCAGGAGTTTCTCCATCCACATCTGTTGCAGAGCCAGAAGTAACGCAGACAGCTGCAACCCTGCTGGATGTCTAAGGCACTGACATCAGGTAAGTCCTTTAAACTTTGACAGGGGCAAGGAAGGGACAAGGACGCCTAGGCTGGGAGAGCCTGACGGAAATTTCTGCAAAGTGGTTTCCAGTACATTGATTACTGCATGAAGGGGTAGAAGAGATATCACAAACTAGGGATTCTGGCAACGGGCTGTTATTGTCAGGGGAAGCTACTAAGAAAACGTGTGGACTGTGGGGTGATCAAAGAAGCATATGGTAAAGGATGGACTGAACTAACATCCCAGAGCGGCTCAGAGAGCACACTGAAGGCAGGAGACAAACTCACAGCAGGGAGGAAGGAGACCCACACGCAAAGGGACATGGGAGTGGCTAGTCCCTTGAGTCTTCTGTTGTGAGAAAGCCAGGAGTGCCTGGTTTTACACTAACTTTACAATGTAATTGTAATGATTAATTGGTCATTTTTCCTCTTAGACTGTATTCCTGAGCTTGGTAGTGTGGGGGTAGGAGTGGGAGGGGGGGTGGGTGGGTGTGTGCGCATGCGCCCACACATATGCATGTGCACATACATGCTGAGACCAGAGGTCAGCCCTGGTCAGCCCTGGTGTCACCTTCAGTCACTATGTACCTATTCTTTTAAGGCAGAGTCTCCCACCGAACCTCATGCTCATAGATTCAGCTACACTGGCCAACCACCAAGCCCTCAGGAATCCTTTCGTCTCCGGCCTCAGAGCACTGAGACTGCAGGCACACACAGTCATGTCCGGCTTTATCTCGTGGGTGTTGTGGCTCCAAACTCAGGTCCTAATGCCTGTGCAGTAAGCACTTTACCATCTCCCCAGCCCCAGAGAATGGTTTTGAAAAGCAAAACTTTTCTTTCTGATTCCACAGCTACAACTGACAATCCCTGTGCACACTTCCATACACATGAATCATACTATTTGAAAATATAATGAGGAAACTCCCTTCTCATTGTTTCATAAATACCTCGTTCAATAGCGTGTGTTGGTAAGTTTTTGTCCTGGGCGTATATTTCAGCTCTGCTCGAGAAACTGTAAAGGGTCCAGAAGGGAAGGCTGAATAGAGCTGCAGGGTCCTTTGCAGGTGAGGTGCGGAGATGGAGAGAAGGAAGGAAGGACAGAGGAAGGACAGACAGATGCATGCAGGCTAGCCCTTAGCACGTGTGTACACTCGTGAGTGTGACCACGGTATCCATGTTTGCAGCATCTCCATCACAACTACTGAAGCAGTACTATCAGAGATTTCATGCATGCATGCCACACACACACACAGAGGCAGGCGCGGGCACATTGAAGTCCCCTAGAGAAAGAGTTGTATCAGATTTGGATTAATGAAAATTGGATTACTTGTATTGGATTAATTTTCAATTCCCCTGAAATGAGATTAAGAAAATTAAGCTACTTGGCCAAGTTCACTCAAGAAAATACATAAGGTACAGCTTGAGTTTATCCTCAAGCTTATCTGTCTGTACTGACATGTAGGTACAAGAAAACTGTTCAGCAAGTCCACTGTGCCTTCCCTAAAATAAAAATAGTAACACACACGGGCTCAATGCCTACCATAAGATAGGCATTAAGACTTTTTTTTTTCAAAACTTCATCTCATTTAATCCTGTCAAGTGCTTAAAACATTCATTACTCTTGAAGATTAAACAAGGTCCAAGAAAGGTCAAACTGGATTACCTCCCACATCACTTTCTCCAGAGCCACCTTCCTTAAGGAGAACAGCATCAGCTACTAGGAGCCGGTTACTCCTGTCACTCACAGCGGACCCATCTAGAAGCTGGTTACTCCTGTCTCTCACAGCGGACCCATCTAGAAGCCGGTTACTCCTGTCTCTCACAGCGGACACATCCTCAGGACCGGTCCTGAGGTCAAATCGGCTGACGCTTACCCACGTGTGAAGGGTGCCCTGCTTCAGCTGCCTCCTTGGATCAGGAAATGACCAAACACACTTCATCACTCTGTTTTTCCTTTCTGTTTGAATGCTCATCTGAATGGTTTCGTATTGTGAAGCCACTGAGTCAAATGGTTTCCATGAAACAGGTCCCTTCCCAAATTAAAAATACCCTATGTGTAAGCAACAGCTGTTTTTGTAACCAAAACCAGCTATTTTCTCTGCTATTTTCTCATTTACATAAGAGCCGGTTCAAGGCTACACCTCCCTCCTGCCTTTTTCGGGTGGAACAGAGGCCACTTCCTTCCTCGGAAGCTAGATTCTAAGTCCGAGCTATTCTCTGGATCTTGGCTAAGCACCACCGTCCCACAAGGCTTGTCATGATCACTTGCAGACAGGACCAGCCCTAGCCTCTGCCTTAGTCCTGCCTTTCCCATGCCTCGGGCCTTCTATCTCTTCCTGGTAGGCTACTCATTCAAAAATATGTACGTGAGCACGCACTAAGTGAGAGGAGCGTGCCAAGCAGTGAGGGTGTTAGGTCATGCATGCGAGGGGCTCCCAGGAAGTCAGAGAAGCCAACAGTCCAGTAAGAATTTGCCATCAGTGAGGTATGGGCAGCCTACAGAGAGGAACTAGTTTTGCTCTGAGAGGCTCTGAAAGAGACTGCTTCAAGCACTCAGAAGGATCAAATAAAATAAAGACTTGTCTTCCTGGGAAGGAGGTGAAGCCTGTGAGAGTTTTCAAACTTCTTAAGCACTAGAGATTGAGACACTGTTTCTTTTGATAGGCTACAGCCATGCTGATGATAAGAAGGCTGTGGAGGCAGGAAAGGGGAAGAACAGCAGATCCTTGGCAAGGACAGGAGCTGCCGGAGGTGAGGAAGGGCAGCCCCAGGAGAAAGGGCAGAGAAGCGAATGGAAGAACAAGGCAGGCGGATGGTTTAACTGGTTACCACCTACTGGCTTCAGCTCAGAAAGTTTCTCTGCTGAAGCTGGGGGAACTTGGGGAGAATAAATGTGACCTGATATCGCTCTGCAAAGCTACGACCATGATGCTCCCCTCTCCCTGGGTGACATAACTAACTCCCAGTAACCTCCTCGGACCAAGATGTTATGGTCGCCACTGAATGCCATAACTAATTCCAACCTTATCTCCCGGCACATCCTCTGGTTCTACTCCAGGTTATTATCGGAGTGACTTTACTCAAATATAGCTATCATTACCACACTGTCCAATGTGAAGACTCAACATGTGGCTTCATGTCACATTTGGCTGACATTTCTGATACTCACTCATGTAGATTTTAAGAGCATTAGTGACTTAGTCCCTCTCTACACCTCCACACTTCACCCGCTGCCAGTCTACCCCAACTCCCTCTGCTCCGCCACCTGCGTGGTATTCAAACCCCCAAAAAAGCACAGAGCTGCCACTCCTATGGGTGTGGCCTTTTCCTGCACGTGACACTCTTTCCTCCCTGAACTCCCTTGCTCACCTAACTATCCTTCCATCTTCCTAGCCTTACTTCAAATCCTTCTGACAAAAGTCTCTCGTGACTGTCTAGGCTGGGGAGACCTGATGCATTTATGAACAGCCACCTTCCCCAAGGACTGAATGCTCTCTGTATGCTTTCTGAGAGAGCCACCTTCCTCAAGGACTGAATGCTCTCTGTATGTTTTCTGAGAGAGCCACCTTCCTCAAGGACTGAATGCTCTCCGTATGCTTTCTTTCTGAGAGAGCCCACTGGCTCTGTAACTACATCCCCAGAGATTCCAATTCATCTGTTGAAGCTGAAAGGAATGCATAAGAGGACTTCAGAAAGTAGGGGGAGAAGAGCAGGCGTGAGCACTCAGGTGTGCCCACCACCACAGGGGTGCCACCTTCCCCGATAGGAAGGGCTAAAACTGAGCGGAAGCCAGCCCTTCCCCATGGCCCCGTCATCTCCCGTCAGATCCCTCGGCTGTGGGAGAGTGTCTGGTGCAGTACCTTTGACTCTGCGTCCTCCCGTTCTCTGGTTACTTCTCTCTTTATCATCTCCTTCTCCAAAGCCCTCTTGTCTTGCTGAGAGGCAAGCTCCTTCTCCAGTCTTTCTGTCTGCCTCTCCAGCTCACTCTTCAGCTGCTCACACTGGATCAAAGCCTGCAGACGAGAGCGAGGAGTGGGAAGCATAGCAGGGAGAAGTGAGGCAATGATACCCTCTCTTATTTAAGATTGTTCAAACCCTGTCTCTAGTCCACTTGGATGACTGCTCACCAACACTACTGATTGTCATAGCAACACCCTGATGTCACACTTACTCACAGGTTTCCATCTCACAGTTGAGACTACAAGACTGGGCAGCTGGAGAGTTCTTGGTGGCCTTGATGGTGGCCTTAATGGTGGCCACAGAATACTCAGAATTTGAAAATAAGTTCAGAAAAGCTAAGTGCCTTGGTATTTTTAGTTGTGTGGCATTAGCACTTCATGGAATACACAGGAAAAACATACTAGTATCTCACTTTTAACTCTTCAAAATAGACAAATAAAAATTTAAAACAGACGCCAAATTCTGTATTTTATTATGCACAGGCATTCATTAACACTCTCTTAACACCGTGTCCTTACTATAACTAACATTTAGTTCATTCCCTTAAACATGCTCGGCTCGCTGCCTACTGTTCTCAGGGTGGACCATCTTACACCATCAATAAAAGTTAAGAATTGAAAAAAAAAAAAACCCACAATTTTCCTTTGAGCAAAATTCCCCACTGTTTTCCAGAGATCAAAACTCCCTCAATTCCTGAAGGGGTTGACATCTCACAGTCAAAAACCCTGACCCAGAATTGTTCCTATCTAAAAGAACTGCAGGGACAAAACGATAGAGAAGAGAATGAGGGAAAGGCCGTCTAGTGACAGGCCCAAATTGGGATCCATCTCAAGGGGAAGCTCCAGAGCCTGACACTATTACTGATGTTATGATGTGCTGACAGACTGGAGCCTAGCATGGCTGTCCTCTGAGACATTATACTGATGGTATGGTATGCTGACAGACCGGAGCCTAGCATGGCTGTCCTCTGAGAGGCTCAACAAGCAGATGACTGAGACAGATGCAGATCCTTATACCCAACCATTGGACTGAAGTCAGAGGACCCTGTAGTTGAATTAGGGAAAGGCTGGAAGAAGCTGAGGAGGAGGGTGACCCCATAAGATGACCAACAGTCTCAACTAACATGGACCCTTGAGATCTCTCAGACACTAAGCCACCAACCAGGCAGCATACATAAGCTAGTGGTCCAAGGCCCCCAACAGACACATATACAGCAGAGGACTTCCTGGTCTGGCCTTAGTGGGAGAAGAGGCACCTAACCCTTGAGAGACTGAGGCTCCAGGGAGTGGGGAGGTATAGGGTGGGGAAGCATCCTCTGGAAGACAGGGGGAGGAGGAATGGGATGAGGAACTGTGGGAGGGAAGATGGGGAAGGGGTGGTGACAGAATTGTAAGAAACAAAAGTAATAAAAAAAACCTCCCTCACTTCCTTTGGCCACATTCATAATAATACCATTATCTATAATGTCCAACAATGAAGCAGATCCACAAACTACATAGAAGTCTCAATCAAATTACCTTCTAATGGCATCTCAGTCCTTTGGCATTTGTCTATGCCTACAGCACTGGCCCAACCCAGCTCTCACAAAGCTCACAAGCTATATGATTATACTTTGGACAGTCTAGAATGGTTAAGATAGGAAAACCCACAAGTGAAAGTTCATACTGGTAATGATGTGGAGCAAGGGAACACTCCTCCATTGCTGGTGGAAGTGCAAACCTGTACAGCTACTTTGGAAATCAATATGGCAGTTTCTTAGAAAACTGGGGATCGATCTACCTCAATACTCAGCTATACCACTCCTGGACATACACCCAAGGGATGCTTTATCCTACTGTAAAGGATTCTTGCTCAACTACATGTATAGCAGCCTAATTTGTAATAGCCAGAAACTGGAAACTACCTAGATGTACCTCAACCAAAGAATGGACAAATAAAATGGGTTATATTTACACAATGGAGTATTACTCAACTGATTAAAAAAAAAGAATAATATCATAACATTTGCAGGCAAATGGGTGGAATCATTCTTGGTGAGATGATCCAGACCCAGAAAGTCAAACATGGTATGTCTTCTCTTCTAAGTGGATATTCCAGGGAGGGAGCAGGAATGAGATCTCCCTAGGAAGGATATTGTGGGGTAGAGACAGGAATGGGAGGGATCAAGTAAGAGGAAGATGGCGATAGAATGTATTGGAGAGACAACTGGAACTGCGGGGTGTATTGGGGAGATAAAAATCTACTACAATGGAAACTCCAAAGAAAGAATCTACTAAGGTGGCCCTAACTTAGCAACTGGGAATATAGAACCTGCATCGGCCATCTTGTGTAATCAAGCAAGACTTCAGGAGAGGAACTGGAACAGCAAGCCAGCCACAAAACCTTTGACCTACAATCTGTCCTACCTACAAGATGTGCTGTGGTGAAGATGGCTCAGAAACTGGGCCAATAGCCAACCAATGTCCAGTCCAGCTTGAAACCCATGCCATGAGAAGGATCCCACCCCGACACTGTCTGGAAGTTCAGGAACCAGAGGCTGGGTGGCCCAGACCTAGGACACAACCAAACACAACCTAATAATCTGCTGTACTCCTAGAGCAGAGCCTATCGTAACTGTCATCAGAGGCCAGCACCTGACAGAAGCAGAGGCAGAGACCCACGGCCTCACAGTAGGTGCAGCTTGCAGAATCCTGCAGAAGAAGGGAAGAAAGGATTGCAGGAGCCACACAGGGCAAGCACTTCACAAGAAACCCACAGAATCACCAGGGAAGCCTGCACAGATCTGGCCTAGGCTCTCTCCTCACACATGTTACAGGTGTGTAGCTTGGTCCTCGTGTGGGTGTCCTAAGAGCAGGAGCAGAGGCTGTCTCTGACACCTGTTTTCAGGACCCTTTTCTCACCACTGGGTTGCCTCATCCAGCCATTATGTGAGGGAGGTGCCTAGTCTTATTGCAACTTGCTATGACATGTTTGATTGATATCCCTGCGAGGCCTGTCCTTTTCAAGAAGGACTCGGAAGAGGAATAGTGAAGGGGGAGGAGTTGGGGAGAGGAAAAGAGGGAAAACTATGGCTAGGATGTAAAATATGAGAGAAAAAAATTAAAAATATTTGAAAATAAAAATAAAGCAGATGAACAAACCGCACAGTCCCATTTGTTGAAGTGGAGGTGGAAATCGTCTTGGTGAACACCATTGCTGCACACCGTAGTCATGCCCTCTGCTAAAAGCAGAATATACACAGAAAACATCTAGGATATGCGGAAAACACTCCTTCCTTCAGCTAGAAGGGAATCTCTTTCAGGTCTTTCTTTTGGAAAGTTTCTGTTATCCTACGGTAAGAGCGCCAATTTCAAATGTGTCTGGTTAATCAAAACCAAGTACAATTTGGTTTTGACTAAAAGCAGTTCTCCAAAGGAGTTAGCCCCAAGTTAAATCCTAGCTGAATGCCTTAGAAATTAGGAAATTTTAAATTAGATTGTAAGAGAAATGAGAGTGAATTTTTTCCATAACTGAATCTCTTGTAGCCTGAAATACTAGGGAATACTGAATTCTGTGCAATTGTGCTAGTACTAGTAATTTTCTACTAATCTAGTAAAAGAAACCAACCCAGTAACTTTTACTGATATAATGAATACTACTGGTACAAGTAAACAGAATCAGTATATTCAAAGAAATTCCCAACTGAACAAAAACTTAGGCATTAACATCATTAAGTATGAGAATAGTAAGAACACCTGAGAGCCCAGCCACTCCAAACACCAAGAGGGAAAGAATCCAGTTTTTTGCAGGAACCGGAGGAAATGGTCCTCACAGTGGCCTAGCAGGAGGAAGGTTCGGTGGAAAGCACCAAGTGGAGCAAAGGGTGCTGATGACTGACTGCTGTACCTGAGGCTTCTGTCTTCTGACACTCACCAGCAGGAGGAGGAGGACTGAGGAGCAATGAGTAACCCTTAGGTTACAAAGACTCCATTGGTGATGGAGTCTGTCACTTGGTATGTAACCAAGTTCACACATGTTAACAGATTTCATTTCATATACTTTTAAACTTTTTAACATTTATACTTGGTTACAATAATAGAAACAGTAAAATTTAGTAACACATGAAAATAAAAAATTTAGTCACATATGCATATATGTATACGTGTGTGTGTGTGCGTGTGTGTTTGTGTGTGTGTGTGCGCGTGCACACATGTGGAAGCCAAAGTCTTCCTCAACCACATGTCTACTTTAATTTTTGAGACGTGGTCTCCCACTTGACCTGGAGCTTACCAATTAGATTGACTGGTTGGCTATCATGCCCCAGAGGTCCTCCTGTCTCCCCCTCCCCAGCAGATCCTCCTGTCTCCCCCTCCCCAGAGATCCTCCTGTCTCCCCCTCCCCAGCAGATCCTCCTGTCTCTCCCTCCCCAGCAGATCCTCCTGTCTCCCCCTCCCCAGCAGATCCTCCTGTCTCCCCCTCCCCAGCAGACCCTACTTCAGGCCTCAATGCTTGGGCAGCAAGCATTCACCTTACCCTGGGACCTAAGTCAGGGAGCTGGGATCCCTGAGCTCTAAAACTGTCTCTCTAGAAGGGGACCTCCCCCAAGGCTTAGGAATTTCTGACCTTATTATAGAGTATTTGCAGGATGCTAGTCCTTGTCATTCAAGGGCTCCCATTCACTCATTTTCTAGCACCACAGCTGATGCTAAGACGACCATGTCCTAGGGGGCCTGCACCCTACTTTTCCTGGGGGATCGGGTGTGGTAGGTTCTCCTTTTCCTTACGCGGTGGAAATGGCTGCCAGCCTTGAGGACCTGAGAAATTACGCTTCCCCAACCCAGTGGATTCCACTCATGTTGCTTCCTTTGTAGTCATTTCATGCTGTTCCTATAAACATTTATTTCAAAACATACCTTATTGGACTTTGTATTTCTATTTCTAGTTTTATTAAGCCAAAGGATAAAAATTACTATTATAAAGAAGTCAAACATCTTCCACAACAAAACTGACATCTGTCAACTGAAGTTTTAAACCAGGAAACCCATTTTATGGCATCTCTAATCTCCCTCCCAACTGTTAGTTTCCTAGAAATTCCAGTAGAAGATTCATGGATAATAAATTAATATACTACAATGATTTATTGTTTATTGTTAGTGAACATAAAATTTAAAACTTATAAATATGAATTTATTTTTCTGAAGCAAAGCCCCTTAAATAAAAATAACTATCAATACATTTAAGATTCTTACTTATGAATAAAACACAGTATTGCTTTTAATTTATAAAGACTTGCTTACCAGAAACATCAATAAGCCTACACTGAGACTATGCATAGTCATGCATCGGTCCATGTTCTGAAAAATGCATACTATATCATTTTACACTTACGTAAGCCTAAATGTTGTAGGTCATGTCACTGCCTCTAAAGCAAACAGGAGATACACTAAGTATGAGGTGAATGAGGCTGCTGCTGCTGTGATCCTACACTACACACACACAGAAGGAGTACAGTCTAAAATAATGATGAGCAATACAACACACATGAAGGCTTTTTATCACTGAGGTTATATATAATATATAACCACATATGCCACATTCTGATGCAACAGCAGGCTTGCAAACCCCAGCATCGCCACAGACACGGCTGCGAGGACCGCAGTCCCCCTGGCTGAGGGAATATGGTGCACTGACAGCTTGGTTTTGTTTTGCAGTAGACACTGCTTCAAGGGGCATGACTGCCATGCCCGAAGTGGACTCCAGTGGTCAATGCTTTCCTGGTCTTTTTTCCACTCCAAATTTCTTATTCCTGCTTTTTTTTTTTTTTTTGCTTCTATCAAAATCCAGGACAGAGAATAAAAGAGAAATGTTTAATGTTTTAAAAACATTTACTGAACCTTCTATGTTGCCATTTGTAAAGATAACCTTCATCGGAATGTTCTTTCATTTCTCCTGTGCTCATTGACTTTCCTAAGCCCGTGCCTGTGCACATCGCTCAGCCACTTCACTCCTGAGACAGGCAGACAGGCAGACAGACAGACAGACAAGCAGGCAGGCAGGCAGCCTGGGAACCTTTGCTATCTGTCCCTTGAATTTTTATCCACACATTCTACCTGCACTGATTCCCAGATTATACTTTTTTTCTCCTTAAAAAATCATCTCCAGTTGTAGTAAGTTACATTTTTCAAGTAAAGTCCTTCACTGACCACTTGGTATGCACTAAAAACTTCCTAAGGAACTAGCCCAGAGTCACATCACTAAGTTCATCAGGGACAGTTCCAGTGTTCTCCTCACCCAGATGGAAAAAATATACGGCTTTCAAACAGGAAATAATTTGCCCAAACCACAGATATAGAAAAGTGGAACACAGGCCGTTGCTGGATAGTACTTCCACACCATTAACGGAAAACAACATTACGGTCTTCTCATGCCTGATATTTGTTTTTTTATAAACAGGCCAGGAACTTCCACAACCTCTAGAAGGGTAAACAGTGATACAAGGCAAGGCCGGCTAACTTGTATGCAATACAAACAATGACCACGAGGTGGCAGCAGACACCAAGCAACTACCTTGGGTTAAAAAGTGCTTCTACACTGAAAATATCCACACTCTAATACACCCCGAAAGCAAGATTCTTGTCTTCTCAGAACTTTAGGTAAAAACTCAGACTTCAACATCGTGTTAACCACATTTCAATTCTGTGTGACTGCCAGGTGCGCAGCACACAATGCCTGCCTCACACACTTTTTTTTTTTCTTTGTTATAAATTCTTCTCTCATACCACATCTCAACCACAGTTTCCTCTCCCTCCACTCCCCACAGTCCCGTCTCCAATCTCCCCTCCACCACAGATCCTCTCTTCCTCCTTTTTCCTTCAGAAAAGAGCAGGCCTCCCAGGGATATCAACTGGACAGGGTATAACAAGATACAGGAAGGCTGCACACAAACCCTCATACCTAGGCTGGTTGAGGTAACCCAGTAGGAGGGGAAAGACCCTAAGAGCAGGCAAAAGACTCAGCGACTCCCACTGTTAGGAGTCCCACAAAGACTCTAAGCTAAACAACCATAGCATGTACGCCGAGGACCTAGAGCAGACTAACCCTAGCCCTTGCAGGCTCCGTGCCTGCCTCTCCAGTCTGTGCGGCCTTGTAAACCATGCTTAGCTGACTCTGTGGGCCATGTTCTCCTGGTGTCCTCCACCCCCAATTCTTCCTCCTGCTCTACCATGGGGTTCCCTGAGCTCTGAGGGTAGGGACCTGATGGAGATCTCCCACTGGGGCTATCTCTAATGTGTGGCTGTGGGTCTCTGCCATCTGCTGCCATCAGCCGCCGGATGAAGCCTCTCGGAGGATAGCTGAGCTAGGCACCAATCTGTGGCCTTGGTAATTCTCACCCATTAGTTTAAAAAATTACCAATTGTCTAATACCACATGTATTTTTAAAACTACTAATTTCCCTTCAATAACCATTAGCTGGGAATGACGATGCAAATGGCACATGAGAAACACAGTGTTACATGTATAGTCCCTCAGTGGGGACGGCTACAGAAAGCCACCAAGACTTTGTGTAACAACAGTGAAGCTCAGAGGAGCAGAGATTCATTCAAACAGGAAACGGGAATGTCTACAAAGACAGCCACTGCATTGCGCATCCTCTGAGGATCAAGTATGCCACCTATGCCATGGGTACCGCAGCTGGCACTGGCTCAGAGAGCTCAGGAAAACGCTCAGTTAGAATTTTGGGTTTTTTTTGATGAGAAAAGACACATGATTTCAATTTATCTGAATTTGTTAACATTTAAAAACATATTTTAAGTAAATAGAATTAAATCACATTCTTGTTTCCCTTTTGTACCCCAACTCCTCCCAGAGACCCCCCTTCAATACCTACAATACTTTTTTGTCATATTCTTTAAAATTTATAAAATATTATAATAAAAATGAGTATTATAAAAGTTGTTTGATATAAAACAATCAATTTAACAGTCTTATGTAGATGTTTATCTACAGCAATACTGAAAATACATACATTTTTCTCAATATAAATTTTAAATAACTCCAAACATATTAACTGTATATTTTAAAATAATACATCACTACTAGTATTTTCTTAAATGAACATAAATATATAAAGTCTTTTTGTTTGTTTGTTTGTTTTGTATTTAGTAGAGCTTAAAATCTTGGCTTTTACTGTGGTATAAGCCCAAAATAAGAACAATTTTTAGGCATTGTATTTCATTGTAATAAGGCTGTACTTCAATGACCCTCACATCACCAAAGGATTTTACCTCCATCATAGCTAAGCTGAGACTTGACAGTTCTGCTGCACCAAGGAATGAATTGTAGGCACGATTTTTGGATACAGACTTCCTGCTATGGTCAAAGCTATTTGACTTGAGTGTCTTCATTCTCAGTCCACAGAGAACAGGTTATATTCATTTAAGAAATGGTGTGTATATTAAGATGGTCTATCCTTGAAGTCATTCACCAACTGTTTCAATGAACAATGGTTCTGCTTGGAGGGTAGCACAGACATTAGGTGAGGGTAAGAATCTGGTTCATTAGCTGTGATGATTTTGAAAAGTATTCATCTCAGAAAGAGTAACTTATAAAGTCCTCTTCTTCAAACTTCATACAAGAGTTACAAACCTCAAGCAAAGCATTCAGTCTCACTCTTTGTTGTTCTCTTACAAGCCACCTCCCAAGTTAATTGTCTACATTTCTTTTGGCTATATAAATACTTTTAAAATATGTAAGCTGTTCCGAAAACCATAGTGTAGTGTAAAAATGTGAAATAAACAATACTACTAATAGAGAGGCTGAGATAGGAGAAGCAAGATTTCAAGACCATTATGTGGTACACAGCAAGACACTGTCATGTACAAACAAGCTGAAAGTGTATATAGATTGTACAATGTTGGACCTATTTCTCCAATTACCAAATTAGAGAGACCATTGGATGACAATCAACAAATTTCTAATTCCTCATGTTTTTGGATTTCTATCGATTAGGATATGTTGGTAATATTAATTTTCATATTAAGATATTAAGAAAAGTAATTGTTACTTCCTATTGTTTTTGTTGTAAAAGGTGGAATTAGGTTGGTGTGGGTTTGTTGAAAGACTACTTTCTTGCTTCTTCTAGGGTGTAGTTTTGCTCCTTGTGCTGGATCTGCACAAAAGAGTGTGGTAGAAGATAGCTCTCGGACACTTAGAGAAAGGCCATGCTGAAGAATTATCTCTTACTATATATACTTCAGTAGAGGGATTCCTAGGGGAGTCTTTACAATCCAGAAAACCTAAGACAGTGCAAAGAGCACACTGGAACTGGGGGCGCAGGGGAGCAGTCAGGAGGAGGCTACTGCAATAGCCTGTGCGCATGGTTTGAGAGCATATAAAGGCTTGGGGCACAGCAGAGTGTGGGAGGTGGACGGTGTGTGCATTGGGGACTGGAGTCATGGCGACGTGTGGGGAGGGCTGAAGATAGTGTAAATGCTGTAAGTCTGAGTTGCTGGTGAGATAGTCTTAGTGAGCAAACCGACAGCAAAGATGTGGTAGAGGGAAAGTAGGGCTGTGCGCAAGGTGCTCACAGCAGACGCAGCTCAAGGGAGAGCAGTGACAGGGAAACCCACATCATGTTCAGTAGACATGGAGGAAGGAGGAATGAATCCCAAGAGAATCGGGCACTGTGGCAGGCAGGACTAGGAAGCCACATTTTAGCTCACAGAGCCACAAAGCAAAGATCCACAGGAGGACGGAGCCAGGACGAAGCAAGGCAAGAGGACTGCTGTGAAGACAGGAGAGCTGACACCCGCAAAGCTACTGGGTGTGGGTGAATGGAATGAGGACAAAATGAGGGAGGCCCTGGAGTGGTAATGAGGAAGTGAGCAATTCAATACGAACACAATCTAGAAGTTGCTGAAAGCCCGACTGCACTTGACCACGAGTGATAAGAACATTGCCTGGACAGACACCACCAAAATGACAGGGACACAAGGTTGGGCGAGGCAGATGCTGCAGGCGCAAATAGCCGGGCCAAGCCAAGATGCTCAGGCTTCTTAGTTTCACTGAGGCTAATTCTAAGTTATAACTTTGAAACTCTCGTTTACGAGTGGATGCTACAGATGATGGTAGCAAGGGAGTTTTTATTTCTGAAAACACATAAGAGGCAATTTTGGCTCAAGGAAAATTTGCAATTATGGGTTTTTGCAATTATGAACTTTTACTAGCATTGTAAAATGCCCATCCTGATAACATAAAGTAGTCTTCTATTCAATGGGAGTAGACTACATTTTAAGTGATACTAAGGGACTTTATAATAAGTGTCTGTGTACAATAAAATATAGCACTTAGTATCTGTAGAGTGGGCTTGAACTATCCTAGATAAAAGAAGATGCAATTGCCTCACTTCTCCCTGCTATGCTTCCCACTCCTCGCTCTCGTCTGCAGGCTTTGAACCAGTGTGAGCAGCTGAAGAGTGAGCTGGAGAGGCAGACAGAAAGACTGGAGAAGGAGCTTGCCTCTCAGCAAGACAAGAGGGCTTTGGAGAAGGAGATGATAAAGAGAGAAGTAACCAGAAAGCGGGAGGATGCAGAGTCAGAGGTACTGCACCAGACACTCTCCCACAGCCAAGGGATCTGACGGGGAGATGACGGGGAGATCGCAGTGGAGAAGAGCTGCTTTGGCTCAGTTTCAGCCCCTCCTGACAAGGGAGGTGGAGCGGAGCTCCTTCCACCCCAGGCAGGGGAAGCCATGGACGCTCCTTTAGACCTTGAGAGATGCTTGGGGTCAGAAGTGAAGCTAGACTAAAACATGCAGGCCCTGCCTGTACCTATCTGTCCACAGTAAAACTATCTGTAAACAAGATATGTGCACACCAGTCCCAAAGCATTTTCCCACACTGTCCTGCACTCTCTGAGTAGTGGCAGAACAGAAATATTTACAGAAGAATAAGAACTCTCCAAATAGTAAGGTTTTTTTGTTTTGTTTTGTTTTTTTAATTAGAGAAGTCAATATTTGTGGCCTAGCATCTGTTTTGTGTGTTTGCAATTAGTTGAGTTATGAAAAATAATCAGAGAAACACACACGTGGAGAGTGGCTGTGCGTTATAGCCATTCTCAGCCATGAAGACTTGCCTTGGTCTTTTCGAAGTTGGCTTCCTCTGTCATCTGCACAGCTTGCTTCACCTGCTTATAGGCACTTGTCTCTCTCTCCTGCACTTCTGCCAAGCTGCTCCGCACAGAAACTAGCACAGACATTAAGTCGTCTCTCTCTCTGTTAGCACAAAAAGAGAACACTCCAGGTAAGACATGAGCATGTGTCACGTACTCGGAAGTCAGAAGAAAGGAAAGCACTGGTGTGTATTAGAAGTGCACGGGGAGGGGGCGATGGCCTGCTCAGCACGCATCAAGCACAACCCAGAGAATGACCCTCTGTCCTCCTTCGGCAAGTGGCCGGCAGTGTGGCAGAAAGACTGAGGCGTTCCAGGCAGGACCACATCTGCATGAGACAATACCCTTCTGTGGAAAGGACTGGCACATGTAGGACCATAGAGTGAAGCCTCTGCAAAAGGGAAAGACTGAGAAAAGGGAAACGAGGGAGCTTGGACAAGTGAGCGAGTTTGGAAGACTGTGCACACATCAGAGGCAGCTTTACAAATGAGGAAGTGCATGGTAAAGATTTACAATATTTGAAGAGAAACTGTGGTCTCACTCCTTAGCAGGCAGGGGTGGGGTTCAAAGGCTGTGCCATGCTGTCTACGCTGGCTTGCTTGGACTGGTAGAAGCACTTCCTTTTATGTCTTTTCCATGGCCTCATTTTCATCTTCCCCCAACCCCCGTTATATTCTCTGAGCTAGTTATGAACAAAACCGGTAGTTTATTCTGCTGTTTATTTCTGCTTTTAATTTCAGTGGGTATTTTTAGGGGAACCCTCAAGCCCTCCAGTTGACCCTAAAATTGAACAAAATCTTGGCTACCGGTATTGATCCTGGGAAAGCTCCACCAACTCCTAAGCAAGCCTCAGATGTCCACTCAGCTTGAGCTGCTTGTTGGGCAAGCAGAATACCAATGCTGTGACATGTAAAATTAGCAAGGATCCAATTTCACGGGATAAAGAAATTCCATAACAAATTCTCAGGATATTTCGCAACTTATCACTGTACAACAATCCCCAGTAGAGGGGGCTAGAGAGACAGCTCAGGCAGGAGAACTTGCTCTTTGTGAGGACCTGGGTTTAGCACCCACACCAAGTGGTTCCTGAGCAGCTCTACATTCAGTCTCTCAGGACCCAATGCAGCCTCCTAGCTGCCGCAGCCACCTGCACACATACAGACAAGGCAGCACACGTATACGCAAAATAAAAATACAGTTTAAAACTGTACATACCCATGGTGCCAAAGAGAAAGGTGAGGTGGTAAATTTTCTACACATATAAAGCAGAGACAGATGTGCCATCTGTGCACCATCAACATGACCAGCTCTCCCATGCAGGACCAACCTGCTGCCAGATTGTAAACTGTCAGAGAAGAAGCAACTGGAATAAAAAGAAAGGAGAGAAAAGAAAAGAAAAAAGAAGAGAAGAGAAGAAGAGAGAAGAAAAAAGAAGAAAAGAGATGAAAAGCAAACCAAGCATTGAAGAGAGGCTTAGATGATCACAAACACTGATTTTGAATACCCTTCTAAACTAACTAATGGCTCCATTTCACAAATCTCCTGAAGAAAAGATTTTAAACTATCTGTGGAATTTGGAAAACAGCCTCATTTTTAGAAACATGTAATGCTGAACACATTCATAAAAGCTCTTTTTTTGTTAAAAAAAAAAAGACAAATTGTTACAAGTAGCACAAAATTCATGGAATGATGAGGAGCTTCCTGATTTGTTTTAAATTCATGAAAATTACTTAATTTTTATTCTAAGTAAAATAAAAAACAGTAAATGATTCTAATTGAATATTATGAAACATAATTATGTGGGAAAGTAAGAGACTCAAAAGCAGATTTAATCATTCTAAAGTAAGAAAAATGAATGCAAGCAAAACAGAATTTGTACTTATTTGAGTTTCAAAACAAAAGTGTAAATAACATAAAGGGGGACGATACAAATGACAAGGACCTATGAACCTAGAAGAAAATCACTCTTTAAGGATCACAAACCAGTCTGAGAGTCATGTGCTCACCTCCCTGAGAGTTACTGAATAGCAAAACGTTCTAACTCAGTGACATCCTTTATCTGCCCTGATACTACACTATCACAAAGACGAGGTTCCCAGCTCCAAAGAGAATGGCAAGCTGCTCAGTGCATGTAAAACAAGCTAACAGATGCCAAGGCCAAGCGCTAGCACATCTGCTTCTCCTGGGAGACAGCTTTATTCCATTTAGTTTATTTTTCAGGGCATCCTCTATCAAGAGTAGTATTTGTCACATAGTAGATGCTCAACAAAATAAACGACAAGAACATTTGTATGGAGCTGCGAGACGGCTCACTTCAGGGAAAGCGCGTGCTGCAGAGGCTGACAAACTGAGTTCCATGCCAAAAACCTACATGGTAGGAGGAGTTAACCAACTCTGGAGAGATGCTCTCTGACCTTACATGTGTGCCGTGGCATGCATGTGTGCTCACGCAATCGCATGCTCACAAAAATACATGTAAAATTAAAACCATAAATTAAACTACTTTAGAATGGCTTAATCTGTTTGTGAGTCTACTACTTTTCCATATTAAAATAAACTACAAAGCTCACGTGTATGTACAAGTCATCCATAACAGGAAGACTTCATAAGAGATACAAAAAGAGAGTTCCCAGTAATAATGTTGTAAGATTTAAGTGGAAAAGGTCAAGTTATTCTTTAGAAGAGCAAAGTAAAAGTTAGTTCTTCTAGTTCAAGCTGTTTTAGGATATAAATTCATCAACCCTTAAGCCAAAGAAAATCAAAAGATGAGCTCCAAACACAGACATTTCATTAAAATCATCGTTAGGAGATGGACATCTGCACGGAGGGGATGAGCCGCTCCTTAGGAGATGGACATCTGCACGGAGGGGATGAGCCGCTCCTTAGGAGATGGACATCTGCACGGAGGGGATGAGCCGCCCCAGCTTCCAGCATGCCCACAGGAGGTTATGGAGGCCACCCTGGCTTCTGATCCTACACTTAGCACCCCATCTTGCCTTTGGCTGTGTTTCAACTCCACTTCTTATCAAACACTGGATACTCAGGAAACAAAGAGCTCGGGGTGGCAGCCCAGGCTTGTCAGTGGGGAGCCTTGGTTCCTTCTACTCCCATCTTCATCTGCCTGTCACTCTTAGCTAATCTCCCATTTTGCATCCTATACTTTCATCTTGGATCTGGAGTCTACTGGTTATTCAGAAATGTGATGATACCATGGCTAGTGCTAGGCCTGAGGACAGTGGGACACAGTGGAATAGACACATATGACATCGTCTTCTGAGGCAAAGTTCTGCAAAAACTTAAAAACAGCACACGGTGACTCCAGGGTCTCAGCCAGGGAGTTTCCTGAGGAAGCTGAGCCAGCCACATGAATTGAGCTCAAAGTACCCAACAGCCCAGGCAGAGAGCAGTCGGGGTGAAGACGACACACAGAGCACAGCCTGCAGGCCTGCACTGCAAAGGCCTTTGCAAGCACTCACTGTAAGTGTAGCACATCAGAAACTTAACGCCTCCTCAGAGCAGGGAAACCCAGGTGAAGGCCCTGAACAACATCAGCCCTGGGTGTAAAGATACATAGGAGAAGGTTACTTTAAGAAGCATGGATCAATCTCATCTTGAAATGCAGAACTACTAGGAAATAATGCTTTAAGTCACTGTCAATTTTAAGCATTTGCAATACACATCGTTTTAACAAGCATCATTACTCCTGTGTTTAAGGAAAGTCTAGAGGGCTGATGAAACATTTCTCTGTGTCTCATTTTTGGAAAGCTTGCTGCTGTACTGTTTAATGCTGCTGTACTGTTTAATGCCAGCTAGACAGAAGCCTGCTGGACAGAAGCCTGCCAATGGTCACAGAAGGACCAACACCCAGGACTGCACCACTGCAACCATTTCTCCTCAAAAAAAAAAAAAAAAAAAAAAAAAAGTAACCAGGATCTCAAGATTTTTCAACTATCACCTTGAAAACCATTAAAATTTGATCATTGTGAAAGAGAATAAAAGAAATTGATGTTACTTTTACCTACTTTACAGTACAAAGCAGCCTGAATGGAAGGCACTTTAGAAGATTTCAAACCAACTTAAAAAACACAAGCAATATTAACAAATCTTAAGTTACTCACTCTGACCCCCAGTATAAAACACCACAAAAAGCAGGGATGGTCTGGTCCCTGTGTTATGCCCCGCCCTCCCTGTCTACCACACCTCACTCACGGTTCACCTATCCAGAACAGCTCATGCTGGAGTGTGAAAGGAATAGCTGGCGACTGGTTTCACAAGTCCATGTTGCACAAGGTTCGGGCAAGCTTTTTGGATTTATCATATTTAAGGTACAATTCTCAATTTCTACATTAAAACCACGTAGCATGCACTGATGTTAAATACACAAGACTAGAAATCCAAACCAAAAACATGCTGGATGCTTTTCAAAGTCAGTGCCATGCTCAGTAGGCAGTACTGTGCATTAATAAGTTGGAAAGGTCTAAATACCAGATTACACAAAGAGAGCCTTACAATCCATAAAAATAAGAAAAGCAGAAACCTTTCACCCTATTCTCTTGCTGAAGCGGAATATAAGGCCACATTGCTGACACAGCAGAAATGTGAACTAAGTAGGCCAGCACTTCCTCTCAGAGGCTGAAATCAAATATAAGACAACGAAAGCAGAATTCATAACTGACAAGAATCTAATTTCTAAACAAAAGCCAGACATTCGATCAATATAAACACTGTAACCTCCATCAGACACTCAATCAATATAAACACTGTAACTTCCATCAGACACTCAATCAATATAAATCAATGTAACCCCCATTGGACATGTTCTCTACAACCTAGAAGGCCAACACTATAGGGGTGCACTCTGATTTTATTTGTTGGTTGGTTTCAACTAGACTAACTAGTTAAAATGGCCTTTGACATCTACTTATTATAAAATATCATCGTAATTTTTATTTTTCATAATATCTCCATAGAAAGTAGTTACTGTTAATGGGATTAAAGACTGTTTGAAACAAATCTTGAATCCTTGTGGCCCCTTTTCTACTTTTCCAGTGTTAACTACTGTTAAATATCTGATTTGTATTCTTTCTAGTCTTTTTCTCTATATATATGACCCTAGAGAAAATATCCACTATCATATTTGATCTAGAAAATCAAATGGTTTTGTTCTGCTGTTATTGTAGGTAGTTTGATTTACTTTTGAGTTAGACTCACATTAGCCTACATGGATCCTCTATGCTTCTTCACATATGTGTATGTGGATATACAAAGTCTGTGTGAAACTGTGTGTGTGGGTGTGCATATAATTTTTAATTTTTCATGTTTATTTACTGTGTGTGTGTGTGTGTTACACATGTATGTGCCACAGTACCACTGCAGAGGTCAGAGGATAACCTGCAGGACTCAGGTCACTCCTTCCACTATCTGGGTTTCCAGGGACTGCACTTAGATAATCAAGTTCTAGAGCAAGCAGCTTGCTGGCTGAGCCATCTCTCCAATCCCCGATTCTTCCATAAATCAGCCTAGTTGACACACACCACAGTTTAGTTATTCCTTTTGAAGGATACTCAGGCTTTTGCACCCTTACAAATAATGCTACAAAAGCATTCTTTATGCATGCTCCACTGTGTGTACATATGAGCTTTTCTTCATAGGAAACTGTAATGCATAAATTAAATATTACTAGATAGTGCGACATCGTCCTGCTGATTGCATAGTGCCACAGGCAGGGCATGGGAATGCTGGTCTCCGTGGCATCACCCACCATTAGTCATGACCAGTCTGATGGCCCACCATTAGTCATGACCAGTCTGATGGAGTAGGTTGCTCTTAGTTGAGTGACTGTCTTCTGGTAACTGACAGCTTCCTCTCTTACCAGCTCCTTCCCCCTACTCACAGTGCGTCTCACTGTCCTTACTCACAGAACGTCTGCTATGTTTTATTTCAAAACTGCTTACATAATCTATTAGTTAGTTACATGCGGCAAGCATTTTCCCAGTCTTTTACTATAATTTGCAATATCTTATTTTAAGTAAATAAAATCAGTTAAAAGTGTTTTATAGTGTTGGGAATTAAGCCTTGAACATGTGGATCAGTGTCACACTGCTGAGCTACACAGCAAACCTTATGTTCTATGAAACAGGATCCTGCTCTATAATTCAGCCTGTGTTGGGATGCTCGGTTTTAGCCTACTGAGTGCTGTCACGATAGGGTGGGTTACCACGCCCGATGCCCATGAGTTCATTTTTCAATGAGTCAAGGGAATAATCTTCTTGCTGTTTATGCCTTTCACTTTTGCATTTTATGCTTAGGATACAAGTCCAAAGCTATCAGTTTACTTCTAATACTTTTATAGCCTGAATTACATTTGGCTCTTTATACATAATTCAGTTTGTAAAGTACAGTTCTATTCTTTTTTTTTTATCAAATAGAAAGAAAAATTTAATTTCTCTGAGCCACTGTTTTCCAAGTTATAAATGGACAAAATAATACCTGCCTCACCAAGTGCATTTTAAGATTAAGAGAGACTATGCTTTTCAGTTGCCTAGTTCAGGCCTGATCAAATAAGAAAACACACACTATTTATTATTTAGGTAGGAAAAACATTATATATGTATGTGTATGTGTGTGTTTTATTGAATATATGTAAACGCTTTAATAGTAATTCACAACATACTTAACAAAATCAAGACCATCATCTACCAGTCATCCCTACTGGCTAGTCAGGTTCTGTACAGCAGTCAGTACATTAGTCATGTATGGAAGTCAGTTAGCAGAAACATTAAAGCTTCTTATACTCTGAAGAACAGAGGCTTCAGTGTTTAGTATGTAGATATGGCTCGGCAGAAGGATGCTGAGCATTTACAAAGCACTGTATAGATATCATCTCAACTACCGCTCCAAACACCTACAATGCTCTAAAAGTGAGAAAACAGAGGCCCAGAAAGGCTAGATAACTATAATGAAATTACACAGCAAACAGTAGAAGAACTAGACTGTGCATCCAAGGCAGTCGGCATCGAAGCTCTGTGCTCCTGCTCATAAGGTAAAGATGCCTTTGCATAGCTTCCCAGAAAATAGCAAAATAGAAAACTCCATTCAGAGCAAGAAAGCAGAATATCTGCCTGCCTTTAATGATCAGTCATCCCATGTTTGCACACCAGTTCTGCCTAAGGGCTCTCTGAGTGGTAAGCAACCAACCCCTATCTCATCACAAGCAGAGAAGCATGAACACCGAGTGGCCACCAAGGCCGGGGACTCTGAGAGAACCCAGAGCTGAAGCCATAAACAACCACTCAGTGTGGCTCTCAAGTGGACATGATGTATTCCCAAGATGCGGAGGAAAGCACGAAGTCAGCTGAGGACCTAGTGGGTGGGGCTTAGTGAGGGAATAACTCGGAAATAAAAGATGTTCCGGCTTCTGAAATGAGCAGAGCAGACAGAGATGGGACAAGACTGATGAGCACAGGGAAGCACAAACTGCCAGCAGCACTGGGTTCTAGAATAAGCAATGATTTTCAATTTCTACTGAGTGAAATTTTACAGAAGAAAAAAGACTTCCTTCAAGGGAGTGAAACTAGATCACGAGATGCACATGGAGGCCTGTGGTATTTCAGCCTGAGCAGGAATTTGGACAGAGCTCCTTTGTAATCCCCCCCTCCCCAGTCAACCTTCCCCTGCTAGTACTGTGACAGCCACATCCTCTTCCATGATATCAGAATACACTTTGCAACAGGCACATGAAGAAGACGTGCTGATAGCCCATGCTGCCTAAACCACACTGTAAATCCAAGACATGATGCAATCAAGGGGTTCTAATCATACTCGTCTTGTGAAGAATACCATTGAGGCTAGGGTCCCTGAACTGGGTGACCCATGAGCATTTTCTATTTCAATTCTCTTACCTCAAATGAGATTTGAACTAGGAGCTAAAATGACTTGTTCCAGGTGTTTCCCCACAGCTGGCACACCCGACCCTCGCCACACTCTTTCTTCATGGAAGCTACAGTGAATTTAACTGCGTGTGACTCAGCATCAGACCAAAGGACACAATGCCCTTATAGACATACTGTCCTCCGTGGCCAAAGACTCCGGACCCAAGGCACACTTACTTGGTGAGTGTCTCGATGGTCTGGATGTGCACGTTGCTATGTGTCTGAGAGAGAACAGCGTCGTGCTGAGCGCATTTCAAACAGAGGCCACCCACACGGCTGGACGCACTCGCAGTCACAAGAGACTCTTTATGCTTCAATCTTTCCTTAAGATCCTCACAGGTTTTCTGGTATTCAACTAATTCTTTCCTAAGAGAAAGTGAAAATATCCTAGGCTAAGTCCAGGAAACAGCACTAGTACAGAGAGTATCATGACGGCCACACATAGTGTTGAGCACAGGAGACACTTTACACGTGTATCTTGTTAACTCATACCATAACCTTGAAGCACGGGAGAGATTGCTTTATTTTTTGTACTACATTATGAAGTGCTATCAAGTAATTCTAATTTTGATAACATCTGTAGTTGATTAACCACTAAGTCTATCTTAAGAAGCCCACCTCTTGATGTCTTTGGAAATGGCTGACTTCACTTTACCTCAGAAGCATCAGCTGAGATTCCAAGAGGTCGGTCCTCGCCTCGTACGTGAGTTTCAGCCTCTCCTGCAGAACAAGGCAGGAAAGCACATTTTTGCCATGTCTCGTTTTCATAAAAAATTTACATTCTAAGTAGTAACTCAAGTATTTCTCTCTCACCCACAGGAAGATCAAGACTTCAGGAACGCTTTCACTAGATCATTCCAGCTCTGCTGCTTCCGATTCTGAGGTGAATATCAATACAGAACCACTGGGTCCCAAAACTGTGACTGCCTACGATTTTTATTCTCTTTTAAAACTGCACATAGCAAGTCTTACCCTTAAAAGTATGACTTCGCAGAAGGTTGATTATCCCTTAGTAGGTTCATAACAATAAAGTTCAAACTTTAGCAGAATTCCCCATTGTAAGTGAAACATGTTTGGCATGCAATATATACATACTTTGAATAGAAAGGTTAAAAGTTTAGTATCTATCATGGTAAGTCAAATGGAACCCCATCTATAGGCTGACTTTGCATGCAATCTACCATTTAACAAGTACTTTTTAGGTATCTACACAAAGGTACCTCAAACCTCAGCAAGAGCTTATACTCTTGTAAGGAACAGAATGACACATGAGTCTCTGTGAGATGAACAGGAGGGAAAGTGGAATTATAATCCAGTTAAAAGAAATGCATTAGGCTTCTTAGAGCAGGAGTTACGGCTTGAAGATTTAGTCTAAAGGACAGAGTCTAAAGCTATCACACCAGACCGTATCTTTGGCAGCCTGACTGGATCACCAGAAGGTAAAGTGCAACGAGAAGGAGCAGCTGGACGTGGGAGAAACAGGAAAGTGTGGGACACGGGAAGAGGATAAATGTTAGGACACTTGCTTATTCAACCCATGTAGCTGAGGCGCTGGACATGCACTGAAAACTTAGCAGATGGAGTGTGGCATCAGAATCATGGGGGGAAACATTGTTTATAGAGAACTATTTGCAAATACATAGGTAAGAGGTTAGACTGTGAAGCAGACAACCCAGTGATAAATACTGAAATTCATGAGCCACGGGGACAGAAGTTTACAACTGGCTAGATCTGAGATTTAAAAAAGAGACAAAACTCATCCAGGTTTCTGAACTGAGTGATAAAGTGAATGCCAGTGCTAAATATTATTTCAGAACCAGGAGGGAGAAAAAAGAAACTCCCCAAAATGACTCAAGCAGTGACACAAGGGAGCAAACAACAGGACAATAAAGAGAACTCGAAAAGCAAGATGACCACACTGAGTGAAAACCAATGGTACGAATAACCCCGTTAATTAACAGTGGCATAGATACCACATTATAAAACTAACGGCAGGGCAGCTGAGAGCCGGAGCCCAGCGGTGTGCTTCTAAAGGAAACCACTCCAGATGCTAAGATCCAAATGGGTTAAAAGTGAAGGGCAGGAAAGGAGAAATGCCACCATTCTAATGCTAGGTCTAAAAACAGTATGACTTAGTAAGACAGCAAAATCTGCAAGTTCTTTTAATCAAGTGAGGAGTTCAGAAATGAAATATGCAAATAAATATATTTATGATAGCATCCAAACCATGTAAGGACTAGTTCTAATGAAGGGTATTTGAATCCTTTCCTCAGAGGACCTAAAAATAGCCAAGCATGGTGGTATGTATACTCCATATCCACTGCACTTCAGAGGCACAGGCAGCATGATCATGACTTCTAGGGCCCAGATTCTAGGCCTACCTGAAATAGACCATGTCCAGAGCATCCTGAGCTATGCTGAAAGATCCTGTTCCAAGAAAGCCAAAGGCCAGGGATGCAACTCAGCAACGCAGTGCTTTGCCTAGTGGTGCTTGGCCCAAGTTTTAATTCCCAGATTCTCAAAGGAAAAAAAAAACTAATAAAGGTTAAAGATGACTTAAACATATGGAGTTGTATGGAGTTCAAAAGGCTGGGTAAGCCGGGCAGTGGTGGCGAGCGAGCCGGGTGGTAGTGGCGCGCGCCTTTAATCCCAGCCCTTGGGAGGCAGAGGCAGGTGGATTTCTGAGTTCGAGGCCAGCCTGGTCTACAGAGTGAGTTCCAGGACAGCCAGAGCTACTCAGAGAAACCCTGTCTTGAAAACCCAAAAAAAAAAAAAAAAGGCTGGGTAAAATGGTATTTATTATAAGGGCATTAATTCCCAAATAACATATACTTTAAAAAGGCAATCTAAATCAAATCCTACAATGTATTTGGAAATGCAAAAGGCCAAAATAGTAAAGATACACTTTTGGAAACAGAATTACATTCTGTACGACATGGTCTACGATTCAGACTATAATAATCAAAGCAGCTTAGTACGAGCACAATGAAACAGAGACAGAAACAGACCCACTCTTAACCTATGGGAGAGGAGCTGAGATGCAGGGGAGGTTTCCCGGGTGTGTGCTTGTCTTACGTGTGCGAGCTGTTGGGTTGAACTCTCAAAACCACAGGCACAAAATGTAACATGTAAATCATGAAGGCCCAAGACTACCTTTTCAGTAAATAGAACTCTAATATATAAATAGACATATGAGACAAAACCAAAATGTGATCTGTGTGCTTCATATCACACACCAAGGTGAATTCCAGGCAGACTGTACACCTAAAGGAAAAAGGCACAGCTACACACTCCAGATAGTACCTTAGGAAAATATCCTGAGTCAGATAGAAAGGGACGGTTTAAGATACAGAAAGCACTGACAATGAATAAGCAGTGAAATCTTTGTAACTAAAGCCAGCAATTAGCTACCAGAATAACTAAAAAAGTAAGATACTTAGTGAGACTACAAAATTCACTACACATAGTAAAAGCACATATATGTATGTGTGTGCATGTGTGTGTGTGAAAGGCCTTGTACCTGAATATATATATATATATAAACACTCCCCTAAATCAACATATCAAATAAACATAATATAATAAGGAGCAGAAGCATTCTATAGCACACTTTGCTATAAGCTCAAGGGCAGCCTGGGTTCATGACGAGTTCCAGACAAGCCTGGGCTACATAGAGAGACCTTGTATGAAATAAACAAATTCATAAAAAAAAAAAAAAACAAATAAACAAAAACCCCAAGCAATTCACACAAGTTCATTAGAAAAACTGCCAACAAGGTATAAAGAAGGGCATGGACCTCAGGATGAGTCCTGTGCCAAGGACAGGGTATAAACTGGTCAAGAACTACGTGGAAGGCAGTCATTGATAATCAATTCAAGTCAAACACTGACATAGCCTAAGATCAGGAATGTGTGAGGGGCATCCCCACAGACATAATGAATGTTCTCTGCAGAAACAGTCACACAGGCACCAAGCTAGAAGCAACACAAACAAACATGAACACTAGATAAGTCACTTGCGGTGCATTCATTTGGTGGCTGCTCAATGACAATTGTTATGCTTCTGCTACATCCAATAACATGGATAGATCTAGAAATGCAATGGTAGGGAACAAAGACAAATTGTTGCGACATACATGTAATCCCAGCACTCGTGACGCAGAGGCAGGAGGATTGAATTCAAAGCCAGATTTGGTACCACAGTGAGTTCAATGCCACCCTGGGCTATATGAGACTCTGTCCCTAAAAGCCAAACTAAATTTAAGAGAAAGGGGGGTAATAGAAATAGAGAAAGAGAAAGAAAGGGGGCCTAGATAAAAGAATATAAACCATTGTAAGACTCCATCTATATAACCTTTTCTTAATTTGCAAGATTCAAATAGAATGTTCAGTAAAATGTTCTTGGCAAATGTTCATGAAAGTCAGGATGCTGATTAGCTATGCAGTAAAGAGACACTGGATGGCAGGGAACATAGCGAAGATGTACAAGGATGGAAAAAAATCTTGATCCAAAATTTTCGTGAGTACTCTTTCCTAGTAAATCACTAGGCTGTCAACCTTTGAGTACTTTAATGAGTGCATATTGCATTGTGCAGTAAGAATATTAGGGAAGAGGCTGTAGAACTGGTCCATGTGGTATCAAACCTAGTACTAGGTAGCGATCACTTGCAACGGTAAAGTGAGCAGGCTGAATGTGCTATCAGGTGTTAAAGTGAAAATAGGAGACAAGAAAGTGCAGATAAGAATATATTCAACTGTCTGAGAAAGTTGGGAGACTAAAGGAGACAAAAATGTAGGGTCATGAACAGGATAAATTGAAAAAAAAAAAAAAAGCAATGTTTAAGAAACCAGACATCAGACTTAGAAAAGGCTACAAGCAATTGCCTCATGTGCATTCAAAGAACAAAGAGAAACACAGGCAAAGAACTGGAAAAAGCAGGGGATGTTTCAGAAAGGAACCAAGGATAACTCTAGAACAGAAAAAACTCAACAACAGACATGACAAATCCATTGGTGGGGGGAGGGGAGTTCAAGGCTAGATGAGAGCAATTGGAACAGAGAACAACTGAAATGACTAAGGCCAAAGGGCAAAGATGAAGAGTGGCCTGTGATGAGAAGAAACAGGGGTACAGAAGCAGAAGCACTCCACACTCACCAACTCCAGCTTCCATTTATCGGCATCACCAGTGAATGCAGTTTTGCCAGTTTCAGCATCACCGTGAGAAAATGGTCTCTTTGCACTTTCATCCACCCTAGAATCTTCTCGTGTCTTAATCCAAGAATTCTGCATGTTTCCCTAAAATAAAACACATCATTAGTTGCAGCTGACATCCACCATTAAGTAAACATGCAGACTCTAAATGGAATCATGATACTCAGCCATGAGGAGCACGTGCATGCTGAAGCTGTGCTAGACAGTGGGTATTAGAGGGGCAAGTGCCCACACGTGCAAGGAATAATGCAAATATCCAGAGAAGCCTGCATGCCTGTGTATTCAACATTCTCCTTAGAAAACAGACACTCAGGAAACTGACAGTCTTATATTTCCCATACTCCATAGATGCTAATAATCATAGTTGGGAGCATGTTGGACATTTTTGTGTACTTCATATAATTTTCTAAGAGTCCCAAGGATAAAGTGTAAGGATTTGAGCCCTAGGAATCTGCCTGCTGTATGTACATACCTTTTATGGAATGAGAGAGACATGGGTGTTCTCTGCTCTGGATTCCTGATCGTGCTTCCAAAACTCCTGACATTTTTAGAGTGAAAAGGCCATATCTTGGTATGATACTTGGTATTAGTCCACAACTGCCACTACAAGAGTTCCTACGACCTTCATAACCTCAAGTGATGGGAACTTTTATGCTAATAAGATGGCATAGGTTCCTCCAAGGCTTTGTGAAGGGGGCAGGGTTTCTAGAAACCTTGTTAGAAGGGAGAACTCTGAGTCTGAGCCTCCCTGTTCTATGTAAGGAGCCT